>NC_091467.1:64682105-65282105 GCF_027789765.1 Dendropsophus ebraccatus | reverse complement strand
GAAGGTGCTGAGCCGAGAGCAAATGTCTTGTGGATTGAGCGAGCGTACGACCCCAGCCACATGGCTTTGGGCCTGCATGTAGTGGAAGGGCTGTGCTCTGATGAAGGAACACAGGCTTAACGGATGCCTGTCATCCCGGCTGCTGGGGTGAAGCCCACCTGACCGCCCGGTGGAGCCCCTTATACTTACCCCTTCCTCAAAGTCTCGGTCCCAG
Source organism: Dendropsophus ebraccatus (assembly GCF_027789765.1). Classification (NCBI taxonomy): domain Eukaryota; kingdom Metazoa; phylum Chordata; class Amphibia; order Anura; family Hylidae; genus Dendropsophus; species Dendropsophus ebraccatus. The sequence continues at coordinate 65,281,891 of NC_091467.1, read as the reverse complement.
ACCCTGTCCCACTGCAGAGAAATCCCCGTTGGAAGCCCGGCGCGCTTACCAGAGATGAGTCCAATGCCCATAGAGAAACACTGCCTGACCCCCAAACGATAAAACTGTATTATTATTTATCACACATGGTGAATGCGGTATATATATATATATATAAAAAAAAAACTATGCATTGTGAACGGTATATTTAAAATGAATAAAAATTGAGAAAAGGGGGGGGGGGGAATAGAGAAAAATGTGAGCCTGCCACATCACTGAGTTAGGGTATGTGCACACTACTGAATCCCGACGGAACACCCGTCTCGGATTACGCAGCTCGCACCCACTCGCAGACGCTGGTGGTCGCGTGCATCTCTGCTGCTACCATAAGCTTCTTTCTATGGACCACTAAAGAAACAGAAATGTCATATATAGGAGCACACCAACAATAATTGAGAAAATACAAAAATATTTTATTAGTAATTAACACACAAATTCAAAAAATGGCAAAGGAAACCAGATCCCTGCACATTAAAAACATTTAAAATTCCCAAAAAGGGAAAAAACACGGTGGGACCCACACAATAATGGGAGGATGTTGGTAGGATGTGGACACTTGGAGAGTAGTGCCCTCCTACTCCTGGGACTACACTGGCCTTTGACCTTTTACTCATTTATATTCTTGGTAGCTCATCCAACATCATTTTTTGACTTTGATACTTCAGTACTTATTTGAAAGATGGAATGGACTAGTGATCATGTTATACATTATTACTGTTTGTAGATATATATTTTTTTCCCCTTTGCCATGTTTAGTCTAGCAATATGTTTTTCTGAACCCACAGTTTAACCCCTTTCTCCTCTCTCAGGTTGTGTGTGGCGCGGCAGGGATGTTCATGCGCCCGTGGCGTTGTGCAATTGTTTAGTGCTTTATCTATCTGGGAGTTGTACATTATAGTAACATGTTAGTGTCATAGGAAGATCTTTCACATACCTACATGCATATATTCATTATCTGATCTTCCGTGCTTGCGCGGAATACTATGAATGACATAATTATGTTATTTATTATTTTATGACATTTGTATGCGCGTAATTTGCCTACATATGGAAGGATCGGTATACTAACATGGGCAACTTGAATCATTCCCATATATATATGTGCTGCCGTTCACATACATTATGATATTATATATATATATTTTTTTGTTTGGATATTTTTAAGCACTTCACTTCATCCATGCCCTAGGCCTGCAGCGCCTCTCTCCCTTCACTTTCAGAGTCCCCCTGGGCCGGAGGCAGGGAGAGAGGCGTGGTAGGCCTAGGGCACGCATGCTCTAGGCCACGCCCGATTGACTCCCTGCCCCCGCCACAGCAATAAAAGTAGGTGTTTTTTTTTTCAAAATACCGTCACCAGGAGAAAGGCCGACCCCTGAACCAGACGTAAAGACCTCGTGAACCAAACGTGAAGACCTCGACAGTGCGAGTCACTTTAAGTGAAAGTGGCTGTCGGGGAGACAGACGCCACCATAATAGCCCTGACTTTCAGGTCCCTCTGTGATTTTCCACTTGACCAGATAGGGGGCAGGCCCACTGAAATAATACCCTATAATTACTCTGATTTCAATACAGAAGAAGAAAACTGCAAGAGAACGGCCCCCAAATAATAGTCAGTTCTCTTTTTGGCAGATGATTGTACCAGGAGCTCAGAGAGTCGCCAGATGTCTTCAGAAGATACAAATGAGGAGCATGCGATTATCCCAGATCTACCCTCAGCCCTTCACAGACAGGAAGATGTTGAACGACAAAGAGTCCACACAGGGGAGAAACCATATTCATGTTCAGAATGTGGTAAATGTTTTAAACAGCACTCATATCTCCGTAAACATCAGAGGGGTCATACATGGCCAAAACGATTTTCCTGTACAGAATGTCAGAAATGTTTTAATAACAAATCTAGTCTTATTAGACACCTAAGAATTCACACAGGGGAGAAGCCATTTTCATGCTTAGAATGCGGGAAATCTTTTAACCAGACGTCATCTCTTGTTAAACATCAGAGAAGCCACTCAGAGGCAAAGCCATATTCATGTTTAGAATGTGGGAAATGTTTTCGCCATAAACCAGATCTTGCCAAACATCAAGGAATTCACACAGGGGAAAAACCATTTTCATGCTCAGAGTGTGGTAAATCCTTTAACCAGCAATCATATCTTGTTAGACATCAGAAAATTCACACGTTGGTTAAGTCATTTTTATGTTCAGAATGTGGAAAAGCTTTCAGCCGAAAACCAGACCTTGTTGCACATGAAAAGTTCCACACAGGGAAGAAGCCGTTTTCATGTTTACAGTGTGGTAAATGTTTTTACCTAAAATCAAATCTTGTTGTACATCAGAGAATTCACACAGGGGAGAAGCCATTTTCATGTTCAGAATGCGGTAGATGTTTTACACAAAAATCTGATCTTGTTAGACATCAGAGAATTCACACAGGGGCAAAGCCTTTTTCATGTTTAGAATGTGTGAAATGTTTTAGCCAGAAATCTGATCTTGATGCACATCAGAGAACTCATACAGAATCGCCACCATTTTCCTGTTCAGAATGTGAGAAATATTTCAACCAGAGATCCGATCTTGTTAGGCATCAGAGAATTCACACAGAGGTAAAGCCATTTTCATGCTCAGAATGTGGGAAGTGTTTTAGCCAGAAATCATATCTTTCTAAACATCAAAGAATTCACACAGGGGCGCGGACATTTTTATGTTCAGAATGTGGAAAATGTTTCAACCAGAAAACCAATCTTGTTGCACATCAGAGAATCCACACAGGAGCAAAGCCATATTCATGTTCAGAATGTGGGAAATGCTTTGCAGATAAATCAAATCGTAATAAGCATCAGAAATTTCACACAGGAGAGAAATAATTTTCATGTTTAGAATGTGGGAAGTGTTTTAAGCATACATCAGATCTTTTTTAAATAGTGTTTTTAATAAAATAGATTTTCTTTTAACTCCTCCCCTATAGGGGGTGGAGAGGGCACCAAACATTGTTATATAAAACATAAACAAACAAAAGAGGAAACATTCCATTAAGGGGGTAAAGGAAGGAGGGGAACAAGATACATATGAGGTTATTATAAGTTCATAGACAAAAGAACAGTGTCCCATTGTATGATTGAAATCCATCAAATCCAAAGGTCATGCACAGATTTTCAGAAGATCAATCGTAACGGAAGAAGTGGGGAATAAGAGGGACATCTAAACGCTAAGTAGGGCTTTATAGTGGTGAATCCTGGATCTATTAATGGGGTACTCTGATGAAAATCTTTTTCTGCTTTCAGAAAGTTATATACACTCACCCGCCACTTTATTAGGTACACCTGTCCAACTGCATGTTACCACTTAATTTCTAATCAGCCAATCACATGGCGGCAACTCAGTGCATTTAGGCATGTAGACATGGTCAAGACAATCTCCTGCAGTTCAAACCGAGCATCAGTATGGGGAAAAAAGATGATTTGAGTGCCTTTGAACGTGGCATGGTTGTTGGTGCCAGAAGGGCTGGTCTGAGTATTTCAGAAACTGCTGATCTACTGGGATTTTCACGCACAACCATCTCTAGGGTTTACAGAGAATGGTCCGAAAAAGAAAAAACATCCAGTGAGCGGCAGTTCTGTGGGCGGAAATGCCTTGTTGATGCCAGAGGTCAGAGGAGAATGGGCAGACTGGTTCGAGCTGATAGAAAGGCAACAGTGACTCAAATAGCCAACCGTTACAACCAAGGTAGGCAGAAGAGCATCTCTGAACGCACAGTACCTCCAACTTTGAGGCAGATGGGCTACAGCAGCAGAAGACCACCCGTTACTAGCATGGTGTACCTAATAAAGTGGCCGGTGAGTGTAGATTTGTAATTTACATCTATTAAAAAATCTCCAGTCTTCCAGTACTTATGAACTGATGTATGTCCTGCAGGAAGTGGTGTATTCTCTCCAGTCTGACACAGCGCTCTCTGCTGCCACCTATGTCCATGTGAGGAACTGTCCAGAGCAGCAGCAAATCCCCATAGAAAACCTCTCCTGCTCTGGACAGTTCCTGACATGGACAGAGGTTGCAAAGGTGATAAGAATACACCACTTTCTGCAGGACATACAGCAGCTAAAAAGTACTGGAAGACTGGAGATTTTTTTTATATAGAAGTAAATTATAAATCTTTAAAAGGAAATGGAAATCAGATTCCAGGAACAGGAAGGACTAGAGATGTCATTGGAAAATGATGGGATATACATTATATATATATATATATATATGCTCTGTGCATTATTCCTAAAGTCATCTCCTGGTATGAAATAGAGGGGATGAGATGTTTTTCGCATGTCAATTATTTCCGGTAGACTGTGAACAACGGCCATTGTTCACAGTCTGTTTACACAATATATGGCGTTCTCACGGCCATACATTGTATTGAGGCCTATGGTTAATTGTATTGAAGGCACACCCAAAGATGCCAGCAATTCAAATAACCATTCAGTAAGGTTCCTGCGGCCGATATGACAGTATACATGTAAAAATGCAGCTGTAAATGCGCTGTAATACAACGGCCATTGTATTACAGCGTGGGAACATAGCCTAAATGAGGATATATGGTATCTGCTCTGGGGTTTTTTTTTTCTTTGGGGTGGGGGGGATGGGTTGAGTATGGGTAAAATGTATAATGTTGTTACTTTCTTACACAGTTATATACAAGTATTATGAATGTACTGTAAAACTTTCTTTTTTCCGTTCAAATTTATTTGTTTTGTTAATGATTGGGAAAAAAAAATAAAAATAAAAAAGAGGGGATGAAACGTAGAGTTTTGGTCAGAGTGGATAGTATAAGATGAGGTGTGAGGGTAGGGCGACGAGCTGCTCATTTAGGAAGACCGGTAGTTAGACTGTCATATTGTAGCAGAGGGCGGAGGATAGAGTAGTTGCTATCTACATGGTCTTTGGGTAATGTATATGGAAGGTGCTGAGCCGAGAGCAAATGTCTTGTGGATTGAGCGAGCGTACGACCCCAGCCACATGGCTTTGGGCCTGCATGTAGTGGAAGGGCTGTGCTCTGATGAAGGAACACAGGCTTAACGGATGCCTGTCATCCCGGCTGCTGGGGTGAAGCCCACCTGACCGCCCGGTGGAGCCCCTTATACTTACCCCTTCCTCAAAGTCTCGGTCCCAGACCCTGTCCCACTGCAGAGAAATCCCCGTTGGAAGCCCGGCGCGCTTACCAGAGATGAGTCCAATGCCCATAGAGAAACACTGCCTGACCCCCAAACGATAAAACTGTATTATTATTTATCACACATGGTGAATGCGGTATATATATATATATATAAAAAAAAAACTATGCATTGTGAACGGTATATTTAAAATGAATAAAAATTGAGAAAAGGGGGGGGGGGGAATAGAGAAAAATGTGAGCCTGCCACATCACTGAGTTAGGGTATGTGCACACTACTGAATCCCGACGGAACACCCGTCTCGGATTACGCAGCTCGCACCCACTCGCAGACGCTGGTGGTCGCGTGCATCTCTGCTGCTACCATAAGCTTCTTTCTATGGACCACTAAAGAAACAGAAATGTCATATATAGGAGCACACCAACAATAATTGAGAAAATACAAAAATATTTTATTAGTAATTAACACACAAATTCAAAAAATGGCAAAGGAAACCAGATCCCTGCACATTAAAAACATTTAAAATTCCCAAAAAGGGAAAAACACGGTGGGACCCACACAATAATGGGAGGATGTTGGTAGGATGTGGACACTTGGAGAGTAGTGCCCTCCTACTCCTGGGACTACACTGGCCTTTGACCTTTTACTCATTTATATTCTTGGTAGCTCATCCAACATCATTTTTTGACTTTGATACTTCAGTACTTATTTGAAAGATGGAATGGACTAGTGATCATGTTATACATTATTACTGTTTGTAGATATATATTTTTTTCCCCTTTGCCATGTTTAGTCTAGCAATATGTTTTTCTGAACCCACAGTTTAACCCCTTTCTCCTCTCTCAGGTTGTGTGTGGCGCGGCAGGGATGTTCATGCGCCCGTGGCGTTGTGCAATTGTTTAGTGCTTTATCTATCTGGGAGTTGTACATTATAGTAACATGTTAGTGTCATAGGAAGATCTTTCACATACCTACATGCATATATTCATTATCTGATCTTCCGTGCTTGCGCGGAATACTATGAATGACATAATTATGTTATTTATTATTTTATGACATTTGTATGCGCGTAATTTGCCTACATATGGAAGGATCGGTATACTAACATGGGCAACTTGAATCATTCCCATATATATATGTGCCGCCGTTCACATACATTATGATATTATATATATATATTTTTTTGTTTGGATATTTTTAAGCACTTCACTTCATTGTTTATATTAGTTACAGCATATCGTCGATATGATATTTGTATGTGTGATTGACAACTAGATACCTGTGCCGCACATCACGATTGCCTTAGGGTGGTATTACACGGGCCGAGCAGGGCCCGATAATACCTGTAAACGAGCAGCGATCTGCTAGATCGTTGCTCGTTTACTGGACCTATTACACGGCCCGATAATCGTTTGACAAGAGCTGCAAGGACATCGTTACCGATGTCCTTGCAGCCCTTGCTAAACTGGCATACATTACCCATCCACGTTCCAGGGCTGCTCCTGCGTCCGCTTCTCCCGGGGGTCCCGCGCGCTCTCTAGTGTCACAGCAGCCTGTCAGCTGGTAGGCCGCTCAGCCAATCATAGGCCGGGACCGCCGCGGCCTGTGATTGGCTGAGCGGCCTATCAGCTGACAGGCCGCTGTGACGCTAGAGCGCGCGCGGGACGCAAGGAGAAGCGGACGGCAGGAGCAGCCCTGGAACGTGGATGGGTAATGTATATCGTTAGTCGCCGGCCACGCACCGCTATTACACGCAGCGGTGCGCGGTCGGCGCCCGACGAAAATAGGTTCTAAATTATATCAACGATCAGCCGATGATCGTTGTCATCGGCTGATCGTTGCATTTATTACACGGAGCGATAATCGGCCGAATCGAGCCAATTCGGCCGATTATCGTTCCGTGTAATACCACCCTTACTCTTGGTAGAATTTAAGTATGCACTATTAAGTGCTGCTCTATATATAATCTAATATTGCCATGATAGGCTGTCGTTCGCCCTTTTGATGCAACTTCCGGTCTAATCCCTTGCCAGTACCTCTTCTGCGCACGTGCAGTGCGGGGACTGGCACACCGCAGGCGCCATATTACTGTGTCCACATACACTATGTTATTTAACATGCTATGATAGCCTGCTATGCACTTTTTTGCCCTCTTGATGCAACTTCCGGCTTAACTTCTTGCCAGCACCTCTCCTGCGCATGCGCAGTGGGGGGACCGGCACGCCGCGGGCGCCATCTTGCTGTGTTCACATACACCATTAGAGATGAATCGCTGCTTAGAGGTTGGTGACTAATATAATTTGATGAATCATTTGTAACAGACAGGGCCGGGACAAGGAGTTTTGGTGCCCTAGGCAGAGTAGGCAAATGGTGCCCCCCCCCCCTAAAAAAAAAAAAAAAATATATATATATATATATACACACACCTAGGGGGGAAATTATCAAACTCCATACACCACCTCACATAGTATATCCCCCGCAGTGAATAGCCAGTGTATATACAGTCTCCATACACCCCCTCACATAGTATAGCCCCCAGTGTATATACATCTCTATACACCCCCTCACATATAGCTCCCAGTGTATATACATCTCCATACACCCCCTCACATAGTATACCCACAGTGTATATAGATCTCCATACACCCCCTCACATAGTATAGCCCCCAGTGTATATACATCTCCATACACCCCCTCACATAGTATAGCCCCCAGTGTATATACATCTCCATACACCCCCTCACATAGTATAGCCCCCAGTGTATATACATCTCCATACACCCCCTCACATAGTATAGCCCCCAGTGTATATACATCTCCATACACCCTCTCACATAGTATAGCCCTACAGTGTATATACATCTCCATACACCCCCTCACATAGTATAGCCCCCAGTGTATATACATCTCCATACACCTCCTCACATAGTATAGCCCCCAGTGTATATACATCTCCATACACCCTCTCACATAGTATAGCCCCACAGTGTATAGCCAGTGTATATACATCTCCATACACCCCCTCACATAGTATAGCCCCCAGTGTATATACATCTCCATACACCCTCTCACATATTATAGCCCCACAGTGTATATACATCTCCATACACCCCCTCACATAGTATAGCCCCCAGTGTATATACATCTCCATACACCCCCTCACATAGTATAGCCCTACAGTGTATATACATCTCCATACACCCCCTCACATAGTATAGCCCCCAGTGTATATACATCTCCATACACCTCCTCACATAGTATAGCCCCCAGTGTATATACATCTCCATACACCCTCTCACATAGTATAGCCCCACAGTGTATAGCCAGTGTATATACATCTCCATACACCCCCTCACATAGTATAGCCCCCAGTGTATATACATCTCCATACACCCTCTCACATATTATAGCCCCACAGTGTATAGCCAGTGTATATAGTCTTCATGCACCCCCTTAGTGTAGCCCCCACTGCCTGATCTGGAAGCAGCTTACCAGGTTACTTCCCCCCTGCCACACCTCTTCTCTCCTCCTTGGCTCCAGACACCATGTGACATATTAGTAAGAAGCTCATTGGTCAGAAGGTCCAGAGCCAGGCAGAGGGAGGAGGAGTGTGTGTGTAGATGTCTGCCGCCGCGGGACTAGAGTCCTCAGTAGCAGAGAAGGGATGCAGTGCCACGGGTGAGGTCGGGAGGGGGGATTTACTGTCTGCAGGGGGAGGGGGAGGGGGAGGGGGAGGGGGAGAGAGTGGCGACAGGGGTTGATGCAATGTGAGGTGGAGGGGCGTCGCTTGGCAGCGCAGGGCTGGAGCCTGCAGCTGCTTTAGGGCAGAGCGGAGGAGCGATCACTGTCTGCCCGGGGGGAGGGAGAGAGAGTGAGGACAGGTGCTGGAGGAATGTGAGGAGGAGGGGCGGCCATCAGAAGTACAGTAGCCTAGTAAAAAAAAATTTTAAAGACATTCAAATTGCGCCCCCTGTAATTTACCACTAGATGGCGCCCTAGGCCATCGCCTATGCCTGCCTACCCTTTGTCCCGGCCCTGGTAACAGGTGTCCCTCTAGCTCTGACAGTGAATAAATAGGATCCCTGCATGGTACTCTTTCTCCCTGACGAAGTTCCGGTGGAACGTAACGCGTAGGAGCATCATGAGCCGCAACGAGTCGCTCCTTTCCCTCTTTGTTTGGTGACATACATTATTGATTTATTTATTGTTCAATATTTCATAGTTTAATCACCATTCACAGTACACGTGTATATTTTGGTTTTTTGATGTGGACACCTTTTATCATGTTTATGTTGTTCATTCACTTTATGTTGTTTGAGGGTTTATAGGGCTACACTTTATGATCGTTTGCTGGCCTGTGGGTTCCCATTATTGTGTGGGTCCCACCGTGTTTTTCCCTTTTTGGGAATTTTAAATGTTTTTAATGTGCAGGGATCTGGTTTCCTTTGCCATTTTTTGAATTTGTGTGTTAATTACTAATAAAATATTTTTGTATTTTCTCAATCATTGTTGGTGTGCTCCTATATATGACATTTCTGTTTCTTTAGTGGTCCATGTACATTGGTTTGTCTTAGGAAGCACCCTTTTTTTTCTACATATTGGTAGTGCAGGCCCCCCCTTTTCTTTTTGGTACAAGCTTCTTTCTATGGTTTGCCAGATTCCGCCGTCTGTCCAAAAAATGAACCCGCTCATTCTTTGGGCGGACGGCGGAATCTGGCAAACTATAGAATGAAGCCTATGGTAGCAGCAGAGGTGCGCCCGGCCGCCAGAGTCTGCGAGTGGGTGTAAGCTGCAGAATCCGCATCGGGTGTTCTGGCGGGATTCCATAGTGTGCACATAACCTCAGAAGAGATTTGTATTCATCCGTAATAGAGAATTGGTCTCAGTAGAATCAGGTGCGGAAAAAAATAGAGGATCCGTAATGAAATTGTGCCGTCAGGTCTTTCATGCGCTTGATATCCCCAGCCTTGTGTATCCACATGGAGATACTGGGAGGCTCCGGGTTTCTCCACAATGCTGGTATACATGATCTTGCAGTGTTAATCAGGTGACGGAGAACAGAGTGATGTCAGAGATGTGCAGAAGGAAGAGTGCAGGGGTGAAGTTCGTGGTCTGTGAAAGTCAAAGTGATACGCCACACCTCCTTTCAGAATGGTGTCCGCTTGGGACAGCTTCAAGGAATTATGTAGCCTTCATCCCTCCAGCACAACGGCCTCTGGAAACATCTGGTGGATACGAGTAGGAACGCGGTACCAACAGGAAAGTACTTTACTTTTTTTACTTTAAAGTGTAACTGTCATTTTTTTTTTTTTTTTGTGGAAATCAGTAGTATAAGTGATTTTGAGAAACTCTATATTAGGGTTTATTAGGCAAAAAAAGCCTCTTTCTTACTCAAAAAGCAATTTCCCAGCCTCCCCCCCCCCCCCCCCCCCTCACTTCTTATCTGTGCATTATCAGGCAAATCCATCTTCATAATAGAGAAGCAAGTGAAGACGGGTTCTGTTGTGTCCATTATATCCTATGGAGGGGGAGGGGCCGAGGGAGATGAGTGAGCAGGAAGAGGAGACATGAAGGTCAACTGTTTGTAAACTGTCTGGGCACCTAAAATGCTGAATTCAGAGTTCCGAAAGGTCAGTGCTTATCTAGGAACTTTCTGAGAGAACATTTCACGGTGTGTTGCTGTGCAGGACTGCTCCGTGCTCACTCACTCCTCTCAGCCCCTCTCCATAGAGCATAATGGACACAGAAATCCTGCTTCTTCTGAAGTGAGGGGGGAGCTAGGAAAACAGCATATGTCCAGGAGGGGATCGCAGAAGTCCCGGACCCTCCGTGGGTCCGCTTTCCACCGGCCCCCTATGCCCTTTGCTGACAGGAGACGGAGGGAGCCGAAAATCCAAGATGGCGCCGGCAGCGTGGCGCGCAGCGGCGCTACCTGAGGGCTCTCCCCCTTCATCCCTGGCATACTCTGGCGGCAGTCAGGACTCGCACAGGTCAGATGGGAGACAGGAAGGGTTGGAGAGGGACCCCCCTACCCACTCTGCATTGCCACCACCGAAGCAGTTGTATTCGGCAGCAGTCCGCTCCAACATGGAGCAGGAGGTAATAGCTGCCTCACCAGGAGCCGCAGGGGCTGCAGCCCCCCCAGCCTCATCTACTCCTGTATCTGCAGACCCCCCTCCAGATAGGGAGCTGCCTCCACTCCCTCAACGGCAGCAAGGAAGAAACAAAGGTAACCCTGTCTTTCATCCATCTAAACCCCTTTCCCCATTGCCTCACTGGTTCTTATAGGACACAGGGGATGGTGCTCATATGTCCAAACATGCTAACCTAACAGGGGCACAAACTGCTTCTTGGTGGTCCAACAGATCCCCTGCCTCAGATCCAGAGGACTCCACCATACCTCTCCCTGACCCATCTATGGATCTCACTTGGCGCCAATATTTGCAAAATATACCTACTAAAGATGATTTTAAGTCCCTCATACAAGAGGTTCGGGCATGTAGATCTGAAATAACAGCAGTCAGAAAGGACCTGCACCATATTGCACAAAGAGTGGACAATATTGAAGAACAACATGATGCTACCAGAGCATATGTGGCGGATATGCATACTACTGTAACGGCTCAACATGATGCACTTTGTGACTATCAGCGCCACCTGGAAGACTTGGATAACCAGGGGCGCAGGCATAACATCAGAGTGAGGGGAGTGCCCGAGGCAGAGGGAGAAGAAGATGTGCACGCAACCCTTACAACCCTTTTCAATAATGTCCTTTCAGCCCCTGCAGATAATGTTATTAAAATAATTTTTGCGCAACCCTGCATTAAGATTCCCCTCCACGTTACTGCTTTCTGGTTATTATGAGTGCTTGTATTTTACAGTTTCCTTTCTTCCCCCCTCATGCTTTATAGAAAGTGATGTTGTCTGTATATGGCGTTCTCCCGGCGCCGCTGTTCATCAAAGTTACCCTTGGTTATCAACGCTGAGATTAACCCGACTCTCCCCCCCCCTACTGCTAGGGAGTAATATATCTCTTTGAGGTTAGGATACGTACCTCGAAGAGGAATACTTTTCTTTTGATCCTCTTTCTTCCTTCTCACCCCACCCCCCCTTCTGTTCTTTGACCCAGTTTCTTTAGTTTTCTTCTCCTCCTCCTTCCCCCTTTCTTTCTGGCGCCCCTTGTGCCACAGTTCTATACCCTAGCCCGTTTCCCTGGCGGGAGCTGTTTCATAGGTTTATAGATGCATACTTACTTTAATTCCTGCAGCTATATGGAAAAGACTTTTGTAGTCATTGTTCTGTTCTGGTTTGTGTTGTCTTCCCCTGTCTCCCGTATGTGTCTCCCGATCTGTACCCCCTTTACCCGCTGTGTTTTCTATTTTAGTCTTGACAGAAGCTATAGCAGGCCCCTGAGAATTGTCGCTGCGAGGATACGATCATCTCAAGAGGGCCTGGACGTGTTCAGGTTTGAGTTCTTCCCTCCCCTGAGTAGGGGATATACCTGCTTGACTGCTTTGCTGTCTTTGTCCCTAATAGACTGTCATGGTGCGCTTCCTTACGATTAATGTTAAAGGGTTGAACTCCAACCGTAAACGTAGGCTCCTGCTGAAGGAATTGAAGTCTGCACGCCCTGATATTGTATATGTACAGGAGACGCACTATGACAGTTCAGGTTCATTTAATTTCATTAAACACAATTTTCCCACAACTTACTCGGCCTATAGAGAAGATAAACGGGGAGGTGTAGCCATATTAATAACTAAAGATTGCCCACTCACAGTCTCACAGACGGTCATTGACACTCAAGGCCGCTATGTGATCCTGGTGGGATGTCTCAAGGACTCCCCCATTATGCTCTGCAATGTGTACTGCCCTAACTCTGGGCAGATTCCTTTCCTCACCCATGTGCTGTCGAAAGTCTCCAAAATTCAGCAATCCTAAGCCTGCCCTGTGCTCCTGATCGGGGGAGACTTTATTATGCCATTTTCTCCTGGAATGGATAGACTATCTGTCCAGCAGGGACCCCCTTCATCCCCTCTAGCCCAGCTCTCCCAGCGGTTTCGGCAGCTTATACGTAGACATCATCTGTATGATCTATGGAGGATTTCCAATCCCTCAGATAAAGTGTACACATTTTATTCCCCAGTCCATTCTACGCATACGCGTATTGACAATTTTTTCAGTAATATACTGAGTCTGAGGCTATTGGAATCCTCTGAGATCAAAGGAATTACGTGGTCGGATCATTCTCTAGTGGTCCTATGCCTTAAATCTCTACATTCCCCCCGGAGAATTTGTCACTGAAGGCTCAATGAATTTCTAGTAAAGACTCCCATACATCTTGAATCACTGAAACAGTGCCTCCACCATTATTTCACCGAAAATGAGGGGAGTGTTGGGTCCCTCTCGATCCTTTGGGAAGCCCATAAGTCAGTACTCCGGGGGCACTGTATAGCCCTTTCTTCTAAATTAAAAAAAGATGCTAACATGCAGAAACAGGGGTTGCTGGTCCAGATGCGGGCCCTTGAACGTAAATTGGCCGTCTCCCCCTCTGTAGCTGTCCTGCGTAAGTTAGTAACAGAAGGACTTGATGGTACTTCACGTGGATAAATTATTAGTATACTCTAGACATAAATATTATGACAAAGCCAATAAAGCGCATACCCTACTTGCCTCACAGCTGAGGGATGCTAAGGTCCAAGCCTCGCCCCAAGCAGTAAAGGATGCAACAGGTTGCTTACAGTATGCACCCGACCGCATAGCCGAGCTGTTTGCTGAATATTATACTCGCCTTTACTCCCTTCCCTCTGAATTACCATCAAGTCCTGCTGCCCGACAACAATGTTTGGACCAATTCCTGACATCCTGCCATTTACCCACTGTCACAGCTAGCGATAGGGAAGAACTTAACTCCCCGATAACCCTAGAGGAGTTGCTGGAGGTAATAAAAGAGCTGCCGAATGGCAAGGCACCTGGCCCTAATGGGCTGACGTATATTTACTAAAAGTCCCTCATAACCGAACTGGCACCCCATCTCCTGCCCCTCTATAACTCCTTTTTGTCTGGTTCTCCTATACCTGAAACTATGCTGGAGTCCTTCATCACAGTAGTGCCTAAACCGGGTAAAGACCCGGCAGACTGTGGTAGCTATAGACCTATTTAACTCCTTAATGCCGACCTTAAGATTTTTACCAAATTATTAGCAAATAGACTGGGGTCACTCTTGCCGACACTCATTCATAAGGACCAGGTAGGCTTTGTAGCCTCCCGACAAGCGGGAGATAATACTAGACGCACCATCGATCTTATTGAGGTACTCAACAAAACTAGATCTTCAGGCCTTCTTCTGGGCTTAGACGCAGAGAAGGTCTTTGATCGACTTAGCTGGCCCTTCATGCAGGCCACTCTTCAAGCTTTTGGTATTTCTGGCCCGTTCTTAATGGCCATTACTGCACTATATTCCACTCCTAAGGCGATGGTGCGTCTACCACATACAGTTTCTAGTAAGCTGTCCATTAGCAATGGGACTCGGCAGGGGTGTCCCCTGTCACCCCTTCTTTTTCACCTCTGTATAGAGCCGCTGGCGGCTCAGATCAGATTATGTCCCGATGTTCAAGGGATCTTGGTGCAAGATAGAGAATTTAAGTTGTCATTATTTGCAGATGATATTCTTTTAACGCTGCGAAACCCACATACCTCTCTTCCCAATCTCTATAAAATTCTTGAACACTATGGGAAACTTTCGGGCTATAGGATTAACCAGACAAAAACGGAGGCATTCTCTATTAATCTACCTGCAGTAGTTGTGGATACCGTGAGGGGTTCTTACCCATTTCTATGGCAGGATAAATCGCTAAAGTATCTGGGGACTAATATTACTGCAACCTTTAGTACCCTATATAAGGCCAATTTTGTCCCTCTTTTTAAAGACATTTCCGGCCTAGTCGCTAAATGGGCATCTCTCCCTCTGTCGTTAATCGGTAGGATAACGGCAGTGAAAATGTCCATCTTACCCAAAATTCTATACCTAATGGAGACCCTCCCCATACCTATTGCCCGATCCGCTCTGAAAAAAGTCCAGTCTACTTTGTTCAGGTTTATTTGGAATAAAGGTCGGCATAGGATCCCTAACTCAGTTGTGCTCTCTAAAACCACTAGAGGGGGCATGGGAGTGCCGGATTTGTTCCGCTATTATTTGGCGACACACTTGCGGCGGGTTTCTTCCTGGACGGGCCTCCAGGCCTTCTCGAGATGGTTTGAAATTGAAAAGTTGTGGCTAGCCCCGATCTATCCAGGCGTTTTGCTGTGGGCTCCGTCAGTGGAACATTCTGGGCCCACGCTTTTAGGCCCTATGAAACTCACGAGGGAGGTCTGGATTCGAGCTAACAGTTTGTTCCCATTGAGATCCTTCCGAACACCGCTGGTCCCTATCCTCTACAACCCTTCTATTCCTGAAAGTATGCTGGGCCACATGATTAGACCCTGGCAGGCAGCTAAGCTCTTCCTTCTGGCGGATGTGGTCGATGTCTTTCAGAGGAAATTGCTACCTTGGGACAAGTTGAGGGATAAATATTCTCTTCCTCCTCAAGCACGTCCCTATTATACTGTGCTGGCCCGCTGGGTGGAGGATCTCTATGGGACTGAACCGGTCTCTAAGCCAACTTCGTTTGAATGGTTATGTAAATGTGCAGTGTCCACCAGAGGCATGATCTCTGATATCTACACTCTTCTTGCACCTCCGCTGGATGCCCCTGCTTCCAAACATAAATATATGTCTACATGGGAGGCCTATTTAGGGAGGGAACTCCCAGGCAAGGTATGGAGTATAGTTTAGTCCAAAGCGGCCAAATCCTCATCGTGTGTGGCTTACAAGGAAAATCAATACAAGATATTGCTATACTGGTACCATACTCCTGACTTATTACACCATATCTTTCCTCAGGTTTCCATGGTGTGTTGGCGGTGCTCTAGGGATCGGGGGACCCTACCCCATATATTCTGGGACTGCTCGATTTTGCAAAATTACTGGCGGATGGTTAAGGACCATCTTATGACGGTTCTATCATTAGACCTACCCTTAGATCCAGCTCAATATATACTGAATATTCCTCCTAAGAATTTAAATAAGCAAAAGGCTAAATTACTTCTACATGTTCTTGATAGCAGGTATGTGGAAGTCAGTGCCCCCCCCCCCCCGTCCCCCGTCCCGAGAGCAACTCTTGGCTAAAGTTATGGACATCCGCCGCATGGAGTACTTAACGGCCCTTAACGGCCCCCATGTAGACAAATTTAGGAAGATATGGGATCCGTGGGATGTGGCCTTCCCTTCATCTTTTTTTTTTTTTAATTCTTTATTTTGGGTTACACAAAGGAGGTGGAGCAGCAACAACACCACTCCTCCCCTCAGTAAATGACATCATATTGTTTACGCATACTGTGTGGCAAAAGAAAATGCATATGAAGATTCAGATCCATACAGAAATAACATAAGGAAGAAATTAACAGCTACTCCTAGTAAATCACACAACGTAAACATGTACAATCTATCACTGTTTGGTCTAGAGTCGGAGGGTCATCACCACACCCCCTCCCCGGCACCCCGTTTTGTAATGTGCTATAGGAAACACACAGCTCCAGTAAGGAGCCAGCCCCGTCTTGGAGAAGACTAGGGGCAGAGAACCAGAAATGAAAGAGTTGAGAAATAGAAAGAAGGGTGACTAGAGAAAGGCACCAGGAAAGAAAGGAGAGGAACCCACCCGGTGGGCAGGAGTTAGGGAGAGGTGAGGAGAGGGATGGAAGAAGAAGGGTCAGGTAAGGGTGGAGAGGGGGGGAGGAGAGGGGGAAGGGGTTGAGTACGGGACGGTGGGCAGAGGATCCTGATCTCGGAAATCAAAACACTCCTTCATCTTCTTAACACAGCTCGGGTGACCCCCTCTCCCCCTTCCTTCCCTTCCCTGGTTTCCCTCTCTGTGTATTGTTGTCTTGTCATGTATGTTGGTCTTTAGTTTCCCCAGTTGGTTTGTATTTTAAGATAGTATGTTCTGCGAGGACCCACGTTAGGTGTCCCCCAATAAGTTGTTAAAGTTTAGATGTATGAGCTCACCAGTTCTGACACTGAATGTATCTCTATGTTTGGGGAGCTGATTTTGGCACATAAGTTCCTCGGTTCCATCTGTTGAGGTGCATCATATATATTTGAGAAAATTGTACCGACATTATCATTGCTGATGTTTTAGGATGTGCTTATACTATGATACTTTGTTGGCAGGATTACTTGGACTGAATGTTGTTTTTGTTAATATGCTACCTGGAGTGTGCCCTCCGGGAATCTGCCTGACTTTGTCAGTGTCTTTTGTGTTGTTATATTAATGTAATAAAATGGAAAATGTTAAAAAAAATTTCAGAAAAATTAGTTATGCTTTAAGGGTGGGTTACCAGTATGTTGTGTTTTCAGACTGGAAACATAGAGGAAGGGTGGGGGGAAATAAATCCAGAGTAAAGATGCTTGGGGCAAATTTTCAGAGTTGGAGCATTGGTCGTGTGAGCAGAAACAGGGAGCCGCAAGTAATGGGAGGAGGGAAAGATCCATTTCCAAACCTATCTATAGCTTGGTTGAAGCGTGGCGATGGCAAACCAAGACCCTGCTGAGGTGTGCTGCAGCATAATAATGATAAAAATGGGGGAGGCCCTCTCCACCTCGGGCCGGTACAGTACTGATTTCACCAAGCAAAGCTGTTTGTGAGCCCAAATGAACTTAGGAGCGAAGAAAGTTGCCGGAAGTAGGACAGGGGAACAGTTAATACCCTGGCTGAGAAAGAGGTGCGCCTCTTCTGGACTCTGCAATCATTACAGTCCTATGTGGATAGTCAGAGAGTTCCAAGGGGGCTGAGAACTTACATGACACCTTCTTAGTTCCAAGATAACCCAGATTTTGTAGCTATGTGGGACAAAGCCCATTTAACCCACGCGATGAACCTTCTTGTGCTGATCCTGAATAAAAATAAAAGTGACTACGACCGAGTAAAGACAGATTTGGTCAAAGCAAAAAATGAATTAAGTTCTAGATTGCCCGTTGTGCAATATACAGACGTGACGTCCAAACTTGAGAAACATCTGATAAATATTCAAAATGAAATTAAAGCATTTTATTAATGGACAAATGAAAACTTATTATGTTGTGGTCACTATTACCTAGGTGACCCCCCACCCCCCACCCCCCACCTCTACTTTTAATATTGTCAGGCCTGTTGGTTAAAATCAGGTTGAGAAGTGCCCCCCCCCCATTGGTTCCTGTACTAGTTGGAAACGTAATTAGGGAAGATTTATCAAACTGGTGTAAAGTACAATTTTCTTAGTTGCCCCTAGTAACCAATCAGATTCCACTTTTCATTTTTAAAAGAATCTGTGAATGAAAAGTGGTATCTTACATTACAGACAGGTGAACTGGAGCATAAGACAACTCATTACGTGCAGGTCCACACTGGTGGTATCAATGATCTGTAGTTGCCGTTATTTTTATATTGGAAAAACAAAAAGGCAATTACAGGTGAGATTTTGTGAGCATTGCACCTCGGTACGTACAGGCAAAGGGGCAGCGAGGTTCATTGAACACATGAGGTCCGCCCACAACAGTGATGTCAGTAACTTAAAATTCATTGGCCTCGAAAGGGTGGTTCCAGGGAACTGAGGCATCGATTTGCACAAATTGCCACTAAAAAGAGAAGCATTCTTCATTTCCTTGTTTAATGCTACAGGGCCACTTGGACTGAACGATAGGAATGAGTTCCATGCCTTCCTTTAATGTTTTTTATCAGTGTGTCATGATTTTAATTGTGTTACACCTGTGTCTGTCTGCACTCGTATCTATTTATGTGTTTGGCAGACGTGATGACGTGTTAGCCGTGTCGAAGTGCGCTTGCGCACGAAATGGTCCGTCGCCTGATATGCACCATATGTACGTCCTCCCTCACCTGTCTGTAATGTCGGATTGAATTCCTGTATTTTTGGCTACAATAAAGCATGAAGATTGGCATCTGGTGAGTGCCGCGGTATCCTATCTCTCTACTGTGATTGGACTTATCGTTTATCTCTCTGCCATTTTCGGTCAAGCACCACTCTATTTGCTGCATGACTTCCAGCTTCCACGAGTCCATCGTTTAGGTGAGCTAAATAGTCTGTGACTTCAGTAGTGCCGACCGCTATTGCTGTTCTATTTTGCGTGACTCTGTATGCAGTTTTGTCTGTTACCTGGCTCTGAGCACACTGTGATTTGTCACTGGATTTTAGCTGCACCAATATGCAAGTTTAAATGGACGAAGCATCAGCTTCAGTGAATATGGAGGAAGTTTTGGAAACAGCGAGGGAGGACGCGAGTGCATATTTTACGTCATGTAATTTAAAGGAAGAGCTGCAGGTTCTCAGCCTGAAAGTCTTGGAGCAAAGGGTTAATACCCTGGCTGAGAAAGAGGTGCGCCTCTTCTGGACTCTGCAATCATTACAGTCCTATGTGGATAGTCAGAGAGTTCCAAGGGGGCTGAGAACTTACATGACACCTTCTTAGTTCCAAGATAACCCAGATTTTGTAGCTATGTGGGACAAAGCCCATTTAACCCACGCGATGAACCTTCTTGTGCTGATCCTGAATAAAAATAAAAGTGACTACGACCGAGTAAAGACAGATTTGGTCAAAGCAAAAAATGAATTAAGTTCTAGATTGCCCGTTGTGCAATATACAGACGTGATGTCCAAACTTGAGAAACATCTGATAAATATTCAAAATGAAATTAAAGAAAAGAGACAAGTTTCTCCGTGATAAAAATTATTATGATACAGGGAAATTTTTTCAAAGGAACACTAAAAAACAAATAAAGAAAAGAAGACCACCTAAAAAATCCAACAGTGGACTTCTGGACAACGGATTCAGATACAAGTCAGTCGGATGATCATTCAGCTATGGAAACCCGTAATCCCCCTTTAGGAGGAAGATCAGGAGGGGAGGGAGAAAGAGGCGGCTTCAAAAGGAGAGGAAGTTACAGCAAGCGCAAGCAAGTGTCATGGCGCTAGAGCCAATGGATAATAATGTAGTCAATATTTCAGGAGTGATTCTGGACAGTGACTGCATCTCTCTTCTATCCAAGGGTTTAAATTTTGGTCTAATGGAAAATTTTTCTCTGCCTGATTTCGAAGTAGATATGTATAAAGCAATTAGAAAAATTAATTTGCATAAGTTTTTTTCCACCTATAGTAGAGAGAGCGAAAAGAAGGAGAGGTCCCCAGTGTGATAGGCCCCCTAGGTTTTAGAGTATCTTCAGATTTTGATGAAAAAGATCTACAAGGTATTGAGTGTCTGCTGAGCCTTACAGAGACCACACAAGGGCTTGAGTCATCTGAGATAGAGATTCAGGATTTTAAAGGGGGGAAGAATTCTACTTTCACCCCACCCCTTGAACAAGGGGGGTCATTGGAGGTTTTTTCGAACCTGGTGCAGCAAGAAGTAAAGGCGTTAATGTACCCACAAGCAGAAAGTAATTTGTCCCCCGGGGAGCAAAGAGCCTTGAAATGGCTCCGTAACAGACCAGACCTCCTAATTAGAAGGGCTGATAAGGGGGGCTGTACTGTCGTGTTGTCTGCTCTTGACTATGCTCAAGAAGCTAATCGTCAATTGAGCGACACCACGACTTACTACCAACTCTCCAGCGATCAGACTATGAAAATAATGGATAAACTTAGATCGCTACTTAGATCAAGTGTGGAGAAGAACATCATTTCAGAGAGTACAGCGAACAAATTAACTCCTGATTTCCCCAAATGTCCAAAGTGGTACTATTTACCAAAGATACACAAGTCGCTGACCCGACCCCCTGGTCGCCCGATTGTGTCGATTGGCTCTTAAGGCTGTTACTTACCTCTATTCCCACCTACCTCAGGGACACAAAACATCTTCTCTCTGTATTGGAATCCTGTGAGTGGCAACCAGGGTATAACCTGGTCTCTCTTGATATTGAGAGTTTATATACTCGAATACCGCATACACAGGGTATTGAAGCAGTACACGAGTTCCTGATCGACACCGAGAAATCTGCCAGCTTCTGTGATTTTGTATGTGAGGCACTTTGATTTTATCCAACAATACTTTTCAATACGATAAAGCCTGGTATAAGCAGATGGTTGGCACGGCGATGGGGACTCCTGTGTCGTGCACTTATGCTAATATGTTCCTAGCTATTTTTGAAAGACGTTTTATTTTTTCCCTGAACAATCCTTTCAGTATCCATATCAAATCCTTTTATAGATATATGGATGACGTCATAATTATTTGGGACGGCACGACACAGGAGTTCCACGCCTTTATAGAGCACCTCAACAACATTAATAATATGAACATGCTATTTACAGGGGTATTTGGAGGGGCATCTCTAAATTTCTTAGATGTGAACATCTATATTGAGAATGACATCATTTGCACAGAAGGCTACCGAAAAACTACCGCTAGTACTGCCTATTTACATTTTAACAGCTCACACCCCCAGGCAGTGAAAGAAGCAATATGGCGAACTAATTAGACTAAAGCGTATTAACAGTAATCCAGTAACGTACCAAAAACAAGCCACCGAACTAAGAGATAGACTCCTTAGACGAGGGTATCCAGATAGAATTCTTACGAGAGCAGAAAAAAGAGCCGCAAAGATCTCTAGAGAATCATTGACCCAGAAAAGGAAAGAGATTCCTAAATGTTATGAGAATAGTCTCTGACTTCAGTAGTGCCGACCGCTATTGCTGTTCTATTTTGCGAGATTCCACTTTTCATTCACAGATTCTTTGAAAAATGAAAGGCGGAATCTGATTGGTTACTAGGGGCAACAAAGACAGTTCTAATCTACACCAGTTTGATAAATCTCCCCCATTGTCTTTTATTATTTCCAGTACCGGTTTCCTTTGCTAGAGCTGCAGGTTTCTGCTTTTCAGTTTATATTTGGGTAAAGTCCCCCATAATAATAACTTCACCCTGCTTCGCTGCTGCATCTATTTTTTCTTCCACTATACTGGGAGATTATTAACTCCCATAAAAATTGTATTATCCTTCCTCACTTCCCTTATTTCCACCCAAAGAGACTCCACATTATCATCACATATATCCTCCTGCAGAATGGGCTTAAGGCAGGATTTAACATATAGGCAGACACCTCCCCCTTTCTTGTTTTTATGGTACAGAGACAGCTCAGCTATACACACATCATACATAGACAGCTCTGCTATATACACATCTTACATAGACAGCTCTGCTATATACACATCTTACAGAGACAGCTCTCCTATATACACATCATACAGAGACAGCTCTGCTATATACACACATCATACACAGACAGCTCTGCTATATACACATCACACAGAGACAGCTCTGCTATATACACATACAGAGACAGCTCTGCTATATACACATCATACAGAGACAGCTCTGCTATATACACATCACACAGAGACAGCTCTGCTATATACACATCATACAGAGACAGCTCTGCTATACACATATCATACATAGACAGCTCTGCTCTATACACATCTTACAGAGACAGCTCTGCTCTATACACATCATACAGAGACAGCCCTGCTATATACGCATCATACAGAGACAGCTCTGCTATACACATATCATACATAGACAGCTCTGCTCTATACACATCTTACAGAGACAGCTCTCCTATATACACATCATACAGAGACAGCTCTCCTATATACACATCATACAGAGACAGCTCTACTCTATACACATCATACAGAGACAGCTCTGCTCTATACACATCATGCAGAGACAGCTCTCCTATATACACATCATACAGAGACAGCTCTCCTATATACACATCATACAGAGACAGCTCTACTCTATACACATCATACAGAGACAGCTCTGCTCTATACACATCATGCAGAGACAGCTCTCCTATATACACATCATACAGAGACAGCTCTGCTATATACACATCCTACAGAGACAGCTCTGCTATATACACATCATACACAGACAGCTCTGCTATATACACATCATTCACAGACAGCTCTGCTATACACACATCATACAGAGACAGCTCTGCTATATACACATCATACAGAGACAGCTCTGCTATACACACATCATACAGAGACAGCTCTGCTATATACACATCATTCACAGACAGCTCTGCTATACACACATCATACAGACACAGCTCTGCTCTATACACATCATACAGAGACAGCTCTGCTATATACACATCTTACAGAGACAGCTCTCCTATATACACATCATACAGAGACAGCTCTCCTATATACACATCATACAGAGACAGCTCTACTCTATACACATCATACAGAGACAGCTCTGCTCTATACACATCATGCAGAGACAGCTCTCCTATATACACATCATACAGAGACAGCTCTGCTATACACATCATACAGAAACAGCTCTGCTATATACACATCATACAGAGACAGCTCATCATACAGGGACAGCTCTGCTATATACACATCATACAGAGACAGCTCTGCTATATACACATCATACAGAGACAGCTCTGCTATACACACATCATACAGAGACAGCTCTGCTATACACACATCATACATAGACAGCTCTGCTATATACACATCTTACAGAGACAGCTCTCCTATATACACATAATACAGAGACAGCTCTACTCTATACACATCATACAGAGACAGCTCTGCTCTATACACATCATGCAGAGACAGCTCTCCTATATACACATCATACAGAGACAGCTCTGCTATATACACGTCATACAGAGACAGCTCTGCTATACACACATCACACAGAGACAGCTCTGCTCCTTACACATCATAGCGACAGCTCTGCTATATACACATCATACAGAAACAGCTCTGCTATATACACATCATACAGAGACAGCTCTGCTATATACACATCGTACAGAGACAGCTCTGCTATATACACATCATACAGAGACAGCTATGCTATATACACATCATACAGAGACAGCTCTCCTATATACACATCATACAGAGACAGCTCTGCTATACACATCACACAGAGACAGCTCTGCTATACACACATCATAGAGACAGCTCTGCTATATACACACATCACACAGAGACAGCTCTGCTATATACACATCACACAGAGACAGCTCTGCTATATACACATCGTACAGAGACAGCTCTGCTCCATACACATCATACAGAGACAGCTCTGCTATATACACATCATACAGAGACAGCTCTGCTATATACACATACAGAGACAGCTCTGCTAAATACACATCATACAGAGACAGCTCTGCTCTATACACATCATACAGAGACAGCTCTGCTCTATACACATCATACAGAGACAGCTCTGCTATATACACATCATACACAGACAGCTCTGCTATACACACATCATACAGAGACAGCTCTGCTATATACACATCACACAGACACAGCTCTGCTCTATACACATCATACAGAGACAGCTCTGCTATATACACATCATACAGAGACAGCTCTGCTATATACACATCACACAGACACAGCTCTGCTCTATACACATCATACAGAGACAGCTCTGCTATATACACATCATACAGAGACAGCTCTGCTATATACACATCATACAGAGACAGCTCTGCTATATACACGTACAGAGACAGCTCTGCTATATACACATCATACAGAGACAGCTCTGCTCTATACACATCATACAGAGACAGCTCTGCTATATACACATCATACAGAGACAGCTCTGCTATATACACATCACACAGAGACAGCTCTGCTATATACACATCATACAGAGACAGCTCTGCTATATACACATCATACAGAGACAGCTCTGCTATATACACATCACACAGAGACAGCTCTGCTCCTTACACATCATAGAGACAGCTCTGCTATATACACATCATACAGACAGCTCTGCTATATACACATCATACAGACAGCTCTGCTATATACACACATCATACAGAGACAGCTCTGCTATATACACATCATACAGAGACAGCTCTGCTCCATACACATCATACAGAGACAGCTCTGCTATATACACATACAGAGACAGCTCTGCTATATACACATCATACAGAGACAGCTCTGCTATATACACATCATACAGAGACAGCTCTGCTATATACACATCATACACAGACAGCTCTGCTATATACACATCATACACAGACAGCTCTGCTATATACACATCATACACAGACAGCTCTGCTATATACACATCATACACAGACAGCTCTGCTATATACACATCATACAGAGACAGCTCTGCTATATACACATCATACAGAGACAGCTCTGCTCCATACACATCATACAGAGACAGCTCTGCTATATACACACATCACACAGAGACAGCTCTGCTATATACACATCACACAGAGACAGCTCTGCTATATACACATCATACAGAGACAGCTCTGCTATATACACATCATACAGAGACAGCTCTGCTATATACACATCATACAGACAGCTCTGCTATACACACATCATACAGACAGCTCTGCTATATACACATCATACAGAGACAGCTCTGCTCCATACACATCATACAGAGACAGCTCTGCTATATACACATCATACAGAGACAGCTCTGCTATATACACATCATACAGAGACAGCTCTGCTATATACACATCATACAGAGACAGCTCTGCTATATACACATCATACAGAGACAGCTCTGCTATATACACATCACACAGACAGCTCTGCTATATACACATCATACAGAGACAGCTCTGCTATATACACACATCATACAGAGACAGCTCTGCTATATACACATCATACAGAGACAGCTCTGCTATACACACATCACACAGAGACAGCTCTGCTCTATACACATCATACAGAGACAGCTCTGCTATATACACATCATACAGAGACAGCTCTGCTATATACACATCATACAGAGACAGCTCTGCTATATACACATCATACAGACAGCTCTGCTATATACACATCATACAGAGACAGCTCTGCTATATACACATCATACAGAGACAGCTCTGCTATATACACATCATACAGAGACAGCTCTGCTATATTCACATCATACAGAGACAGCTCTGCTATATACACATCACACAGACAGCTCTGCTATATACACATCATACAGAGACAGCTCTGCTATATACACACATCATACAGAGACAGCTCTGCTATATACACATCATACAGAGACAGCTCTGCTATACACACATCACACAGAGACAGCTCTGCTCTATACACATCATACAGAGACAGCTCTGCTATATACACATCATACAGAGACAGCTCTGCTATATACACATCATACAGAGACAGCTCTGCTATATACACATCATACAGACAGCTCTGCTATATACACATCATACAGAGACAGCTCTGCTATATACACATCATACAGAGACAGCTCTGCTATATACACATCATACAGAGACAGCTCTGCTATATTCACATCATACACAGACAGCTCTGCTATATACACATCATACAGAGACAGCTCTGCTATATACACATCATACAGAGACAGCTCTGCTATATACACATTATACAGAGACAGCTCTGCTATATACACATCATACAGAGACAACTCTGCTATATACACATCATACAGAGACAGCTCTGCTATATACACATTATACAGAGACAGCTCTGCTATATACACACAGCACATACATCTCCGGTCATTCAGCAGCATCACACCCAGCACAGCAGAGCCCTCTATACACTGACTCCTCCCCTCCATGTGACTGATCACATGACTGTGACACCTCCGTAGGTCCTGTCAGCACAGAGCAGGCACACAGCTCCTGTACAGCTCTGAGGGTCAGGTATGTGGACAGTGACTGTTGTCAGGGGAGATTTATTTGTCCAATCAGAGTGCAGCTTTTAATTATATGTTCAGCTGATGAAATAGAAAGCTGTGTTGTGATTGGCTGATATGAAATGATCACATGACTCACATTATCAAATGTCCTATAACAATAATCCAGTAATGTGGTTGCTGGTAGATATGAATGTATATTGTCTGTAATGTACGATACAGTATATGTGAGTGTATTCTATCTACATTGCATATCTCCTCTAATGTTTCTCCTTTAGCTTTACCTTTAGTATTTTTTCACATGGCTTTTTCTATGATTTTACATTGTCTTTACTTCTTTTACTATTCAGGTTTGTGTAGAATAGGATAAAGGAGATCTTCTCAATGAAAGACAGAGACAAGATGGCGGAGAGGATAATAAATCTCACCCTAGAGATACTATTCCAGCTTACTGGAGAGGTGAGGGGGATTCTGGGAGTGATGTCACATGACACCATTCTTCTCTATGTAATAACAGATAGATATGACTGGAGAGGTGAGGGGGATTCTGGGAATGATGTCACATGACACCATTCTTCTCTATGTAATAACAGATGGATATGACTGGAGAGGTGAGGGGGATTCTGGGAATGTATGTAGTGATATGTATTACTGTATCTCCATAACCAGGATTACACAGTGGTGAAGAAGACCTCTAGTGGGCGCTGTGGGGCCCCTGTGTGTGAGGGATGGGGAAGAACCCTGAGCCCAATCCCGGGGCCCCCACCTCACCCCCTGATACATGAGGAAATCAATGAGCAGAAGATCCTAGAACTCACCAACAAGATGGTGGAGCTGCTGACTGGAGAGGTGAGGAGGCTGCTGGGAATGCTGGGACATTATACAGGAAGGCTATGAAGGGATGGGGGGGATGACTGTGTGATCATTGTGTGTGTCAGGTTCCTATAAGGTGTCAGGACGTGGCGCTCTATTTCTCCATGGAGGAGTGGGAGTATGTAGAAGGACACAAGGATCAGTACAAGGAGGCCATGATGGAGGATCAGCCGCCCCTCCCATCACCAGGTAATAGACAGGACTACATACACCCCGCCGTTATTTCTCCCTATATACAGAATGGAGTCAGTCTCTCTATGTGTTCCCTACAGTCACATCCAGTAAGAGAACAACACCAGAGAGATGTCCCCGTCCTCTTCTTCCTCAGGATTGTCCAGAAGAGAATCACAATGTCCCCCAGGATGATCAGGTAGCTGGAGATGAGGCTCCGTGATGTCTTCCCTGTGATGTGTAGAGGGGCTGTGAGGGGCTTGTGTCCGGTCCTGTCTTATATTATCTTATATTATATGATTTATACATAGAGGAGATGGAGGGATTACAGATGACTGTAGACATTAGATGTTGTCTCTGTCTCCTCACTATGCTCTGATTATGGAGACTGCTGGAGGGAATCGGGGACCCACATATTGGATATATAGGAGACCTGCACATATTGGATATATAGGAGACCTGCACATATTGGATATATAGGAGACCTGCACATATTGGGTATATAGGAGACCTGCACATATTGGATATACAGGAGACCTGCACATATTGGATATACAGTAGACCGCACATATTGGATATACAGGAGACCTGCACATATTGGATATACAGGAGACCTGCACATATTGGATATACAGGAGACCTGCACATATTGGGTATATAGGAGACCTGCAGATATTGGATATATAGGAGACCTGCACATATTGGATATATAGGAGACCTGCACATATTGGATATATAGGAGACCTGCACATATTGGCCTTAGATATCTACAGCTGTAATAATATTCTCCGGTCACCTAGAACATTCTCATGATGTCTTCTTCTCTCTGATGACTCTTTTAATATTTTGTCCTCAGCTTATGGATCAGGGTACAGATTTGAGCTACCTCATTGCTACAGATATTATAATAAAAGAAGAGCCGTATACGAGCGATGAGGAGCCGTGTACAGAGGACGTTCCTACATATGACAGCCGCCCAGGTGAGAACAGTCTAAGATTCGACAACAGTTTTGTGCCAAATTTTTTTATTCTGTGTTCTACATATGGTTGAATGAGCGACACTCTCAGCCATTATTGCATGTGTGCATTAGTATGTTGTCCTGTCGTGCATCGAATATATGCGGATACCATACGGGTTCTATTTTGGTTTGTCAGATAATCCATGGTCATGTTTCATTACTATACTGCTTTTTCTTATGTCCTTCTCTGTGCTAAAGTACATGCAGCTGACAGGGGGTATGCCCAGCAAGCGCTACCTATCCCATTACTCCAATACACAAGTCCCTTTATAATGCTTACAGACAATGTGTCATATAATTTTTCTTTTACTGATCAGAGTCATATACTAAAACGTGTTCTTTTATTTTATTTAGTTTCTATTTTCTGACTTCAATTTTTATTTATTTCACTATTTATACATTGTTATGGAGGCGGACATATTGCCTGGCCTGCTTTTAACCGCATTTAGTGACATGCTTTACAGCAAGACTCATGGACATAGACAACAATAGACAGACTCCGCCCCCTGAGATGAATGTGAAACATTACTGATCTTGCTCTGTGACCTTTAAGAGGTCATTCCACAGGGAGCTGCTATTCTCTCCTCTATCTAATGGTGTCCCATTTTGCTGCAATGCTGTACAGATCACTTTACGGCAGCCTCCTCTTATCACCAGAGACACAACAGGAAGTCTCAGCTTAGTTTTAGCCCCAGTTGTGATAATGAGAACTGCAAGATCTCAGGATTATTTTATAATATAGATAGAAAAATGGAAAATTAGAAAAAAAATGTCACTGAAAATTAGAAAAAAAAATCTGTTTAATGTAAATAATATTACATAAAGGGGAACTATCAGCAGCTTAGACTAACCTAGCCTGCAGATTGCCCCTAATGCTCATGGGGCGCCAAAAAGGAAGGTATGTGTCTTATCTAACTCCTCAGCGCTGTTTCCATGCATTTAGAAGTTGAATCCACGGCCGGGAGCACCATTAGGAGCACTGCCCCACCCCCATCACAATGATCCGGCTCGCTGGTTCTTGTCTCGGTCTACTTTTAGAGTAGGATCTGACTTGTCACCACTGCACTCATTTCATTTTTACGACAGGTCTTGCACTTGGCAGGAAATCTCCATCTAGAATCTTATTATATTCTTCATCATTTAGATTTGTTCTCGGCAGAAGACTTTACCTGGAGCTCAGAGGGACATCTGATATCTTCAGGGTTTCAAGCAGATGACCGGGATATCATAGAAGACCCATATGAAGATTATGCCAATATCCCAAATATACACTCAGAACTTCACACAAAATATCTATCATTGTCTAATACATCACAGACCGCCAGGCAAAATCAAAGTTATAGCTGGGATGTGGAATATGAAGCATCTCCAACAGAGGATAAGTCGTTTGTATGTTCAGAATGTAACAAATGTTTTAACCAAAAAGCAGCGCTCATTGCACATTTTAGAGTTCACACAGGGGAGAAGCCATTTTTATGTACAGAATGTGGGAAATCTTTTAACCAGAAATCAGGTCTTGTTACACATCAAAGAATTCATACGGGGGCAAAGCCATTTACATGCACAGAATGTGGGAAACATTATAATGTTAAATCAAATCTTATTACACATCAGAGAACTCACACAGGGGAGAAGCCATTTTCATGTACAGAATGTGGGAAATGTTTTGCCATTAAAAAGACTCTTGTTCATCATCAAAGGGCTCACACTGGGGAGAGGCCATTTACATGCTCAGAATGTGGGAAACGCTTTAAGGTTAAGTCAGATCTGGTTACACACCAGAGAAACCACACAGGGGAGAAGCCATATTCATGTGATGAATGTGGAAGAAGTTTTAGGATGAAAGCAGACCTTGTTACACATAAGAGAAATCACACCGGAGAGAGACCGTTTACATGCTTAGAATGTGGGAAACATTATAGGGCCAAATCAAAACTTATTTCACATCAGAGAAGTCACACAGGGGAGAAGCCATTCATGTGTTTAGAATGTGGGAAATGTTATAGGGTTAAATCAAATCTTGTTACCCATCAGAGAACTCACACAGGGGAGAAGCCATATTCCTGCCCGGAATGCGGGAAATGTTTTACTTGGAAATCAAATCTTGTTGACCATCAGAAGATACATACAGGGGAGAAGCCTTATTCATGTTCTGAATGTGGGAAATGTTTCACCCACAAAAAACATCTTCAGAAACATCAAAGGACTCACACAGGGAAATAGCCATCTTCTTTTTAAGACATTTAGTTGACCAGTGTTACAAGTAAATAATATACTTATAGGGAAAATAATTTATGAATCAATAAATGCTGAATACTCTAAAATGAAAAGCATACAGATAACATATTTATGGAGATATTTATATTGGTGCTATTTTTTCCCATTAATATATATATATATATATAACAGTGTCTCTTGTTACCAGTTGTTCATAAACATTTGCTGTTAAAAATTATTACTTGTGTCTGTTCTTATCTTTCTTTATTGTTTAGGCTGGGTTCACACTGTGTTTTTGCAATCCGTTTTTTCAATCCGTTTTTTGCAAAAAACGGATGAAAAAAACAGATGCATTTGTGTGCATCAGTTTTGATCTGTTTTTCCATTGACTTCCATTCTAAAAAAATTGATCCGTTTCTTTTGACGGACGCAAAAACGTAGCTGACATTATTTTTGTGTCCGTTAAAAAAGCGGATCCGTTTTTTTACAATAGGAGTCAATGGAAAAACGGATCAAAACGGATGCACACAAATGCATCCATTTTTTTCATCCTTTTTTTTGCAAAAAACGGATTGCAAAAACGCAGTGTGAACCCAGCCTTAGTTGTTATTTTTCCAGAAACTATGGAGTTATAGAGGAGAATCAAACTTCCCTGGTCTTTGCAGCTGCAGCTCTGCCTTCTCTTCCCTTCTCTCTCTCTCTCTCGGTATTGACAAGCCGCCTAGCCAATCACTGGCCAAGACTGGACTGCGGCCAGTGATTGGCTGAGCAACCTGTCAGTGCAGAAACTGGAACAGAAGATTGAGCTCCAGCTGCAGAGACCAGGGAAGGCCCGAGGACACCGGGGAACGTGGTAAACTAAGTAAATACCTATTTTACACTAAAGGCAAGGGCTGCACAGACACATAGAGAATTGCTCAGTACACTTTATGATCGGGCCGTTTAATAGGGCCCTAATTCAAATGGTCGAGGCAGGTCAAGTCAGCAATCCAGGTCGGCAACAGAAGAATCAGGACAGTACAGGAGGGATCTTACAGAAACAGTAACCGGGCGACAGGCATAGGTCAGGATATGTGAAATAGTAGGAACAGAGTAGCGCACATACTCTTTGAACATTTAGAGAGGATATATGGCTGGGCAGGATAGAACTTGCACTGCCAGTAATATGCGCACTGATCCATTAAATTTAAAAACATATCAGCTGCTGTATGTCCTGCAGGAAGTGGTGTATTCTCACCAGTCTGACAGATGTCTCTCTGCTGCCACCTCTGTCCATGTCAGAAACTGTCCAGAGCAGCAGCAAATCCCCATAGAAAACCTCATCTGCTCTGGACAGTTCCTGATATGGACAGAGGTGGCAGCAGAGAGCACTGTGTCTGCTGTTCTATATCTGACCTGTTTCCCTGACACTTTTTCTGTCTGACCCTTATGTGCTTTGCTGATCTGCCTGTTCATGACCCGGTCTGTTTCAACATTGTGCCTGTATCCAGCTGGCTTTGTATTCCTCTGCTACCTGAACATCTCCAGCTCTGCTATATCCGCACAGTAAAGATACTTACAGGGGTATTCCTATCTGGCAAAGATATTCCTTTTTACCAGGATTAGGGATAACTAGGTGTCGCTCGGTGGATGGGGGTACGACTGTTGATGCTCCCCCCCTGGGATCTTGAGGATCCCTTTAGAATGCAATGGTGGGTCACACATGTGCACCACTGCTCCATACATCCTCTATCAGAGCTGGCAGAAAGCTAAATCCTGTGCTTGACTGTATACATGGCTCCCATAGAGAATGAATGAAGTGGCGGCGTGCATGCACAACCTTCTGCTCGATTCTAACGAGACTATAGGGTCCCATTGGTATGACCCCCCCCCCCCCATCAGGTGTCATGTCTCATTATTTTGGTTGAACCATGTAAGACATCCAAACTCGCACCCAGGTTGCCTGACCTTGTGTGTATTACATGGCCGATCACACACAGATCTTGGGAATATTAAATGATGCTTGAGGGCAGGGGCGTTGCTAGGGGCCTAAAACATCCGGGGCCCGGGCCCTCTGAGTTTCTCTCCCCCATTTCTCTCCCCTGTTTCTCTCCCCCATGCTTTTCTCCCCTGTTTCTCTCCCACATGCTTTCTCCCCTGTTTCTCTCCCCCATGCTTTCTCCCCTGTTTCTCTCCCCCATGCTTTCTCCCCTGTTTCTGTCCCCCATGCTTTCTCCCCTGTTTCTGTCCCCCATGGTTATCTCTTTTGTTTCTCTCCTCCATTTCTCTCCTCTGTTACTTTCTCCCCTCTTTCTCTCCCCTATGCTTTTCTCCCCTCTTTCTCTCCCCCATGCTTTTCTCCCCTCTTTCTCTCCCCCATGCTTTTCTCCCCTCTTTCTCTCCCCCATGCTTTTCTCCCCTCTTTCTCTCCCCCATGCTTTTCTCCCCTCTTTCTTTCCCCCATGCTTTTCTCCCCCCCATGCTTTTCTCCCCTCTTTCTCTCCCCCATGCTTTTCTCCCCTCTCTCTCCCCCATGCTTTTCTCCCCTCTTTCTCTCCCCCATGCTTTTCTCCCCTGTTTCTCTCCCCCATGCTTTTCTCCCCTGTTTCTCTCCCCCATGCTTTTCTCCCCTGTTTCTCTCCCCTATGCTTTTCTCCCGTTTCTCTCCCCCATGCTTTTCTCCCCTCTTTCTCTCCCCTCTTTCTCTCCCCCATGCTTTTCTCCCCTCTTTCTCTCCCCCATGCTTTTCTCCCCTCTTTCTCTCCCCCATGCTTTTCTCCCCTCTTTCTCTCCCCCATGCTTTTCTCCCCTCTTTCTCTCCCCCATGCTTTTCTCCCGTTTCTCTCCCCCATGCTTTTCTCCCCTCTTTCTCTCCCCCATGCTTTTCTCCCCTCTTTCTCTCCCCCATGCTTTTCTCCCCTGTTTCTCTCCCCCATGCTTTTCTCCCCTGTTTCTCTCCCCCATGCTTTTCTCCCCTGTTTCTCTCCCCTATGCTTTTCTCCCGTTTCTCTCCCCCATGCTTTTCTCCCCTCTTTCTCTCCCCTCTTTCTCTCCCCCATGCTTTTCTCCCCTCTTTCTCTCCCCCATGCTTTTCTCCCCTCTTTCTCTCCCCCATGCTTTTCTCCCGTTTCTCTCCCCCATGCTTTTCTCCCCTCTTTCTCTCCCCCATGCTTTTCTCCCCTGTTTCTCTCCCCTATGCTTTTCTCCCGTTTCTCTCCCCCATGCTTTTCTCCCCTCTTTCTCTCCCCCATGCTTTCTCCCCGTTTCTCTCCTCTGTTACTTTCTCTCCCGTTTCTCTCCCCTATGCTTTTCTCCCCTCTTTCTCTCCCCTATGCTTTTCTCCCCTCTTTCTCTCCCCCATGCTTTTCTCCCCTCTTTCTCTCCCCCATGCTTTTCTCCCCTCTTTCTCTCCCCCATGCTTTCTCCCCTGTTTCTCTCCCCCATGCTTTTCTCCCCTGTTTCTCTCTCCCATGCTTTTCTCCCCTCTTTCTCTCCCCTATGCTTTTCTCCCCTGTTTCTCTCCCCCATGCTTTTCTCCCCTCTTTCTCTCCCCCATGCTTTTCTCCCCTCTTTCTCTCCCCCATGCTTTCTCCCCTGTTTCTCTCCTCTGTTACTTTCTCCCCTGTTTCTCTCCCCCATGCTTTTCTCCCCTGTTTCTCTCCCCCATGCTTTTCTCCCGTTTCTCTCCCCCATGTCTCTCTCCCCCCTTGCTTCTTTCCCCCTGTGCTTCTTGCCCGTTTCTCGCCCCCCGTGCCTGCTCACCTCCTTCTAGATCGCGGCTGCTGCTGTCCGCCTCACCTACCGTAGCGGCCGGAGGTGCTCCTACAACTCAATCAGCTCAGAGCGGGAGCGTGGGGCCACTGCGGTGGGCCGTGGCGCACGCGTTAATTGGATGCGTGCACCACGGCCCACCGCAGCGGCCCCACACTCCCGGTTTCCGCTGATTGGGTGGAGGAGCGTGTCCGGGCGCTGCGGGCGGCCAGTAGGTAAGGAGGACAGCAGCAGCTGCAATCTGCAAGCCAGATGCGGCCATCAAAAGAGCCGCATCTGGCTCGCAAGAGCGGGGCAGAAGAGATTCGGGGCAGCAGGCATTTTATTCGGGGCATGAGCCCCCAATAAAACTGCCTAGCGACGCCACTGCTTGAGGGACTATAATGAGGACACCAAGGACCAGCATCAACACACAGGAAGAAGAATTACCAGAATTTTCCATAATGTGAAATAACAGCATTGAACAACTGAGATTTAAAGGGGATGTGTCAGGAAACACTTTAAAAATCTAATTCCTTGCCACCTCCTCCCACTCTTTAAGTAGTCGATACCAGTGGTGGTTTATATTAGTTTATAATCATCCGTCTGTCAGGTTTCCAGGTACTGTTTCCTGCAGAGCTTGCGCCTACACACAGAAGTCAACCTGAACAAGCAGAGCTGCAGTGTAAACAATAGGGGAGGGATGACTAAGTGACAGAAATTAAAGGGGAAAAGATGAATCTGAAACCCCAGCAAGTACAAGGTCCGGGAGCCTATCTTTTAGGCTATGTCCGCTATCTTGACAGCTGCCATATTGGATCAAGGGCGCGTAGCATAGGGGAAGTAGGTGCGCATGTGTCAGAGAAGACCAAAATGGTCTCAGAAATCAATTGCCACAAACAGATTTGCAATATCAATTGTGGTTCAAAAGTTGTCAACACAGAAAGTTCCAATAAATGCCGGGAAAGCTATCGATGCACAGCTATCCATTGTGTTCAATGTGTTGTCCCTGGTGCTGAACACAGAGCTAAAGCCGAACGGAAAGCAACTTTCTGTGTTGAGAACTTTTGAACCACAAGATATACTGAAAATCTGACTGTGGCAATCGATTTCTGAGACAATTCTGGTCTTTGATATGTCACATGACCACCTTCCTATCGAAAAAAAAACCTGCTTTTGATCCAATATGGCTGCTTTCAAGATGGACCAGAGCAGCTGGTCTTGTGGCGTGTTACTGGTATGAAGGCTCATTGATATGTGTGGTGGGGGGAAGGGGCTGCTGTAGAGCAAAGTGCTGAAAAAAGTGACCATCAGGACTGGAGCATGACACAGTTGAAGAAGAAACCGGGTCCAATGGATTGACGAGTAATTTATCCATTCTTCAAAAGTGGTATAGGAGATTATCATACAGGGCTCCCTGCCAAAGAGCAATGGCCTCCTGCCCAGCCTGCCAGGACAGTAAGCAGCGATCTGTATCAGTCAAGGTCCCACCTGCAGTTCACTTTCTCTCCATAGTTCCCACTGCACCACCACAGGGGTACTGCTGCTCCAGATCTTAGGTGGTAGCAGGTTAGTATTATTATACTGGGAAGTTCCTCATTATAAAGCCCTTCTAACCCTGCTGTTACTGAGCTGCTGCCGTTTGATTTGTTTTTTTAACCTGTCTGGAATAGAGCGGGGACTCAAATTTTATTTATTTATTTTTTAAATCGGGCCATGGCTTTATAGCAACAAGCCTGCACAGGAGGAGGAGCCATCTACTCTTCAACAGCAAACCCCATTCAGAGCAGGGACACCTGTCATTTTGATGAGTAAGCTGTAACGGGGCTATCACTTACATACTGACATGACAATCCTGCTTGAAGTATGTATTCTTATTAAAAATGACCAGAAAGGGATCCGCAGTGGATTTCACTGCGAATCCGCAGTGTGAAATCCACTGCGAATCCGCAGTGTGAAATCCACTGCGGATCCGGTGTATATGTTTCTACCCTAATAGTTGCAATTGGGCAAAATAATAATCAACACCACAAAAAAATGCACAAACTCATTATATGACACTATGATAAATTATGCACAATTTGATATAAGGGGGCAAGTGTAAGCTAAAAAGAGTGGAGTGAAAAGTTGCAAATTAAGAGTTCAGTCCATGATATACAGTCAGCTTACGAACCATCTGGCTTCACATGAGGGAATTTTAGATGATTATGTGGGACACCTACACTTTCCTTTCCATATGACACAGTGCTCTCTGCTGCCACCTCTGTCCATGTCAGGAACTGTCCAGGGCAGGAGAGGTTTTCTATAGGAAATTGCTGATGCTCTGGACAGTTCCTGACATAGACAGAGGTGGCAACAGAGAGCACTGTCAGACTGGAAAGACTACACCAATTCATGCAGGCATACAGCAGCTGATAGGTATTGGGAGACTTGAGATATTTTAATAGAAGTGGATAACATCTCTGGCACCAGTTGATTTGAAAAAAGAATGTTTTGGTTAACAACCCCTTTAATATGACAAGAGTCGTGTTGTCTTGTGCTAAACACCTAAAAAGAGGACAAGTCAGGGATCACCCCAACCCACGCCGTGAACATCTTAAACACAGTGCAGGACAGTATCCTAGACAGAGGCACTGATCCAGGTAAAGCAAAGCAGCTTAGAGCCTACTTACCTCGCAACGCAGGTGGCAACAGGACACTCTCGGACACTTCACTCAATCCAGGTGACTGGGGCTTGTGTCACCCTGATAGGACGGGTACCCCGACACTGCAGGGCAAAAGGTGGTATAGCGACAAAGGTCGAAACACGGGCACAAGTATTCTTCTTTCAAGTATTCCGGCAGAGCACAGTACTACATTGGGTTGGGACTCTCACGACCTACTCCTCTCCACTCCTCTGAACTCTCTCTACTCTCTCTTCTCAGCACGCTATCAAGTCGGCACTGCTACTCTCCTTTCTACCTTAAACAGCTCTCAGTGCAGATCTGGAAAAGTCAAGTCTGCATCAGTTACGTATTATATGATTCACTTGTATCACAGAAAATTTACCAGTAAAAGAAAGAGTTTATTTATTTTACTGGGACTCAGTGGTTATTGCACCAGCACCTACACAGCAGCTACACCGTCCTTGGGTCATCTCCCCTTTCTGTGAGTGGCGGTACTAACAGTCCGTGCGGGTCATAACTCCACTCCGGACCACTGTGATAAGCGCCCAAGGGACCCCTCACCACCTGGCAGGTCACCGACCATTGGGGAATGGTATAGCCAGCCACAAAAAAACTAAAATCAGGTGTGCCTCCACACCTGTGTGCTGATTCAGCACTGGCGTCACAACAAAATACCACCTGGCTCAGCTGTACTCCACCGACCAACCAACACGGTAGTGGAGTCACACAGTACCATCTAGCAAGTGACCGGTTACAGCCACCACAAGATGACTTGAGTTTAAAAAAAAAATCTGTATAACTTTCTCACACCAGTAGATTTGCAAACATTTCTTTTTCTTCTGGAGTACCCCTTTAACAACTAAAAAAAAAAAAAATACTTAAAAATATTAGACTGTGATACAAAAGCTAAAATGGCTGCCGGAGCACACAAAATGGTGGTAAACCAACATGGTGGTTTATAAGCCAGCTCATGTAACCTTGACATATTCTGAGAGGCATATTTCTTCTGGGAAACTATCCAGTGGAATTTGTCCCATTTTACTGGATAACATCCAGTAAGTGTGAACACATCTGTAACTGCCTACTTTAAATGACGCAGATAAGGGTATATAAGATGTTAAATATTGCCCCGCCTTGGTGTACATCATTTGACAGCAGTGATTTGGGACGCCTGAAGCTGCTTGAAATGACCTGTCGCTTATTCTTGGTGATATTTTCCTAAAGATACCCATTTCAGAACTTATCAATTAAGTATGACAGTGTGGTAAGTGAAATATTATATTTTCAATAAACTATATTTAAAGTGTCACTGTCATTTTTTTTTTTTGGCAGAAATCAATAGTCCAGGCGATTTTAAGAAACTTTGTAATTGGGTTTATTAGGCAAATATGCCATTTTCTGCATTCAAAAAAGATTTTCCCCAGGTCCCCCTCCCCTGCCTCCTCTCTCTCATTCACTGCTCATTCTCAGGAAATCTCGACTGTTTTACATCAGTCGGGCCCTGTGTAATCTATGGAGGGGGGGAGGAGGGCGATTAGTCGCCAGCAGAGAGCACAGAACAAAGGATTACACAGCGGGACCTGTGTGAAAGCCAGTATTCAGAGGTCAGTGCTGACTTCAGAGGAGATAGCCGGTGATGTAGCAGTAAATCAACTCTTTGTTGTTCTGTTTTGGTGCCTCATCTCCCTTCACCCCTCCCCTCTCCATAAATAACTATGAAGACAGAGGGGAGAGCTTCAAACTGCTTTTTCATGATAAAATTGCATTTTTCAGCTAATAAACCCAATTACAAAGTTTCTTAAAATCACATGTACTTTCTTTTCATGTTCTAGAACGGAAGGCAAAGAATCTCTCTCTAAGCAACACAATTGCTCATTAATTTATTGAGGAAAATGACCCAATATCACATGTGTGAATGGCAAAAGTATGTGAACCTTTAAGCTGCGTTCCCGTATTATGGTGAATGCATATGCGCAGCTATTGGTGAACGCATGGGGCCATGGTTTTGGCTGCCAGCATTCACCGCCCCGGTTGGAATACGGTACCTACAAAGGAGATATCCGAGGAGCTCAGAAGAAGAGTTGTTGATGTTTAACGAGCTGGATAAGGTTACAAAACCATCTCTAAGGAGTTTAAAGGGGAACTAATAGTTCCCCTTTAAGACTCCTCCAATCTACAGAATTTATGAAGAGAATGTGGGTCAATAATCAAGACTGTGGGGGAGATTTATTAAACATGGTGTAAAGTGAAACTGGCGCAGTTGCCCCTAGCAACCAATCAGATTCCACCTTTCATTCCTCACAGACTCTTTGGAAAATGAAAGGTGGAATCTGATTGGTTGCTAGGGGCAACTGCGCCAGTTTGACTTTACACCATGTTTGAAAACTCTCCCCGGATGACCCTAAGCACAGAAGATGACTGTCTATAACCGCAACCTACGTATAGACTCATATACATATTCTATGCACATGGTTGTTATATATAGGTGGTACATGAATTCTATTAGGATTAGGGATGGTCCGAATCTGCCGAGGTTCGGGTTCGTATGAACCCGAACCCTCGGAAATTATTCCCGCTGTCTGCCCTCTTCGTGGAGAGGATGGATACAGCGGAAGGACGACCTAGAAAACTGGGATACAGCCATAACCATAGGCTGTATCCCAGTTTTCCAGGCGGTCCTCCCGTTGTATCCACCCGCTGCACGGAGCGGGCATAGAGCGGGAATCGAATGCCGATCGTTCGAGTTCATACGAACCCGAACCTCGGCAGATTCGGACCATCCCTAATTAGGATAATAGATATTGATCAGTAATTACAAGTAAGTTCTTAAGTTTTTCCTTCCTCCTGTGTGACACTTTACTCTGAAGTATTTGATTCTTCCATTATCAGTAAATAAAATAAGTTAAGAAGAACATGGCTGCTTCTCCGATGAGTGCTTTAAAGTTTAGGAAGATGCGATTTGTGGGTAAAACATTTCACACATACTTAACATAAATATAGGTTCTCCACCATGTGAGTTCTTTAGATGGTCAGCAAGAATGGATTTCCGAGTAAAACATTTCCCACACTCTGGACATAAAAATGGCTTCTCCTTTGAGTGAACTTTCTGATGTGTAACAAGATTTGATTTCTGGTTAAAACACTTCCCACATTCTGGGCATGAAAATGGTTTTGCCCCCGTATGACTGATCTGGTGTCTAACAAGATCTGATTTCTGGTGAAAACATTTTCCACATTCTGAACATGAAAATTGTTTCACACCTGAGTGAATTCTCTGATGTCTAACAAGATCTGATTTCTGGGCAAAACATTTGCCACATGTTGCACAAGAAAATGGCTTCTCGACCGTTTTAATTATCTGATGTGTAACAACACTTGGCTTAATAGTACAACTTTTCCCACAATCTGAACGTGGAAATGGCTTCACCCTTGTGTGAATTTTCTGATGTGCTACAAGGTTTGCTCTAACAGCATAACATTTCCCACACTCTGAACATAAATATGGTTTCTCCCCTGTGTGAACTCTCTGATGTCTAACAAGATCTGTTTTCTGGTTAAAACATTTCCCACATTCTAAGCATGAAAAGGGTTTCTCCCCTGTATGAATTCTTTGATGTGTAACAAGCTCTGATTTAACATTGTAACGTTTCCCACATTCTGAACATGAAAATGGCTTCTCCCCAGTGTGGATTCTTTGATGTGTAACAAGATTTGATTTCTGAATAAAACGTTTCCCACATTCTAAACATGAATATGGTTTCACTCCTGTGTGACTTCTTTGATGTCGAACAAGATCTGATTTCTGGTTAAAGCATTTTCCGCATTCTGAACATGAAAACGGCATTGCCCCCGTGTGAATTCTCTGATGTCTAACAAGATCTGATTTCTGGTTAAAACATTTGCCACATTCTGAACATGAATATGGCTTCTCCCCTGTGTGAATTCTCTGATGCTTAACAAGATTTGATTTAATGCTATAACATCTCCCACAATCTGAGCATGTAAATGGCTTCTCCCCAGTATGAACTGCCAGATGCTTAACAAGATTAGATCTAACCGTATAACATTTCCCACATTGTAAGCATGAATATGGCTTCTCCCCTGTGTGACTCCTTTGATGTCTAACAAGATCTGATTTCTGGTTAAAACATTTGCCACATTCTGAACATGGATATGGCTTCTCCCCTGTGAGAGCTTTTTGATAGTTATCACCCCATCCTTGACTTTTATTTTTCTTAATCTGTGATGAATCAGAAGGGCGACCCTGTATAAAAGGATCAGATGATGGGTCT
The DNA here is from genome assembly GCF_027789765.1 of Dendropsophus ebraccatus. Taxonomy (NCBI): domain Eukaryota; kingdom Metazoa; phylum Chordata; class Amphibia; order Anura; family Hylidae; genus Dendropsophus; species Dendropsophus ebraccatus. Next base: position 65,239,906 of record NC_091467.1, on the reverse strand, counting down.
TTGCTTTGAAGGGCTGAGGGTATATCTGGGATACTGCCATATTTTTTATATGTATCTTGGGTGATACCACAATCATCTGCTTTAAAAGGTGAAGATATCATATGTTCCTCTAAACTCCTGGTACAGTCGCCTGCAAAGAAAATGAGATCATTTTATTAATTTAATGGTAAAGATACAGGATATACATGTACATCATTAGGAGGATATAGAGCGGACTAAGGAGTCAGGCAAGTATGAAATAGTATGAATAGTCTCACCATGGGCAACATATGAAAAGTTATGTTTGAGCGGAATACCCCTTTAAAGCAATGTATTTAAGATCTTTATACTCTGGAGTATCCCTTTAAAGTAGCATAAACAATGGCTTCATGCTATGATTGTACCTTCCATTGCACATACACTGATAGGCACAGGCACTGGTCCCATTGACTTCAATGGCCTAAACGTACTGTAGTCTGCACATCACATTTGAGTAAAAGAACGTATATGTGAAACAAGTGACCCCAATGTAGACACTGGCTGAGTACATTTAAACCATAGAAGTCAATTGGCCCAGTGCTCGTACATATCAGCTTCCTGTTTTGACAAATTAACAAGGTATACGTACCACAGAGAGGGCAGAATCGCACTCACCTGGGCGGCTGTCACTTGTAGGAACGTCCTCTGTACACGGATCATCACCCCTCATATATGTCTCTTCTTTTACTATTATAGTTGTAGTGCTAATATCCTTCAGGTCTTCACCCTGGTTTGAAGCCTGTGAAAGAAATAGTGTACAAACCATCAGACGTGTGATGTACTAGGTCATGGGTGACACTACCCTACTAGAGGCTCGAGGCTGCTGGGTTTATGCACATGCGGTGATGTCACACTGGACTTAAAAAGTGTAAAAAAAAAAATAAATGACGTTTTTAAGAAATAAAAAACTTTTCCCTTATAAAATCACCCCCTTTTACCAGTTGTTTTTTTTAAAAAGTAAAACAAAATAAAAAATAATATTTGTTATTGCTGTGTCCCATCCACTAAATTATTATGTTATTATTCCCATATGGTAAATGGCGTGAATGGAAAAAAAAATTTCAACAATAAAATTGCTGATTTTAAGTTTTATCATTCATCAGAAAAAAGTTAGATCAAAAACTCACATCTAAACCAAAAAGGTGCTATTAAGAACTGTGGATCATAAGGCAAAAAAAAGCCTAAATACAGCCCTATAGAAGGAAAAAAATTGAAAATATAGTTACAATAAAGGAGTTTTAAGCGTGTTAATTTAATTTTAATTTTTTAAAAGAACTAAAAATTAAAGAAAAAAACCTATATAAATTGGGTTTCCCTGTAATCACACTGACCCACAGGATACAGATAAGGTGTCACTTCTTATTGTATATTGCAGGGTGTACAAACGAAACACCTCAAAGTTCACTAAATTGCTGGGGGGGGGGGGGTTATTTCACCCCCCAAAAAAATATTACTTTTTTTTCAGTTTCGTGAAAAAGTACAATTAGTCCCGCAAAAAATATATCTTTAATGGTTTATATATATGTAAATATTTATTTTATTATTTCCATTTTATTTCCATGTCTATCCATTCTGTGATTTCCCTAATTTCATAAATTTTTCTGCTTGGTGTTGAAATTTTAATGTTGAGGAGAGTATAAATTCAAAAATTCAACCTATTGGTTCCTTACCCCAACCAGCAGTCTCCATAAACAGAGTATATTGTCTACAGTCACCTTTAATCCCGCCATCTCCTCTATGTATAAACCATATAATATAAGACAGGACCGGACACAAGCCCCTCACAGCCCCTCTACACATCACAGGGAAGACATTATGGAGCCCCATCTCCAGCTACCTGATCATCCTGGGGGACATTGTGATTTTCTTCTGGACAATCCTGAGGAAGAAGAGGACGGGGACATCTCTCTGGTGTTGTTCTCTTACTGGATGTGACTGTAGGGAACACATAGAGAGACTGACTCCATTCTGTATATACTGTAGGGAGAAATAACGGCGGGGTGTATGTAGTCCTGTCTATTACCTGGTGATGGGAGGGGCGGCTGATCCTCCATCATGGCCTCCTTGTACTGATCCTTGTGTCCTTCTACATACTCCCACTCCTCCATGGAGAAATAGAGCGCCACGTCCTGACACCTTATAGGAACCTGACACACACAATGATCACACAGTCATCCCCCCCATCCCTTCATAGCCTTCCTGTATAATGTCCCAGCATTCCCAGCAGCCTCCTCACCTCTCCAGTCAGCAGCTCCACCATCTTGTTGGTGAGTTCTAGGATCTTCTGCTCATTGATTTCTTCATGTATCAGGGGGTGAGGTGGGGGCCCCGGGATTGGCCTCAGGGTTCTTCCCCATCCGTCACACACAGGGGCCCCACAGCGCCCACTAGAGGTCTTCTTCACCACTGTGTAATCCTGGTTATGGAGATACAGTAATACATCTCACTACATACATTCCCAGAATCCCCCTCACCTCTCCAGTCATATCCATCTGTTATTACATAGAGAAGAATGGCGTCATGTGACATCACTCCCAGAATCCCCCTCACCTCTCCAGCCATATCCATCTGTTATTACATAGAGAAGAATGGCGTCATGTGACATCACTCCCAGAATCCCCCTCACCTCTCCAGTCATATCCATCTGTTATTACATAGAGAAGAATGGTGTCATGTGACATCACTCCCAGAATCCCCCTCACCTCTCCAGTAAGCTGGAATAGTATCTCTAGGGTGAGATTTATTATCCTCTCCGCCATCTTGTCCTTATCCATTCTGGATGGGTCAGTCAGGAGGTTTATCTTACATAGATATATGATTTATTGCAGGAACCTAAGTGGAAAAAAAATGTAAGAACCACACAAAACCATTTAAAACTGAATAAATAAATAACAGTACAATTACTAGCAATAATAAGAGGAGACAAACTGAAAATAAAAAATAACACATACTCATCTGCCTTGTTCCCTAAGGGACCCCCTGTGCTACTTCAGAAACTGACCCATCTTTACAGTGATGTTCCATTCACCCAATCGGTGACTGAGGAGGGATCTGGTCCATCTAGGAAGTAGCGGCTGAAACGTTCTGTGCGGACCCTCGAGAGAGCCAGATAGGTAAGTATGTTCTTTTTTTAGTGCTTCCCCAGCAACATATAAAAGATTCTGTTTTCCAAAAGACCCCTTTATCTCAGTGTAAAGTCTGTGCAGAAACGGAGAGTTTGCAGATTTACAGATCCACAACGCAGATCAATATCCAGACTTATTGTAATGTGTTTTACTTCCGTGCGTGCATCTACCTTAAAAACCCAAAGAGCCTTGAACGCCACATATTTTAAAATGTAATTCCGCGAGAGCCATACAAGATGTTTAAAACTAAATACAAGTAAATGTCTGCATTTTACCAACACTTTGAAAGTACAATAAATAAGTACAATAATCTCTGAATTCTTTTTAATAACATTGTTATGCTGTTGCTACCACTGAGGAATAAAGTACTTCTTACCATTAAAGGGGTACTCCAGCGAAAAGCTTTTCTCCAGGAAGTGAAGTAAACTGATTCTTACTTAATGACTGTTGACCCCAGGCTGCTCTGTGGCAGCCATTTTGTGACAGTGACATCATCAAGAGGGAGGCGGGTCTAAGCCCTGTTAAGCCAGCCTCCCTTTGTCAGATGGCACAGGTTGCTCAGCTCTGATTGGCTGAACAAGATGTAAGCCATCTTACAGTTTTACAGAGTCAGTTAGACATCACAGGAGACAAAGTGCATCATGGGAAATCCCAAACCAGGAAGTGAAGAAAAAATGAAGCCACCAACTTGAGCCTCAGGGACCTGCAAACAGCGGGAAATTCAAATGGAGACAGACTCTGGAGGGATAGTAAATGTAAAAACTATGTTTGATTGATTATTTTTTTTTAATCACCACTGGAGTACCCCTTTAAAGAGAATCTGTCAGCATCCCTACCGGACCCGAGGTGCTGACAGTGTAGTATCAGGGGCGGTCTTGGCATTTCTGGGGCCCCAAGCAAAGTTATGTCTGGGGCCCCCCCTCGACACGCGTTCCAAAACAATAGACCGCTGTGTGTTGCCCCCAGTAGTATATACCCCTTGTGCGCTACCGCCAGTAATATATACTCCTTCTGTGCTGCCCCCAATAGTATATACCCCTTGTGTCCTGCCCCCAGTAGTATATACCCCTTGTTTGCTTTCCCCAGTAGTATATAGACCCCTGTGTGCTGCCCCAGTTGTATATAGACCCCCTGTGTGCTGCCCCCAGTTGTATATACCCCCTGTGTGCTCCCCCACTAGTATATAGCCCCCCTGTGTGCTCCCTCAGTGGTATTTAGCCCCCCTATGTGCTCCCCCACTTGGATATAGACCTCCTGTGTGCTCCCCCACTTGGATATAGACCTTTGTGTGCTCCTCCAGTAGTATATGAACCCCCTGTGTGTTTCCCTCAGTAGTATATAGACCCCCTGTGTGCCCCACCAGTATTATATAGACCCCTTGTGTGCTGCCCCAGTAGTATACAGACCCCTGTGTGCTCCCCCAGTTATATATAGACCACCTGTGTGCCTCACAAGTAGTATATAGACCCCCTGTGTGCCCCACCAGTAGTATATTGCCCCCTGTGTGCTCCCCCAGTAGTATATAGCCCCCCTGTGTGCTCCCCCACTTGGATATAGACCTCCTGTGTGCTCTCCAAGTTGTATATAGACCCCATTCTGCTGCCCCAAGTAGTATATAGACCCCCTGTGTGCTGCCCCCAGTAGTATATAGACCCCTCTGTGAAGTCCCAGTAGTCTATAGCCCCCCTGTGTGCTCCCCCTGTTATATAGCCCCCCTGTGTGCTCCCCCCATTTATATAGACCCCCGATGTGCGCTCCCCCAGTTAAACAGACCCCTGTGTGCTCCCCCTCCCATATAGTATATAACACAATAAAACAAACACTTATACTCACCTGGGTCCGGGCGTCTCCTCTTCACTCTTGTGGCCGCAGGAAGGGTTTTCCCTGCGATCACAAGAGGCCGCACTCCCCTTGTCCTGGCGCCGATGCTCCAGTGATGTCACTGGAGCGCCGGCACCACAAGAACAAAGCTGCCACTTGTGACCACAGGGAAAACTGTTCCTGCGGCCACAAGAGTGACTGACAGGAAGGGAGCCAATGTCTCCCGCCCTGTCAGTGCTACTGCATGTAACTATGAGCGCTCATTACAAGTGCTCATAGTTACAGTTCAGATGGCAGCAGCGAGCGGGGCAGCGGCCCTGTCCAGCGGTCTTGAGCACAAGAGCGGGGCGTGGGGGCCCCCCTGGATGTTGGGGGCCCCAAGCGATCGCTTGGGGTGCTTGGTGCCACAGACCGCCACTGTGTAGTATAGGTGTGTGTCCCCCTGTGTGCATGGTCCCTGTCTACAAAGCCTCAGTGCACAAGCACACTCTAACCAAGTGTCAAAGAGGAGTAGTAATAAATTCCGGCACTCACCAATAATGTACTCTTCAAAAATTTATAATCTGTGTGATCACATAGAAGGATGAATTTTGGCAACCGCCTTTCTCAACTGCAGTTGCTGAAATGCATCCTGCTACGTGTTCACACTTGTACGTCTTTTTGGAAGATTAATAAATTTTGAAGAGTACATTATTGGTGAGTGCCGGGATTTATTGCTGGATCGTGTTGCTGGGATTGTGTTCCTCTCCACGTACACCACCCAATTTCCGCAGTGTGCCGCTCTGAATTTGCTTCAAAGAGGAATAGTGGCTTGGCGTTTGTGCCACACCTTGGCACACCTCACCACTACTTCCTCCTCCCTGTTTTCATGCATATTTACCCATTAGCCTGCCGTCTGCTCCCTGTCGCTGTCATGTTATTGCACGCATGCGCTGTTGATGGAAAGGGCTGTGTGACGACTCGCCAGTTTGCGCCTGCACCAGCGATTCCCTGTGGGAGTGGGCTCCTGGTGAGACTGTTTCTTCATGTGCTGCAGGGTGGAAGAGCGTCGCACGCATGCTGAGGGCCTGAAGCCAATGCCCTCAGTTGGAACGTTCAATGGGCATATGCTCCATATATGCTCTGCGGTGCATGTGCGAATGGCGTTACCAGGAGCACGCCCCCAGAGGGAATATTCGGCTCAGGCGCAAACTGGCAAGTCGGTGCGCAGCCCTAGCCATCAACGGCGCATGCGTGCAACTACATGACGGCAACAGGGAGCAGGAGGCAGGCTACTGGGTAAGTATGCATGAAAATGGGGAGGAGTAAGCAGTGGTGCAGCACAATTGTACTTTGCAATGACAGGCTGAATTTTTTCATAAAGTACACTGTGAAACCAGGAAAAAATTCAAAGTGTGGTGAAATTGAAAAAAAACCCCGCATTTTGTTTATTTGGAGGGTATTTGTTTTTACGCCATTCGCCCTGGGGTAAAACTGACTTGTTATGCATGTTCCTCAAGTTGTTATGATTACAACGATATATAACATGTATAACTTTTCTTGTATCTGATGGTTTGGAAAAAATTCAAACCATTGTTAACAAATATATGTTCCTAAAAATCTCTCTATTCCCAGGCTTATAGCGCTTTTATCCTTTGGTCTATGGGGCTGTGTGAGGTGTCATTTTTTGCGTCATGATGTGTTCTTTCTATTGGTACCTTGATTGCGCATATGCGACTTTTTGATGGCTTTTTATTACAATTTTTCTGGATTTGATGCGACCAAAAATGTGCAATTTTGCACTTTGGGATTTTTTTGCGCTTACGCCATTTACCGTTCGAGATCGGGAATGTGATAAATTAATAGTTCGGGCGATTACGCACGCGGCGATACCAAACATGTTTGTTTATTTATGTGTTTATTTTTAAATGGGAAAAGGGGGGTGATTCTGACTTTTATTAGGGGAGGTGGCTTTTTATTAATAATAACACTTTTATTTTTACTTTTACACTTATACTAGAAGCCCCCTTGGGGTTAGGGTTATTCCCCCCTGGGGTTTGAGGTATTCCCCCTGGGGTTAGGGTTATTCCCCCCTGGGGTTAGGGTTATTCCCCCCTGGGGTTAGGGTTATTCCCCCTAGGGTTAGGGTTATTCTCACTGGGGTTAGGGTTATTCCCCCTGGGGTTAGGATTATTCCCCCTGGGGGACTTCTAGTGTGAGTGCTCTGATCTCTCATTGAGATCTATGCTGCATAGATATGCAGCATAGATCGATGAGATAGGCACATCGATTGCTTCCGGCTGCTGCAGCCGGAAGCAGTCGAGTGCCGAGCCGGGATCAGCGCCATTACGGCGCTGACCCCGGACGGGGTAAGATGTGTGGATCGCTCCTCCGGGACAACGTCCCACTAGACACCAGGGAAGTGCTGCAGTAAGTAATCGGATGCAGCTGTCCACTTTGACAGCTGCATCCGATTACTGTATTAGCGGGCTACAAGCTGCACCCGGGACCGCGGTGGTTTAGAGCGCGCTGCCGCACGGCCCCGCTCTGAACGCGTGGAGGCAGCCCGGAATGTACGGGTACGTCCAGGGTCGCCAAGGGGTTAAACGTGATCATAGGTTGGTCTTAATGTTGCTAAAGGGGTTGTCCAACGACAATCTTTTTCTTTCAAACCAACTGGTGTCAGAAAGTTATATAGATTTGTAATTTAGTTCTATTAAAAAATCCCAAGTCTTCCCATACTTATCAGCTGCTGTATATCATGCAGGAAATGTTGTTTTATTTCCAGTCTGACACAATGTTCTCTGCTGACATCTCTGGCCGAGACAGGAACTGTGTCTTGGTTTTATATAAATCCCCATAGAAAACCTCCCCTGCTCTGGACAGTTCCTGTCTCGGCCAAGGATGTCAGCATCGTTTGAATTTTTGCGATAACGATCGCATTTGAGCGATAAATCATTAATTTTGGTCTTTCAACATGTTCTCAAATCGTCATTGGTTGTTCGCTAAAAATTCGCAGATCGCTTCGTGTAAACAGTCTTTTAAAGATTCACCCTATGTGTGAGATGGGCTTAAGCGATCTTAAAAACTATCGAAATACCGATTTTTCTAACGATTTATTTGTCTAAACGTTGATCGTTATAAAAACCAAATCGTTGCTTCAAAATCGTTAAACGATCAATAGGACAAATTATCGCTTTGTGTAAACGGACCATAACCCTCCAAAATTAAGGTGTTTCCTTTGCCCATTTGAACATGACAATATAAAAATGTATATGTAGATGTATATAAAAGATACAAATGTACGCTGCATTACATATAGGCATGGAAAAACTCTGAAGCTCCTCTAGTTGGTAATAAAATAAATACCGGTAGCAATGAAAGGGTTACTAATGCGCCACATACCTGACCTGCAGAGCTACACAGGATTGTGTGACTTCGCTGTGGTTACAGGACCTGTGATGATGTCACAGTCATGTGATCAGTTACAAGCATGAGAGGAGTCGGACGATCACATGATCAAGTGCTGGACGCACTGGCACATCTGCCGTCACTCAGATCCTCACGTCCGCTTCCAACACATCAACTTTATTGCTGCCAATATCATATATCAGTGTTCATATATTACTGATCATATCATCAATGTTATTCATGTTATTATGTTATGTTGTTATTATGTCACCCAGCAGTGGTTTTAATGTTATGGCTAATGGTCCGATTAATGGATGATTATCGGTAATTAATTCCTGATAGCAACCGAATCGTAGCGATAATCTGCCCGTGTAAAGGCTCTTAACAATCAAACGACGAGCAATAAAATGGTGGTCATGGTCGTTCAGCATGTTCACAAATCATCGTTGATCGTGTCTGGATCGCTCCTAGATCTTTTCACGTGAACAGATTTTTAACAATTTCACCTGTTGTTTGGGTTGTTTTTTAGATCACAAAGACGACTCTAATGCTACGTTTACACTGAATGATTATCGGGCGAATTTTGGCGATAACGATCGCATTGAGCGATAATTGTTCCGTGTAAACGCAGCGAACGATCAATCGTTCATTTTGATCTTTGAACATGTTATATGTAAATCGTCGTTGATCGTTCGCAAAAAATTCGCAGATCGTTCCGTGTAAGCAGTCGTTCACTGATTTTACCTATGTGCGAGATAGGCTTAAGCGATCGCAAAACGATTGCAAAACGAATTTTCTGTACGATATATCGTTCCATCTAAACGCTGATCGTTATAAAAGAAAAAGCATTACTTAGAAATCGTTAATCGTATGATTGGGCGAATTATCGCTCCGTGTAAACCCAGTATAAGGGTCCATTTACACAGAAAGATTATCTGACAGATTATCTGCCAAAGATTTGAAGCCAAAACCAGGAACAGACTATAAAGAGATCAGGTCATAAATGAAAAACTTAGATTTCTCCTCTTTTCAAATCCATTCCTGGCTTTGGCTTCAAATCTTTGGCAGATAATCTGTCAAATAATCTTTCTGTGTAAATGGACCCTTACATACGATTCAGCGCTTCGACTAATCGTAAATCGTTTTTTTTTAAAAATCGTCCACTGAAATTTGTTTAACGATTGAGTGATTTATCGTCCCGTGTAAATGGACCATAAATGTTGAACATTTCACATCTCCACTAATCCTGACGTTCGGGTCTCCATGCATACAGAGACATAACAAGACCATAATGCGTGCATTAAGGTCTTATCGCAAATGCAGTCCCAGAACCCTGGATGATGCTCTGCATTATGGAAGTGCCATACAAGAAATTGCCCCACTTTATGTATGTGCTAGTTGAGTAGTTGCCCCTTATGTTCTATGATTGTAATTACTGCTACCCTGGAGCATGTTACACAATAGGGTAACAACTGAATGTTGGGCAATGCACCTAGGACTTCACTGCATTGAGCGCTTTCACTAGCAGCCGGCAGTGTTGTCGTTTGGCTGAGTTCAGCAATCTGTTTCTCTTATGGCTGTACTAGGCATTGCTCCCACCTAGCCAGAATCCTGCTCCACACTGATGAGGGGCAACACCCAGAAACAGCTGTCTGTGGATGGATACCTGGCCTTGGTTTTTCCCTTGTCATTACATTGACTTATAGGGCCACTTAATATGGTGGTTTCCTTACAGGAGCCACCCCTTGGCTGGGTCCTTCCCGGAGGGATATCGGTCTAGTCCTGTGTTTCGAGACTCTTCTGTGAGGCTCCACGGGCTCTTCTTTTGCATACTCTAGGGAAATGATGGAACGGCGCGTTCATTTAATAATTTCCCAGGTGTATTATCAAATCCCTGGTTCTATCATTTCAGTGCAACATATACACAGCAAGCGGTGAGAATGTGTGTGTGTGTATAAAGTGTGCGGTGCAGAGCTGTGTGTATATGCAGCATGCTGTGCGGAGCTATGTGTATATAGAGAGCGTGCGGTTCAGAGCTGTGTGTGTATAGAGTGTGTGGTGCAGAGCTGTGTGTGTATAGAGTGTGAGGTGCAGAGCTGTGTGTGTATAGAGCATGTGTGGTGCAGAGCTGTGTGTGTATATAGAGTGCGGTGCAGAGCTGTGGGTGTATAGAGCGTGCTGTGCAGAGCTGTGTGTGTATAGAGCGTGCGGTTAAGAGCTGTGTGTGTATAGAGTGTGTGGTGCAGAGCTGTGTGTGTGTATAGAGTGTGCAGTGCAGAGCTGTGTGTGTTTGTATACAGTGTGCAGTGCAGAGCTGTGTGTGTGTGTGTATAGAGTGTGCAGTGCAGAGCTGTCTGTGGGTATAGCGCGTGCGGTGCAGAGCTGTGTGTGTATAGAGTGTTCGGTGCAGAGCTGTGTGTGTATAGAGCATGCGGTGCAGAGCTGTGTGTGTATAGAGTGTTCGGTGCAGAGCTGTGTGTGTATAGATTATGCGGTGCAGAGCTGTGTGGGTATAGAGCGTGCAGTGCGGAGCTGTGTGTGTATAGAGTGTGTGGTGCAGAGGTGTGCGTGTATAGAGTGTGTGGTGCACAGCTGTGTGTGAGTGTGTGTATATAGTGTGCAGTGCAGAGCTGTGTGTGTGTGTGTGTGTGTGTATACAGTGTGCAGTGCAGAGCTGTGTGTGTGTATAGAGTGTGTGGTGCAGAGCTGTGTGTGTGTGTGTATATAGTGTGCAGTGCAGAGCTGTGTGTGTGTAGTGTATAGTGTGTGGTGCAGAGCTGTGTGTGTGTGTATATATAGTGTGCAGTGCAGTACTGTGTGTGTGTGTAAAGAGTGTGCAGTGCAGAGCTGTGTGTGTATAGAGCGTGCGGTGCAGAGCTGTGTGTGTATAGTGTGTGGTGCAGAGCTGTGTGTGTATAGAGTGTGCGGTGCAGAGCTGTGTGTGTATAGAGTGTGCGGTGCAGAGCTCTGTGTGTGTATAGAGTGTGCAGAGCTGTGTGTGTGTATAGTGTGTGGTGCAGAGCTGTGTGTGTGTGTACTGTGTATAGTGTGCAGTGCAGTACTGTGTGTGTGTGTGTATAGAGCGTGCGGTGCAGAGCTGTGTGTGTATAGAGTGTGTGGTGCAGAGCTGTGTGTGTATAGTGTGGTGCAGCGCAGAGCTGTGTGTATATAGAGCGTGCGGTGCAGAGCCATGTGTGTTTGTGTATAGTGCGTGTGGTGCAGGTGCGTGAGTGTGTTGTGTGTGTAGCTTGCGGACACAGCCCTGTTTGTATATAAACTGTCTGACTCCTCCCACACAAGTGACTGATCACATGATCATGACATCACACAGGTCCTTCAGCCTGCAGCCCAGGGCTCGTACAGCTCTGCAGGTCAGGTATGTGGAGATTCCTGCAGGATTCTCAGGGCAGTTTTCCCATGAAGTCCTCAGTTCGGTCTCAGTGTCGCCTTCCTGTGAATGTTTTTTGCCCCTCACAGGCTCCTGTAGCTGCCTTCAGTTGCCATGGATACTCTTCTTACCCCATGTTGTCCCCCTACCTGACCAGTCCAATAAAAACACTGCTGGGGCAGAGCCTCAGAGCTTCCAGGTAGCAGCACCTCACGGGTCTGGTGCCATGTGTAACTATATGGCCGTGTTTTCCTGGTATCTATAGATAGAAACATAAGAGTGTGGGCGGAGTAAGTCCCCCTGCTCCATCTAGTCTTCCTTTTTTAATATTTCCTTTCTTATTCTGTTAGCATAGATATATGTATCCTAGGCTGGCAGGGCCGTATTAGCAGCTGCTGCTGCCCTCGGCACTAAACCTGAAAACGCCCCATCTTGGGGAGTGTGGGGGGAGCCTGATTTCGGCCACATGCATTTCTCTACATGTAGAAAAATTTTCTGAATCACGTTTTTCATGGTTTTTAACAGCTTAAAACATAAACAAACTTCCACATTGAATGAATGATTAGAGCCGCCTGCATATTTTCTGAGGGAATTCTCACCACAGGATTGGTAGGTAATGGCTCCAGGCCTCGCATTTACTGGATTAGGGTGGGTTCATACTACGGAATTCTTGTGGACAACGTCCGTGGAATTTCGCAGAATGTCCTTGCGCACAGCCGCGCGCCTTTCCGCCGACTCCATAGACACCATTCTATGGGCCGGCGTATTCCGCTATCCGCCGAAAGAAGTGACATGTCACTTCTTTCGGCGGATAGCGGAATACCCCGGCCCATAGAATGGTGTCTATGGAGCCGGCGGAAAGGCGTGGACATTCTGCGGAATTCCGTAGTATGAACCCACCCTTTCTGTGACTGGATAACACCGCCATACTAGATCTGAACAATTTCAACATACACACACACACACACACACACACACTCCCCTTGAAAAGACACCAGATTTACTGGGGAGGTGGGAGACTAAAAAAATAAAAACAAAAAAAAAGTTGTTTCTTTCACCCTGCTCCCTGGTGCTGCCCCCCTGCAAGGTGCTGCCCTAGGCATCGGACCACGGTGCCTAGTGGTAAATACGGCCCAGCAGGCTGGTTTACATTCAATTATTGTAGATTTAGGCCCCCTTCACACGTCCGGAAAAACCATCCGGATTTCCTATCAGGAAATCCGGACGGATTTCCGGACCCATAGACTTTAATTGGTCACGGACACCCTTCCGGATTTTTCCGGAAGGGTGTCCGTTCCGGAAAATATATCCGGAAAAAATAGGACATGTCCTATTTTTGTCCGGAATTCCGTTCCGGACGCCCCCATAGAAGGCTATGGGGGCGCCGGAATCACGGGCACTTTCCTGATGTACATCAGGAAAGTGCCCGTGATTCCGGATGGTTGACAGCCTGCCGGCACCCCCGCTGCCCGAACGCCGCGCCGCCACCACCCAAGGGATCCCTGCACCCGGACATCAGCTGCCGCCGCCCGGTGACCCCGCAGCGCCGCATCGCATCACCCCGCCGCCGCCCGATGACCCAGCGCCGTATCGCATCACGCCGCCGCCCGCTGACCCCGCATCGCATCACCCCGCCGCCCTCTGACCCCGCATCGCATTACCCCGCTGCGCCGCATCGCCCCGCCGCCCGCTGACCCCGCATCGCATTACCCCGTCGCGCCGCATCGCCCCGCCGCCGTATCGCATCACCCCGCCGCTGCCGCCCGATGACCCCGCCGCCGCATGACATCACCCCATCGCATCATCCCGCCGCCGCCGCCCGATGACCGCGCCGCATCGCATCACCCCGCCGCCACCCCGACCTCTGTTCCCCTCCCTCTCCGAGTCCGCAGCAGCTTGCACCCGCCCGCCCGGGACTCCCACCAGCTGCCGTCGCTGTTCTTCCGCCGCCGACAGGTGAGATACACAGCCCTCTCCCCCCCAATACTAAAACTCCCAACATGTCCTGCTAACAGGCCATGATGGGAGTTGTACTTCTGCAGCCTGTGGCCATCTAGGTTGCAGGAGTACAACTCTCATCATGTCCCTGTTGACAGGTCATGATGGGAGTTGTACTTCTGCAGCCTGTGGCCATCTAGGTTGCAGAAGTACAACTCTCATCATGTCCCTGTTGGAAACACTTTTTTTTTACTCATCAGGAAATCCTGAAGGTTTTTCCTGATGATTTCCTGATGGTAAAAACGGATTACTGTCAGGAAATCCTGATACTATCCTGATGACATTTGAGGTCTCCTGATCAGGATTTCCTGACAGTAAAAACTGACACGGACGTGTGAATGGGGCCTTACCAGCTGCGTATGCTGGAAGTTTGTCTGAAGCATCTACTACTATTTCAGTATAGTAGTAATTTTTTGTGTTGTTTCTGACCTCCCCCCCCCCCCCATAACCTCAGATTGTGTCCTCTTGTTCTTGTCTTCCCTCTTGAACCTTATTTAGTTCTTTAATATATTTAAAAATATATACAGCCCAGCATACCATTATATATATACAGTGGTGCCTTGGATTACGAGCATAATTCGTTCCGAGACTGTGCTTGTAATTAAAATTCACTCAAAGCAAGTTTTCCCATAAGAAATCACTGATATGCAGACAATCGGTTTCACACCCCAAATATAATGATTTATTATTCTGAATAACATGTAAGACAGATGAAACAAACATTCAGAAACAGCAGAATATGTGATATTATAAGTTACTGTACAGTAATGGAGAGGATAGGAAACACAAGGGCTGACAGAGACTGCAGGAAGCATGAAGGAATGAGCAGGGCAGATGTGGGCACATACATGCAGCACTCTCTGTCCGGGGAGAGAGGGGTTACAGCTATGGAGAGATTACCTCCACAGTCCTGTCCCCTGATGTAAGCCCCAGCCTGAGCTGGATCTGCTATGATTTGGAAGGTGAGGGAGACTTCCTGGGTCAGAGTACAGTGCTGTAGACCCCGCTATGCAGACCATGCCCCTCCCCCACTCCCCCTCCCACACAGTACAGTACACCAAAGCAATGCTCTTAATCCAAAACACCCTTAAACCAAGGTACCCCTGTACAGCCCAGCATACCATTATATACATATATATATATATATATATATATATATATATCCCAGCATACCATTATACAGCCCAGCATACCATTAGCTTTCCCTACCAGTTGCCTGCACTGGTGACTCATTGTGAGGTATCCAAAAGAAGGTCCAACATTGTGAGGTGTCAGAAATCACTACCCCTAAATCCTTCTCTTCTAAAGTCTTTGCTATCACAGAACTGCTTTCATCATCATAGAATAGAGGCTTCCTCCTCACCAAGTGCATTATTTTACATTCATTAAAACATTGAACTGTAGTTTATTATTATCTCCTCAAATGTATCCCTTATTGTCTCCAGTAATTTGGTATAATTTTATATGGTCCCAACTTCTTTCCACAATACAGGATTCTTCATGTCTATCTAAGATACTTTTGCTGACAGCCTATTTAAGGATGGATCGGGACAGGGACAAGATGGCGGAGAGGATAATAAATCTCACCCTAGAGATACTATTCCAGCTTACTGGAGAGGTGAGGGGGATTCTGGGAGTGATGTCACATGACACCATTCTTCTCCATGTAATAACAAATGGATATGACTGGAGAGGTGAGGGGGATTCTGGGAGTGATGTCACATGACACCATTCTTCTCTATGTAATAACAGATAGATATGACTGGAGAGGTGAGGGGGATTCTGGGAATGTATGTAGTGATATGTATTACTGTATCTCCATAACCAGGATTACACAGTGGTGAAGAAGACCTCTAGTGGGCGCTGTGGGGCCCCTGTGTGTGACGGATGGGGAAGAACCCTGAGCCCAATCCCGGGGCCCCCACCTCACCCCCTGATACATGAGGAAATCAATGAGCAGAAGATCCTAGAACTCACCAACAAGATGGTGGAGCTGCTGACTGGAGAGGTGAGGAGGCTGCTGGGAATGCTGGGACATTATACAGGAAGGCTATGAAGGGATGGGGGGGATGACTGTGTGATCATTGTGTGTGTCAGGTTCCTATAAGGTGTCAGGACGTGGCGCTCTATTTCTCCATGGAGGAGTGGGAGTATGTAGAAGGACACAAGGATCAGTACAAGGAGGCCATGATGGAGGATCAGCCGCCCCTCCCATCACCAGGTAATAGACAGGACTACATACACCCCGCCGTTATTTCTCCCTATATACAGAATGGAGTCAGTCTCTCTATGTGTTCCCTACAGTCACATCCAGTAAGAGAACAACACCAGAGAGATGTCCCCGTCCTCTTCTTCCTCAGGATTGTCCAGAAGAAGATCACAATGTCCCCCAGGATGATCAGGTAGCTGGAGATGGGGCTCCATGATGTCTTCCCTGTGATGTGTAGAGGGGCTGTGAGGGGCTTGTGTCCGTTCTTATCCTGCAGTATTATATGGGTTATATATTATTGCTGCTCATGATAATTTCTGCTCATATGAGACATTCCGCCTTGTCTTGCAGTTTTTGAACCAAGATACATATCTGAACATGATAGTAAAAGAAGAGACATATATGAGCGATGATGAGTCGTGTACAGAGGACGTTCCTATAGATGACAGCCCCTCAGGTGAGTAGTACTAAATACTCCAGGCTCTATCTCTGGTTTCTGTGTAATTTACTGAGATCTGGCCATATGCATTTTGATGTCACTGGGAACAGTTTGGGAAAGGGACCACATGCTGGATAACCGGAGATGGAATAGAGGAGGAGCAGATGATGATGGGGAGGACAATTTGATCTATTAGAATGATGATGTCATCTGCAGGAACACTCCCAAAAATTGTGCCACCATCTGAGCCCACCCCAGGTCTGACAGCATCACCCGGATCACCTGCTCTGGATCGGCACACCATAGAGACAGATTGGCCAAATGTCGGCACTGTTCTTTATTGCTACCACCGCCCTGCCCCTCTGATCTCATCATCACCTCCAGACCATGGTTTCTCAGCCGAGTTGGCATTATTTCTCAAGGAAAGACATCCTTACCTCATACTCTACGGAGAATGTGAGCCACTCCTTGGAGGAGGATGCCCACCACCGTTCACGTGGCTGCTGCTCCCTGCATGGAATACTACGTGGCGCCTTCTTGGAATTGAAGCGACAAACAGTCTGCCTATGTATGATCTGCAATGTTTCCACTTGCAGGAATGCCACCTTGCACATGCTGGACTACCTTTACAAGAGATTCAGAAATACACCAGGCACCGGACCAGCTAAGATAGCATGCGCTATGTGTAACTGTGAGCTCTGGGAGTGATGACCCATCAGGGACGCGTGTCATCTACTTGGTTGCTTACATGCTCAGAAGCTTATAGTTGGACAAGACAGGACCAGATGGACAAGACAGGAGTGCACGGCGTGCAACAGAGGGGCCATTTATACCTGCAAGCAGGAGAGAGTTCGCCATCACCCCAAAAAAGAGGATGGCAGGTCAAGGATAGGAGAGAAAGAGGGAAGAAAATGGGGAGGGGGGCAAAAAAAAATAACAGAAAAAAGGGGGGCCAGCCATCATCCTGAATTCTCAACCTAAACAGGACAATGACCAGCCTTGTTACTACGACTGATAGGCGAGACCTGAAATCCAAACCAATATTGCCATATCTTAAGAAGATACGGTAAGGTCCTCCATCCATACAACTTCCTGGACCTTTTTTTATCCACATGGAAACAGAGAGGAGGCCTGCTCCCAAGGGGTTAGGTACAGGATCCTGCCACCACAGCTCCGGCAGATGGGGGAGACATGAAGGATTAAGGAGTGTAATCTACCTCCAAGCATTTCAATGGGAGATATTGGGGACAGGCACGTTGATCCATAAACCTATAAAGATTTTTTACTTAAAGTGTCACATTTTTCGTTGCAGAAATCAATAGTACAGGGGATTTTAAGAAACGTTGTAATTGGGTTTATTAGGCAAATCTGCCATTATCTGCATTCAAAAAGACTTTCCCCAGGCCCCCCCCCCTCCTCCCTCTCATTCACTGCTCATTATCAGGAAATCTCGACTCTTTGGCCTTGTGTAACCTATGGAGAGGGGAGGGGGGAGGAGGGAGATTAGTCACTAGCAGAGAGCAGAGAACAAAGGATTACAAAGTGGGAGCTGTGTGAAAGCCGGTATGGAGAGGTCAGAGACGTCAGTGCTGACTTCAGAGGAAATAGCCTGGTGATGTAGCTGTAAATTACCTCTTTGTTGTCCTGTTTTGGTGCCTCATCTCCCTCCACCCCTTCCCCCTCCATAGAGAACCATGAAGACAGGGGGAGAGCTTCAAACTGCTTTTTCATGATAAAAATGCATTTTTCAGCTACTGAACCCAGTTACAAAGTTTCTTAAAATCGCCTGGACTATTGATTTCTGAAAAAAAAAATTAAACGACAGTGACACTTTAAGGAGTGTAATCTACCTCCAAGAATTTCAATGGGAGATATTGGGGACAGGCACATGGATCCATTAACCATTAAGATTTTTGACTATTTTTGAAACTACAGAGAGACCAGCATGGATGGGTACAGACACCATCTGCTGCTTGTAGATGAGATTCTCATGTGTTTTCCACCACTGTTTTAGGTCCCTATTATATGGAGCGATAATCGGCCCAATCAGGCTCCATGTAATAAAGACGACGACTGATCGTGTCTTTAGGTCGGACACCAAAATGATCGGCCACCGACCACGTGTGATAGAGATGCGTAGATGACGGCTAACAATTGAATACCTCTCCACGCTCCGGGTCTTTTCCTGCTCTCTGCCCACGGCTGTAGCGTGAAAGCGGTCTTTGAACTGACAGGCCACTCAGCCAATCACTGGCTGCAACGGTCCTGGCCAATAATTGGCTGAGTGGCCTGTCAGCTCAGAGAGGCAAATATGCAGCTGCAGAGGGCAGGAGAAGACCAGGAATGTGGAGAGGTAATGTATAAGAGTTTAGGGCAAGGGCTGCATAGACATCGGTAACGATATCTGTGCAGCCCTTGCTAAATGATAATTAAGCCTTGTAATAGGCTCAGTGAAAGAGCGCTGATCTAGAAGATCGGCGCTCGTTTATATTATTGATCGGGCTGTCATTGACCCATGTATTAGGACCCTTAGTGATTTCTGCTACATACACTGCAGCTTATATGGGCATTTTTACATAGAATATTATTAAATACAAAGATAATAAAATTAGTTGTATTTTTGGCAGATGACTGTACCAGGAGCTCAGAAGAACATCTGGTGTCTTCAGGTTTAGGAGCAGATGATTGTGGTATAGCACATGACGCAGATGAAGAGCCTTCCATTATCCCAGATATACCCAAAGATCTGTCAGCTGATCCTTTTATACAAGGTCCGTCTTTATCACAGACTGATAAGCAAAATAAAAGTCACAGAAGAGGCCTCGTACATCATCAAAGAGCTGGCTCACGGGAGAGGCCATATTCATGTTCAGAATGCGAAAAATGTTTTAACTTTAAAAAAGATCTTGCTATGCATAAAAGAGGCCACACAGTAGAGAAGCCATTTTCATGTTCAGAATGTGGAAAACAATTCAGTCTGAAATCAAATCTTGTTACACATCTAATAAGCCACACAGGGGAGAAGCCATTTTCGTGTTCAGAATGTGGGAAATGTTTTAATCGGAAATCCAATCTTGTCACACACAAAAGAATTCACACAGGGGCGAAGCCATTTTCGTGTTCAGAGTGTGGGAAATGCTTTAATCGGAAATCCAATCTTGTCACACATAAAAGGATTCACACTGGGGAGAAGCCGTTCTCCTGTTCAGAATGTGGGAAATGTTTCAACCAGAAATCAGATCTTGTTACACATCAAAAAATACACACGGGGGAGAAGACTTTTTCATGTTCAGAGTGCGGCAAATATTTTGCAAACAAACATAATCTTGTCACACATAGTCAAATTCACACCGGGAAGAAACCATTTTCATGTTCAGAGTGTGGGAAATGTTTTTACCAGAAATCACATCTTGTTAGACATAAAAGAATTCACACAGGGGAAAAAACATTTTCATTACCAGAAATCAGGTCTTATCAGATATCATAGAATTCAAACAGGTGTCAGCGCATTTTTATGTTCAGAGTGTGGAAATGTTACAGTGTTAAAGGTTTTATCTGGGAAGCCAAAAAGGTATTACGTGTTCTGCTCCACCCTTGGCACATCTCAGAAGTATAAACCTCAGATCCCTTTAAGGTATTGTCATACTTCATTCAAAGATGGAAGAAGTAATTTTTTGATGCCCAGAATGTGTGAAATGTTTTTCTTGAAATCAAACGTTGTTGACTGTCACGTACGCCAGCATTGTTAGAAGAATATTTTTACTTTAATATATTTACCTGAATCTAAAAACTTGTTGTCATTGTTAATGAAACACTTCCTTGTGTTTGGGTCGATCGCTCCTTATATGTTACAATATTGCCCCATTACCTAGGTTGGTAAAGGAGAGCTGGTAGGCATCTCATGTATAAGTAGTGAGGGGGGACACACCGTGGATCCCAGATTTGGGTACATTTTTAGGGACCTATTTGAGGATGACTCATACGTAGGGAATATGTCTAGTTTTGTTTGCTAGGAAGTCTTATAACTATAGATGGGTATGGTATTGGCTCTGCTCACCATCAAGGAGAATCAACAGGCACAGCCCAGGGTACTAGACATTGGACCACCTCAGAAAAAAAAGGTCTCTGTTTACTCACCAGCAGCACTGTATGGTTTTCCATGGCTGAGCAACTGCATGCAAGCCTTACATCGCTCAGCACAATGCCAAGTGTCGGATGGAGATGTATAAAGACGCCACCACTGCAGTGGAGATACATCTTCTTTACAATTGTGAAAGAAGTAAATTACAATTTAAAAATCTCAAGTCTTTCAGTACTTAGCTGCTGTATGTCCTGCAGGAAGTGGTGTTCTTTCCAGTCTGGAGAGCAGGAGAGTGTTTTTTTTTAAGATATTTTATTAAAAGTTTTTTGTTATAATTGTACAAGCATTAATTCGGTACATTAAGAATGGTGTATAATTTAATAATCAAGAAAAATTACATGAAGATTGTAACATAAGAAGACAAGTGATGACATAGTAAAGGGAATATAACATGTCACATCACACAATATTTTCGTACAGAGAAAACAGTGTTGTACAGGGGCGGGAGGGGGAATAAAATAACTATATGAAAATCCTTAGTACTCTGGACAGTTCCTAACATGGACAGAGGTGGCAGCAGAGAGCACTGTGCCAGACTGGGAAAAAAATTCTACTTCATGCAGAACATACAGCAGATGATAAGTACTGGAAGACTTGAGATTTTTTAATAGAAGTAAATTACAAATCTCTGGCACTTTCTGACACCAGTTGATTTGAAGGGAAAAAAAAACGATGCAGTACCCCTATTTATTTACAGTTTGGATTTTTATATGTAAATGTTATCAAATACCAATAGAATTTAGAGGATTTTTAAATCACAAATAATAAAATCCATTTATTTTTGGCAGATGACCATATCAGGATCTCAGATGGACTTTTAATATCTTCTGGTTTTAAAGCAGAAGATACCTATGATGAACATCTCATTATTCCAGATATAACTTCATCCCTTCAAAGCAAAGACGTATTATCTGACGTTAGTAAAAAAGTCCCTTCATTTGATTTATTACAGACTGTTAAGCAGATTAAAAGTCACAGAAGAGTTGTTGAACACGAAAAAGCTCAAACAAGGCAGAAGATATTTTCATGTTCAGAATGTGGGAAATGTTTTAACCGTAAATTTTGTCTTGTTATGCATAAGAGAATTCACACAGGGGAGAAGATATATTCATGTTCAGATTGTGGAAAATGTTTTTACCGGAAATTTTGTCTTATCACTCATCGGAGAGTTCACACAGGGGAGAAGCCATTTCCGTGCCCAGAATGTGGAAAATGTTTTTCCCAGAAATCCGGTCTTCTTACACATCAGAGAATTCACACAGGGGTGAAACCATTTTCGTGTTTAGAATGTGGGAAATATTTTATACGGAAATCAGTTCTTGCCAAACACCAGCGAAGTCACACAGGGGAGAAGCCATTTTCATGTTCAGAATGTGGGAAATGTTTTAGCCATCAATCAAATCTTGTTACACATCTCAGAATTCACACGGGAGTGAAGCCATTTTCCTGTCCAGAATGCGAGAAGTGTTTCATCCATAGGTCAGGTCTCGTTAGACATCAAAGAACTCACACAGGGGTGAAGCCATTTTCATGTTTAGAATGTGGGAAATGTTTTAGTCGTCAAGCAAATCTTGTTAAACATCACAGAATTCATACAGGGGAGAAGCCGCTTAGAAAAAAAACTCTTATTACACATAGAAGAATTCACACAGGGGAGAAAATCAGTACCGTAACTATCTGAATATACTATAAACACAATTGTGGAAATAAAAGAGATATCTATGCAGTAAAGTTGTTTGGAATCTTCCAATAAACCTCCTGTCACTACAGACATAGAACATTGTAAAATTACTATAGTATATGTGCACAACTTAGTAGGTAAAAAGATTTTTTTTTTGCCACTGCTTAAAGGGGCTGGCCACTTTATAGTAAAATAGTTCAGTGTACAGTATAAGGAAGTGTACTCAGCAGATCCCTTTGTGGTGAGTCTGTCCATAAGATGGCCAACATGGAGGAGCATGTGACCATGCCCCGCCCCCTAGTGTCCCAGTGTATATGCCTATGGAGGACACTGGGGGCAGGGCATGGTCACATGCTTCTCAATGTGAGCCATCTTATGGACAGAATCACCACAAAGCAGGACAGCACGGCCTGGAGGAGGGGAGTCTGATTTTGGCTCTATGCGGTACACAGGGAGCTACTGCCAGTATATACAGTGAGTACGAATGGAGCTGCTGTCAGTATATACAGTGAGTACAGTTACTAATAATGTACACTGAACTATTTTACTATAAAGGGGCCAACCCCTTTAACCTCTTAAGGACATATGACGTACCCGTACGTCATATGTCCTCAAGAGGTGTTCAGAGCGGGGCCGCGCGGCGTTCCCGCTCTGAACCGCCCCGATCCCTGTTGCCGCGTGTAGCCCGTGACCGCGGCTATTAGCGGGCACGGTCCGATCGCTGTGCCCGCTAATAAGGTAATCGGAGGCAGCAGTCCCGGAGGAGCGATCTCTGTGTGTGGTGCCGGCCGGGGTCCACTCCAAGATGGCGCCGACCACGGCTCGGCATTCGTTTGTTTTCGGCTGCAGCAGCCGAAAGCAAACGAGTGCAGATCTCATTGATCTTTGCTGTATAAGTGTAAGAGATCAAAGTGTATATACTAGAAGTCCCCCAGGGGGGAATAACCCTAACCCCAGGGGGAATAACCCTAACCCCAGGGGGGCTTCTAGTATATGTGTAAAAAAAAAAAAGTGTTATTAGTAAAAAGCCCCCTCCCCTAATAAAAGTCTGAATCACCCCCCTTTTCCCAGGTTTTAAATAAAAAAAAATAAATAAACATGTTTGCTATCGCCGCGTGCGTAATCGCCCAAAATATTAATTTATCACATTCCTGATCTCGCACGGTAAACGGCGTAAGCTCAAAAAATCCCAAAGTGCAAAATTGCGCATTTTTGGTCGCATCAAATCCAGAAAAAATTTAATAAAAAGCGATCAAAAAGTCGTATATGCGCAATCAAGGTACCGATAGAAAGTAAACATCGTGGCGCAAAAAATTACACCTCACACAGCCCCATAGACCAAAGGATAAAAGCGCTATAAGCCTGGGAATGGAGCGATTTTAAGGGACATATATTTGTTAACAATGGTTTGAATTTTTTACAGGCCATCAGATACAATATAAGTTATACATGTTACATATCGTTTTAATCGTAACGACTTGAGGAACATATATAACAAGTCAGTTTTACCCCAGGGCGAATGGCGTAAAAATAAATACCCACCAAATAAAAGAAATGCGTTTTTTTGTTTTTTTTTCAATTTCACCACACTTTGAATTTTTCTCTGGTTTCGCAGTGTACTTTATGCAAAAATTCAGTCTGTCATTGCAAAGTACAATTAGTGATGCAAATATGGTGTTCAAATCAACTGGTGTCAGAAATTTATACAGATTTGTAAATTTACTTTAATTTAAAAATCTTAAGTCTTTCAGTACTTATCAGCTGCTGTATGTCCTACAGGAAGTGGTGTATTCTCCAGTCTTACACAGTGCTCTCTGCTGCCACCTCTGTTCATTTCAGTAACCCATTCATTTCAGTCACCCATTCATTTCAGTCGCACATTCCGTAGATCACACCTGTTCGTTCATTGGACGGACCATGGAATCCGCCCATGCATAGAATGGAGTCTATGACATGGGCGGAGACGCGCCCGCCCGCCACAGTCTGCGAGCGGGTGCGAGCTGCGGAATGCGCAAAGGGTTATCTATCGCCATTCCATAGTGTGCACGTACCCTAGTAGAGGAAAGAATACACTACTTTCTGCAGGACATACAGCAGCTGATACGTATGGGAAGACTAGAGATTTTTAAATAGAAGTAAATTACAAATCTATATAACTTTCTGACACCAGTTGATATCAAAGAAGAAAAACGTTTTGCCGGAGTACCCCTTAGTGGTTGAGGAATCTTCTGCCATACTGAATGCACTTGGGCATGCAAGTATCAGGATCCACTGCTGGCAGCTCCCTGTACAATGTGGTCGCTGGGAGATGCTGTAGGTTATGGGACCACATTTAGGCCTGGCAGGTTGCTCAGTGTAGTATGGGCAATATGTGGTCTGATGTTGTCATATTCAAAAATGGCTCCACAAACAAATCACTGTAACCCCGAGCTGTTAGTCATACCTCCCAAGTGTCCCTACTTTGGGAGGGACAGTCCCTACTTTTGAGCTAAGTCCCTCTTAGCCCCTTACATGTCCCTCTTTTTGACCTAGGAATTAGTTTTGCATTAGGGTGCCTTCACACCTACCGGATCCGCAACGGATCTCACTTCTGCGGATTCGCAGCGAGATCAGCTGCGGATCCAGTATCATTCACCCCTATGATAGCACATACTCGCAGCGGGATTAACATCCCGCTGTGAGTATGTGCTTTAACTCCCTGGTGCCCGCAGCCCCGCCGCCCGCAGCCCCGTCCCATCAGCCCCGCCGCCGTCATCCTCCATCCCCATCCCATCATCTCCGCCACCGGCATCCTCCATCTCCGCGCCTGCCATCGCGAGCATACATTACCTGTTTGGCGGCGCAGCTACAGTGCCGGGGATGGAGGACGACGGGGACGGAGGATGACGGGAACAGGGATGGAGGATGACGGCGGCGGGGCTGATGGGACGGGGATGGAGGATGCCGGGGACGGAGGATGACGGGAACAGGGATGATGGGACGGGGATGGAGGATGCCGGGAACGGGGATGATGGGACGGGGATGGAGGATGCCGGGAACGGGGATGATGAGACGGGGATTATGGGACGGGGATGAAGGACGCCGGGGACGGGGATGATGGGACGGTGATGCAGGGCTACGGGCACCAGGGAGTTAAAGCACATACAGCGGGATGTCAATCCTGCTGCGAGTATGTGCCATCATAGGGGTGACTGATACTGGATCTGCAGCTGATCTCGCTGCGAATCCACAGAAGTGAGATCCGCTGCGGATCCGGTAGGTGTGAAGGCACCCTTAAAGGGGTTATTCAGAGCTACAAAAACATGGCCACTTTTGCACCATTCTTGACTCTAGGTTGGGTGCAGGTTTTGAAACTCAGTTCCATTGAAGTAAATGGAGCTTAATTGCAAACCACAGCTGACCTGGAGACAAGAGTGGGGCAAAAGTGGCCATGTTTTTGCAGCGCAGGATAACCCCTTTAAGGGTACCTTCACACGTACCGGATCCGCAGTGGATTTCACGCTGGTATAGTGAAGTTCTATGGGGTCCCATACCCGCAGCAGAATGAAAATATGTGACCTGACCCCTCTAACCCCCGGCACAAAGCAGACATCACCTGCTGGGTGCCGCGGCTGCAGTGAGGCTATACCCAGAAAAAAGAACTTTAGTCCCCTGGGCGAGTGACAGGCAGTGGCGGGGACAGGTCATCTGGGTGGTTCCCCGCCCGTCACTAGTCACCGCACTCTGCCTGTCAGCGTGCTCGGAGGGATGATTGACAGGCAGAGAGTCCAGTAACAAACCTCTCTGTCTGTCATTCATCCCCTCGGAGCGCGGTGACTAGTGACGGGCAGGGAGCCGCCCAGATGACTACTTCCCCGTCGCTGCCTGTCACGCGTCCAGGGGATTAAAGTGCTTTTTCGGGTATACAGCTCCTGCTGGTACGTGCTATGGCTGCTGCAGGAGCTGTATACAGCCGTTTAGGGAACCGATTGGGTTGATTGGTTCCCTTTATAGTATTGGATCCTACAGATTGTTCTACTCAGATGAATCATGTGACATTATGGCCCCTTTCACTCATAATTTCACACACGCAGATCACATGGCCCCATACACACATCTGTAGGTGTTAGGGATCCATTCTGATGATCCATGACATAAAAAAATTATTACGCCATTGTCATCCGTGTCACCTATCTGACAGTGGGTCCCTGTAAATGTGAACAGTTACAGAAGCGCATATGTAATCCTGTCCGCAGATGCAGGTCCACAATTACAGACAGGGTTACTGATGTGTGACTGGAACCTAAGGATGCATCACACATACAGGATCTGCTGCAGATTTACAGATATCAATTTAATGAAATGCATCAATCTGCAGCAGATCCTGGATGTGTGATGCATCAGTCTGCAGCGGATCCTAGATGTGTGATGCATCAGTCTGCAGCAGGTCCTGTATGATTCTGCAGCAGATCCTGTATGTGTGATGCATCAGTCTGCAGCGGATCTTGGATGTGTGATGCATCAGTCTGCAGAAGGTCCTGTATGATTCTGCAGCAGATCCTGTATGTGTGGTGCATCAGTCTGCAGCAGGTCCTGTATGTGTGGTGCATCAGTCTGCAGCAGGTCCTGTATGTGTGATGCATCAGTCTGCAGCAGGTCCTGTATGTGTGATGCATTAGTCTGCAGCAGGTCCTGTATGTGTGATTGCATCATTCTGCAGCAGATCCTGTATGTGTGATGCATCAGTCTGCAGCAGGTCATGGATGTGTGATGCATCATTCTGCAGCAGATCCTGGATGTTTGATGCATCAGTCTGCAGTAGGTCCTGTATGTGTGATGCATCAGTCTGCAGCAGGTCCTGTATGTGTGATTGCATCATTCTGCAGCAGATCCTGTATGTGTGATGCATCAGTCTGCAGCAGATCCTGGATGTTTGATGCATCAGTCTGCAGTAGGCCCTGTATGTGTGATGCATCAGTCTGCAGCAGGTCCTGTATGTGTGATGCATCAGTCTGCAGCAGGTCCTGTATGATTCTGCAGCAGATCCTGTATGTGTGATGCATCAGTCTGCAGCAGATCCTGTATGTGTGATGCATCAGTCTGCAGTAGGTCCTGTATGTGTGATGCATCAGTCTGCAGCAGGTCCTGTATGTGTGATGCATCAGTCTGCAGCAGGTCCTGTATGTGTGATGCATCAGTCTGCAGCAGGTCCTGTATGTGTGATGCATCAGTCTGCAGCAGGTCCTGTATGATTCTGCAGCAGATCCTGTATGTGCGATGCATCAGTCTGCAGCAGGTCTTGTATGTGCGATGCATCAGTCTGCAGCAGGTCCTGTATGTGTGATGCATCAGTCTGCAGCAGATCCTGGATGTGTTAAAGGAGTCTTGAATTAAAATGTATAGAAATGTCTGTAAAATTTCCCTAGACTGAACCACAAGTGTCCCTGTTTGGCCGTCCAAACAGTTGGGAGGTATTTATGCTGTTAGTAAACCTGAAATGATGACTAGAGGAGACTACCATCCATTATGTCACAGTCCTGGGAGAAGGACTGATGTGCTTTGTGAAGACCTCTCCATTGGTATCACCCATGTGGTCTCCAGACCAATCCCAGGCTATACATGCATCTGATACCAAATCATCATTGAAGAGGGTAGACCTCTTCAATTAGGTGGTGCAGAGCTGTGTGTGTATAAAGTGTGCGGTGCAGAGCTGTGTGTGTGTATAAAGGGTGCAGTGCAGAGCTGTGTGTGTATAAAGTGTGCGGGGTACAGAGCTGTGTGTGTATAGAGTGTGCAGAGCTGTGTGTGTATAGATTGTGCAGTGCAGAGCTGTGTGTGTGTATAAAGGGTGCAGTGCAGAGCTGTGTGTGTATAAAGTGTGCGGGGTACAGAGCTGTGTGTGTATAGAGTGTGCAGAGCTGTGTGTGTATAGATTGTGCAGTGCAGAGCTGTGTGTGTATAGAGCGTGCGGTGCAGTGCTGTGTGTGTATAGAGTGTGCTGCAGAGCTGTGTGTATAGAGTGTGCTGCAGAGCTGTGTGTATAGAGCGTGCGGTGCAGTGCTGTGTGTGTATAGAGCGTGCGGTGCAGTGCTGTGTGTGTATAGAGCAGTGATGGCTAACCTTGACACACCAGCTGTTGAAAAACTACAATTCCCATCATACCTGGGCAGCCAAAGCCATATTTTTGGCTGTTCAGGCATGATGGGAATTGTAGTTTTGCAACAGCTGGAGTGTCAAGGTTAGCCATCACTGGTATAGAGTGTGCGGTGCAGGGCTGTGTGTGTATAGAGTGTGCAGTGCAGGGCTGTGTGTGTATAGAGTGTGCTGCAGAGCTGCATGTGTGTATAGAGTGTGCGGTGCAGGGCTGTGTGTGTATAGAGTGTGCAGTGCAGGGCTGTGTGTGTATAGAGTGTGCTGCAGAGCTGCATGTGTGTATAGAGTGTGCGGTGCAGGGCTGTGTGTGTATAGAGTGTGCGGTGCAGGGCTGTGTGTGTATAGAGGGAGCGGTGCAGAGCCATGTGTGTATATAACCTGCCTGACTCCTCCCACACACATGACTGGTCACATGATCATGACATGATCTCAGGTCCTTCAGCCGGTAGTCGGGGCTCGTTTACAGCCCTGCAGGTATGTTGAGAACTTCTATTATTGATCGGTTACAAGTGAGCAGCAATCTGCTACCCCACATCTATATCATAAAAATGAAAGTCTGTCTGTCCTTCTGTCTGTCCTTCTGTCTGTCTGTCCTTCTGTCCTTCTGTCTGTCTGTCCTCTATAGACTTCCAAACGCCTGAACCGTTTGACCCCAAATTTGGCACACAGATACATTGGGTGCCCGAAAAGGTTATTGCGAAGGTCCAGTCCCCGCCAGATGTACAGGAGGGGAGGGGGAGGGGGAAGAGCGGCGCCCCATAGAGATGAATGGGAAAATCTCCACACTGCAAACACAGGGGATATAATTAGCTGCAGCAGAGACGGCAGTTGGAGCCTTAGCAACCAATAGGATTACTGCTTTCATTTTCCCAGGGAGCTGGAAACTAAATGGTTGCTAGGGAAGCAGCCTCACAACATCCACAGTAATAACTGGTAGACCCCCCTACTCCATCTATACAATACATGTATACAGGACCCCCTACTCCATCTATACAGTACATGTATACAGGACCTCCTACTCCATCTATACAGTACGTGTATATACAGGGCACTACAGGTATACAGGACCCCCTACTCCAACTATACAGTACATGTATATACAGAACCCCCTACTCCATCTGTACAGTACATGTATATACAGGGCCCCCTACTCCATCTATACAGTACATGTATACAGGGCCCCCTACTCCATCTATACAGTACATGTATACAGGACCCCCTACTCCATCTATACAGTACATGTATACAAGACCCCCTACTCCATCTATACAGTACATGTATACAGGGCCCCTTCCTCCATCTATACAGTACATGTATACAGGACCCCCTACTCCATCTATACAGTACATGTATACAGGGCCCCCTACTCCATCTATACAGTACATGTATACAGGACCTCCTACTCCATCTATACAGTACATGTATACAGGGCCCCCTACTCCATCTATACAGTACATGTATACATGACAGTATTACCAGCTGCTGCTGCCCTAAGCACTAAACCTGAAGATGCCCCATCCTCACTCACCAATTAGCATCAGGATAGGTAGGTAATAGCTCCACACGTCACATTTAACACCGCTACACCAGGCCTGACCAATACCGCCATACTGTGACTGGATAACACTGCCATACCAGACCTGACCAATACCGCCATACTGTAACTGGATAACACCGCCACACCAGGCCTGACCAATACCACCTTACTGTGACTGGATAACACTGTCATACTACACCTGACCAATACCGCCATACTGTGACTGGATAACACTGTCATACCAGACCTGACCAATACCACCATACTGTGACTGGTTAACACTGCCAGACCTGACTAATACCGCCACACTGTGACTGGGGAACACCGCCACACCAGACCTGACCAATACCGCCATACTGTGACTGGATAATACCGCCAGACCTGACCAATACCGACCCACTGTGACTGAATAACACTGCCATACCAGACCTGACCAATACTGCCATACTGTGAATGGATAACACCAGGTTTTCTGGCAAGTCTGAATGGGAGGGTACTGCCCCTCTGCAAGGTGCTACCACTACAGGTATACAGGACCTCCACCAACTATATACTTCAGGTATACAGGACCTCCACCAACTATATACTACAGGTATACAGGACCCCAAACTATACACTACAGGTATACAGGACCCCAAAACTATACACTACAGGTATACAGAAACTCCACCAACTATATACTACAGGTATATAGGACCCCAAACTATACACTACAGGTATACAGGACCTCAAAACTATATGCTACAGGTATACAGGACCTCCACTAACTCTATACTACAGGTATACAGCACCTTCACCAACTCTATATTACAGGTATACAGGACCCCAAACTTTACACTACAAGTATACAGGACCTCCACCAACTATATACTACAGGTATACAGGACCCCAAACTATATATTACAGGTTTACAGGAACCCAAAACTATACACTACAGGTATACAGGACCTCCACCAACTATATAATACAGGTATACAGCACCCCCACCAACTCTATACTACAGGTATACAGGACCCTAAAGCTATACACTACAGGTATACAGGAACTCCACCAACTATATACTACAGGTATATAGGACCTCCACCAACTCTATACTGCAGTTATACAGAACCCTCAAACTATGCACTAAAGGTATACAGGACCCCCGAACTATATACTACAGGTATACTAGACCTCCACCAATTATACACTACAGGTATCCAGGACCCTCAAACTATAAACTACAGGTATACAAGACCTCCACCAACTATACATTACAGGTATACAGCACCAACTATATACTACAGGTATACAGAACCACGGAACTATACAGTACAGATATACAGGACCTTCACCAACTTTACACTGCAGGTATACAGGACCTCCCTCAACTATACACTACAGGTATACAGCCCCCCCCCAACTACACACTACAAGTATACAGGACCCCCCAACTATACACTATAGGTATACAGCCCCCCCAACTATGCACTAGAGATATGCGAGACCCCTAAAAACTATACACTGTGGGTATACAGAACCCCTCAAGCTATGCACTACAGGTATACACTAATTCCACTGATTAACTCAGATGAAACAACACCTTTAGCTTGGCCTCCTGGGCACCTTAGAACAAATCTAATTAACACACTGACACTTTATACCCGGGCAGTGCCGGGTACATTTTCTAGTACTGTATATAATCGTGCTGCAAGGGCTGTGTATATATATAGTTAGCGATGTCTGTGCATGCCCTTGCCTAATAAGCATAAGATAATAAACTATACATAGCTCTCCGCGCTCCCTGATGTCCTGCTAGCTTTGGCCCACTCCCTGCAGTGTTTGGAGTGACAGGACGCTCAGCCTGGGATAGTGCTGCGGGTAGTTATTGGCTGAACGGCCTGTCACCTCAGACACTGCAAGGAGCAGAAGCTAGCAAGACATCAGGGGAGAGAGATATGTAGTATGACAGTCATCAGCTGTCGGCCATCTTTATTACACGTAGCGATGCGGGCCTGTCAGGACTAAAAAACACGATCAGCCGATAATCGTTGTCTTTATTAGCCTATGTTCCCACTACATATAAACAAGGGCCGTTGTTTTAAATGAAAAACTACAGTGTTTGATCATAGCTTTATACAGAGCGATGATCTGCTTAATCGCCCTGATTCGTCAAATTATTGCTTAGTGAAATAGACGGATCACCCACCGTTGATTCCACCGCACATATCTCTGCCCATGCCACAGACTCCATTCTATGCACAGGCGGATTCCGTGGTCCGCCCAAAGAATGAACAGGTTCCTTCTTTTGGTGGATGGCGGAATCCACCTGTGTATAGAATGCAGTCTGTGGCATGGGCAGAAATGTGAGCAAAGGCAAGCGGGGGAATTGACGGCGGGTGATCCACGGAATCCGTGTAGATAAGTTCTGGCGGATTCCGTCGCCTGTACCAGCTCACGGCCGGGCGCCTTTCCGCTGGCTCTATAGACACCATTCTATGGCCGGGCCAATTCCGCTATCCGGCGAAAGAATTGACATGTCAGTTCTTTCGCAGGAATGCAGAATCCGCCCAACCATAGGTGTCTATGGCACGGGTGGATAGGCGCGCCACTGTGAACGGGTACGAGCCACGGAATCCGCCCAAACTTATCCGCACGGATTCGGTAGTGTGAACCTACCCTTAGAGACTGGGATTTATGTTATTATAGTGCTTGAAAAATCCTGATATTGTAATTCGGATTCTTTATTCTTCTTCTTCCAGCTTTCCTCGGCAATTAATACGGTCCGAACCGCTTTGCGCACAGACTCAGTTTAAAATGCGTTTCAAAGCCCTCAGCGGTGACAGGTGTGCTAAGTATTTTTTGTTTTGATCAGATTTTTCATTTAATAGCAGAACGTCCAGCACAGCTCAAATAGCACAGCGCACAGACTGACCAGCCAAAAGCACTTATGCAAATAGCTGAAATAGAAACTCACAGGCCTGACAACATCCACGCAGTCACATGCCTCCTATTGGACAATAGAAGATGGAAGGTCCTTAAAGATTTTGCCTCGCTGACATAAATACAGATTTCCACAAGATTGTCATGGTAACCAAGCTATTTTCTTATAAGGCTGCTGTTGGTTGTTAAGGAGTCGGTATCAAAGTCACTCTTAAAGGGCCGGCACCAAAGTCTCTCTTAGAGGTGTGTCACTAAAGTCGCTCTTCAAGGGGAGGTACCTAAGTTGCCTTTAATGGGACAGTACATAAGTACATAAAGGGAGAGTACCAAAGTTTCTGTTAAATGGAGGGTATCAAAGGTAAAACTTTCTCTTAAAGGGAATTCACTTTTAAAGGGGCACTCTTTTTCAAGCACTATGAGGGGAGATTTATCAAACTGGTGTAAAGTAGAATTGTCTTAGTTGCCCCCTAGCAACCAATCAGATTCCGCTTTTCATTCCTCACAGAATTTTTGAAAAATGAAAGGTGGAATCTGATTGGTTGCTAGGGGCAACTAAGACAATTCTACTTTAAACCAGTTTGATAAATCTTCTCAAATGTATTTTCTCCTGGAAATGCACATCTAGTTATTATTATTATTATTATTATTATTATTATTATTAAAGATTTATATTGTGACCTGTTTGCGGTCTGTGGCTAGTTGTAAACCCATGCTCATATTAGACTACACCGCTTTCTCCAGGACATACTGCAGATGATAAGTATTGGAAGATTGGAGACTGGAGATTTATAATATAGAATTTTGTTTTTTTTTGCTGAACTATCCCTATATCTATATGTTTTGTAGATATAGTTGGGGTCTTATGTGACCTGGAGGAGCCGCCCTGACATGTTACTCATCTCATGTTACATACAGAATAACACAATACAACTTTTCTATCTCCTCAATTGTTTCCCCTTATTATCAGTTAGTGTATTCTTTTTTATACTTTGGATATTATATGCTTTTTCTATTATCTCTTCTTCCCTTCCAGGTTCCTACAATATAAGATCCTCTCAGTGTAATTTCCTGATTGATCCATCAAGGATGGATCGGGACAGGGACAAGATGGTGGAGGGGATAATAAATCTCACCCTAGAGATATTATTCCAGCTTACTGGAGAGGTGAGGGGGATTCTGGGAGTGATGTCACATGACACCATTCTTCTCTATGTAATAACAGATGGATATGACTGGAGAGGTGAGGGGGATTCTGGGAGTGATGTCACATGACACCATTCTTCTCTATGTAATAACAGATAGATATGACTGGAGAGGTGAGGGGGATTCTGGGAATGTATGTAGTGAGATGTATTACTGTATCCACATAACCAGGATTACACAGTGGTGAAGAAGACCTCTAGTGGGCGCTGTGGGGCCCCTGTGTGTGAGGGATGGGGAAGAACCCTGAGGCCAATCCCGGGGCCCCCACCTCACCCCCTGATACATGAGGAAATCAATGAGCAGAAGATCCTAGAACTCACCAACAAGATGGTGGAGCTGCTGACTGGAGAGGTGAGGAGGCTGCTGGGAATGCTGGGACATTATACAGGAACGCTATGAAGGGATGGGGGGATGACTGTGTGATCATTGTGTGTGTCAGGTTCCTATAAGGTGTCAGGACGTGGCGCTCTATTTCTCCATGGAGGAGTGGGAGTATGTAGAAGGACACAAGGATCAGTACAAGGAGGCCATGATGGAGGATCAGCCGCCCCTCCCATCACCAGGTAATAGACAGGACTACATACACCCCGCCGCTATTTCTCCCTATATACAGAATGGAGCCAGTCTCTCTATGTGTTCCCTACAGTCACATCCAGTAAGAGAACAACACCAGAGAGATGTCCCCGTCCTCTTCTTCCTCAGGATTGTCCAGAAGAGAATCACAATGTCCCCCAGGATGATCAGGTAGCTGGAGATAAGGCTCCATGATGTCTTCCCTATGATGTGTAGAGGGGCTGTGAGGGGCTTGTGTCCGGTCTTATCCTGCAGTATTATATGGGTTATAGCAACACGTAGAAAAGTAGATGGCATGGCCTCAGTTCCATACACGGCAAGCGCTCCGGTCGACCACCAACGTAGCATCCCAGGTGGTGCTCAATCATGAACAGGTAAGATATCCAGGTAATGCAAGTATAGAGGAAAAAGATGGCACTCACCAACAGGGTATAATCATCCGGCTTTATTGAACATCTGAGGATCGGGGGAGGAAGGAGTCGAGTGACCACAGTTTCACGGCAGAACACCACTTTGTCTAACCCCCAGGGGTTACCCCGAGGAGTATAGACAAAGTGGCGTTCTGGCGCAAACTGTGGTCCTTCTTCCCCCGATCCTCAGATGTTCAATAAAGCCGGGTGATTATACCCTGTTGGTGAGTGCCATCTTTTTCCTCTATGCTTGCATTATATAGTTTATATCTTATTGATGCTCATGATAATTTCTGCTCATATGAGACATTTCACACGTCTCCTTCTGACCTTTTGTCGCACAGTTTCTGAATCAGGGTGAAGATCTGAACATGACAGTAAAAGAAGAGACATATATGAGCGGTGATGAGCTTTGTATAGAGGACGTTCCTATAGGTGACAGCCATTATCTCTTACCTTTTTCATTATGTTTTATACTGTACTACTAATACCCCTACACAAGGTCCTCCATCCTAAAAACCTCATGGACCTTGCTAAACCACAGAGGGAAGAAGGTGTGCTTTGTAAGAGGTTTGAATACAGGATCTCACCAGCACAGCTCCAGCAGATAGGGGAAACAGAGGGGATTAACCTTGTTCAACACCAGGGATGCATCTGAATGTCAATTTTTGCATGGACGTACAGTCACATCCTCTGATGAAACGGGCACGGTGATAGCCAGGCACCCTCCACAACTGCTGGGACCCGAGTCGTGTTAGATTCCGGCAGTTAAATCAGTTAAGACAGTTATAGTTGCTGTGGTCAGTACCATACGCCAAAGAGAGGTCACAGTGGGGAGAAGCCATACTTCAACCCCAAATCAAATTTTGTTACACATCTGAGAAGCCACACAGGGGAGAAGACACACATGAGACAACAGTAAGTAAAGAGTATTGAAAAATCATTTAAATTTTTAATTGTGCTACATTTAATACAATTAGTGTATATATATATATATATATATATATATATATATATATACATGTTATAAAATGTCAATATCATTTAGAGGTTATATGATTTTCAAAAATAATACAATCCATTTTTTTCAGCAGATGACCGTATAAGGAGCTCAGATGGACTTCTAATATCCACTGGTAAAGCAGAGAATGGTGGTATCACACAAGATACATATGAGGAGCATGCTGGTATCCCAATTCTAACCTCAACCCTTCACAACAAAGATCAATTACCTGACCCTAGTTTATATTTATCACAGACTGTTAAACATAATAAAAGTCACAGAGGAGATGTTAAACAACAAAGAACTCCAATAGGAAAAAAGATATATTCATGTTCAGAATGTGGAAAATGTTTTAACCGGAAATTCAATCTTGTTACACATCAGAGAATTCACACTGGGGAGAGACCATTTTCGTGCTCAGAATGTGGAAAATGTTTTACCCAGAAATCGGATCTTGTTACACATCAAAGAATTCATACAGGGGTGAAGCCATTTTTGTGTTTAGAATGTGGGAAATATTTCATCCGCAAATCAATCCTTGCCAAACATCAGCAAAGTCACACAGGGGATAAGCCATTTTCATGTTCAGAATGTGGAAAATGTTTCAACCGTAAATCAAACCTTGTTAGGCATCACAGAATTCACACAGGGGTGAAGCCATTTTTGTGTACAGAATGCGGGAAATGTTTCATCCAGAAATTTGGTCTTGTAAAACATCAAAGAATTCACACAGGGGAGAAGCTACTTTCATGTTCAGAATGTGGGAACTGTTTTAACCAGAAATCAAATCTTTTTACACATCAAATAATTCATACAGTGGAGAAGCCATTTTCCTGTTCAGAATGTATAACCTCAACAAAAAGTCCTGCCAAATAAATCCTACTGTGCAACACTTAGACCAACAA
This sequence comes from Dendropsophus ebraccatus, assembly GCF_027789765.1. Classification (NCBI taxonomy): domain Eukaryota; kingdom Metazoa; phylum Chordata; class Amphibia; order Anura; family Hylidae; genus Dendropsophus; species Dendropsophus ebraccatus. The sequence goes on along the minus strand of NC_091467.1, from coordinate 65,203,011 downwards.
ACATTAGCTCCTGACGAAGCGAGCGAAACATACGTCGGGCCTCTGTGCCAGGCGGGCGGTAGGATTTCAGTGTGGTTCTTCCTTTTTTGTGTTCACTCATTAATTAGTTTTTTACTCCTTATGTGTATGGTTGTAATGCCTGTGGTTCTTACACTGACACTATTACGGTGATTAACCTATGTAGGGGTTGCGTACAGCCCCCCTCTTTTTCTAAATCCATTAAGTGAGCTTTGTAGTTAGGAGTTCTTTTTATTTATGTTCCTGAGTGGTTTTTTATCAGGCACAAGTTTCCATGTAAACAGTGATCACTAGATGGTGATGTTGCATTAACATCCACCTGATTAACTAACTTTTACACTCCACTTTTGACTACCATATACCACACTGATATTTCTCCCCCCCGTCTGGTTTTGACCTCTGTGTTTTATCCCATATCTCATTCTGTGTAATTGTATTTATTTATACTTTCTAATAAAGACTTTTGTTATACTTTTCTAAACATTTGTGCAAGTTCTTCTGTTTGGTTTGTTGTTCAGAATGTAGCAAAAACATAGGAGAATTCACATAGGGCAGAAACCATGTTCTGATTGTAAATATCTGAATTCAACGTAATCATGTCACCCATTGAGATATCTATGCAATAAAGACTTTTGGACTATAAACCTAGAAAATCAATAAAATTTTATATTTTTGTAGTTATTGAAGCACACTGACTCTCAATAGTAACATTTTTTAAATGTTTTTTATACTATTATAAAATACTCCAGAAAACCGAACGGGCACAGATTCGCCCCTTCTCCCTGGTGTACGCCTGCTCTATCCCTTGTGGGGGCACAGCAAGGTGGGGAGGAGGCGTGGCCTCCTCCCGCGCCTCATTTACCATGATATGCCTGCTCCTAGGGGTAAATCATGATCCAAATCTACACCTGCTGGTACGAGGTGCCCGACCTCCGTACCCCCCAACGATCTCCATATTGGCCTCCTGCTCCTTTGTTATGAATAGAACTGTGGGTATGGCACGTGATCTGCACTCAGCTCATTTCTATAGAGCCCACAGAAAGAGCTGAGAACAGCGCTCAGCTCTTTCAGGTGGCTCCATAGGAATGAATAGAGCCGCGGGTTACATGCCGTACCACCTCCAACTCACTGCCAACACCGCAGCCCTGTTTAAAGGAGAAGTACGGCAAAAATGTTTATTAAAGTATTGTATTGCCTCCCAAAAGTTAGACAAATCACCAATACACACTTATGGGAAATGCTTATAAAGTGCTTTTTTCCCTGCACTTACTACTGCATCAAGGCTTCACTTCCTGGATAAAGGGGTGATGTCACTTCCTGGATAAAGGGGTGATGTCACTTCCTGGATAACATGGTGATGTCTCTTCCTGGATAACATGGTGATGTCACTTCCTGGATAACATGGTGATGTCTCTTCCTGGATAACATGGTGATGTCACTTCCTGGATAATATGGTGATGTCACTTCCTGGATAACATGGTGATGTCCCTTCCTGGATAACATGGTGATGTCACTTCCTGGATAAAAATGGTGATGTCACTTCCTGGATAACATGGTGATGTCACGATGCAACTCCCAGAGCTGTGCGAGCTGTGGCTGCTGGAGAGGATGATAGCAGGGGGACACAGGGCACTGGAGGGAAACTGAGCATCCCCCTGCCATCATCCTCTCCAGCAGCCACAGCCCACACAGCTCTGGGATCGGGTCGTGACATCACCATGTTATCCAGGAAGTGACATAACCATGTTATGCAGGAAGTGACATCACCATGTTATGCAGGAAGTGACATCACCATCTCTCCAACACAGGAGCCAGAAGCAACAAACTCTGCAAGCTAAGTACTTCTATATTGTATTGTGAGCGAGTTTTGGAGCGTGCGAGTTTTTGATCTGAAGTGTGTTTTTGTCTCAAGTGTGGGACTTTAATATTCTGGGACTTTAGATTCGGGGAGTTTTAGAGGAAAACAAATTGTTTATTTGCTTTTGAACACATTGTTTGCTTTTGTTGCTTGTTTGTTTTTTCTTTCTTTATACATAATATCCCCATATAAATGAGCGCCATGTTTGACAATGCGGCCCAATGTACATCTTGTGCGATGTATGCAATCCTTGATCAACCGATCGAGGGTGCATACCATTGTGGGAGATGTGTGCATGTTGCTGGTTTGGAAGCCCAGATCCTGGATCTAAATGAGCAGCTGCAACGATTGAGATGCATTGGCAAACTGGAAAGGGGTCTGCTTCTGACTGAGCAAGCACTCCAAGGGGTAGATGGGGGAGAGAGTGATAGCATGGAGGTACAGGAGGAAGAGGCAGCTAGTTGGGTCACAGTTAGAAAAAGGGGTAGAGGGAAGAGTGTGAGGGAGGCCAGTCCTGATCTGGCACACCCCAACAAGTTTGCCAAATTGGCGGATGAGGGGGATGTTGATTCAGGGGTGGCATTGCTGCAGCAGGACACTGCCTCTGAAAGCCAGGGGGGTGTCTGCTCCAGTAAGGTGGGAAACAGGAGTTCAGGGCAGGCCAGGCAGGTACTGGTAGTGGGGGACTCAATTATTAGGGGGACAGACAGGGCAATCTGTCACAAAGACCGGGATCGTCGAACAGTGTGTTGCCTTCCTGGCGCTCGAGTTCGTCACATCGCGGATCGGGCTGACAGATTACTGGGAGGGGCTGGCGATGACCCAGCAGTCATGGTGCACATTGGCACCAATGATAAAGTTAGAGGTAGGTGGCGGGTCCTTAAAAATGATTTCAGGGACTTAGGCAGGAAGCTTAAAACTAGGACCTCCAAGGTGATATTTTCCGAAATATTACCTGTACCACGAGCCACACCTGAGAGACAGCGGGAGATTAGGGAGGTAAATAAGTGGCTCAAGAGCTGGTGTAGGGTAGAGGGGTTTGGGTTCATGGAGAACTGGGCCGACTTCTCGGTCGGTTACAGGCTCTACGGTAGGGACGGGCTGCATCTCAATGGGGAGGGTGCAGCCGTGCTGGGGGAGAAGATGGCTAAGAGGTTGGAGGAGTGTTTAAACTAGGGACCGGGGGGGAGGGCAACTACAATATAGTAAGTAAAGACAGAGTAGATGGAGAGCTGGGCCTAGATTATGGAACTGGGGGTGGAGCGGCGGGAGGGGTTAGAATAGTCACTAGTGATAAAAGGAAAGGGAATATGGACAAATATATTAAATGTATGTATACTAATGCTCGAAGCCTCACTAATAAAGCTGAGGAATTAGAACTCATAATGGTTGAAGAGAAATATGATATAGTGGGGATAAGCGAGACATGGCTGGATGAGACCTATGACTGGGCCGTTAATATCCAGGGTTATAGTCTATTCAGAAATAACCGTAAAAATAAGAAAGGGGGAGGGGTCTGTCTATATGTTAAATCATGCCTTAAGCCTATTCTGCGGGAGGATATATGTGATGATAATGTGGAGTCTCTTTGGGTAGAAATAAGGGGAGGGACGAAGAATAATAAAATTCTTATAGGAGTGAGTTATAAACCTCCAAGTATAGTGGAAGAGTCAGAAAATCTTCTTATAAGACAAATAGATGCGGCAGCGAAGCAGGGGGAAGTCATTATTATGGGGGACTTTAACTACCCAAATATCAACTGGAAAGCAGAAACCTGCAGCTCCAGGAAGGGAAGCGTGTTTTTGGAAATAGTAAAAGATAATTACCTTTCCCAACTAGTAGAGGAACCAACAAGAGGGGGGGCCCTTCTGGACCTGATCTTAACCAATAGGCCAGACAGAATATCAAAAATAGAGGTGGGGGGTCACCTAGGTAATAGTGACCATAACATAGTAAGTTTTCAATTATCCTTCAATAAAATGATTAGCAAAGGGGCTACAAAAACATTAAATTTCAGGAAGGCTAATTTCCAAAAACTAAGAGAGGACCTTGGGAACATAGACTGGGACAATGCCTTCAGAAATAAAAGTACACAAGAGAAATGGGACATATTTAAGAGCATCCTGGGTAAATCGTGTGAACGACACATACCATATGGGAATAAACGTAGTAGAAATAAGAGAAATCCAATGTGGTTAACTACAGCTGTAAGGGGTGCAATAAATGATAAGAAACAAGCATTCAGACAACTAAAACAAGAAGGTAGTGGGGAAGCATTGAGCAACTATAGACAGAAGAATAGAATGTGTAAAACGCAAATAAAAGAAGCAAAAATAGCAACAGAAAGAAGGATAGCCAAAGAAAGTAAAACAAATCCCAAAATGTTCTTCACCTATATAAATAACAAAAGACTTAAAACCGAAAATGTTGGTCCCCTCAAAAATAATCTGGGTGTAATGGTGGAGGGGGAAGAGGAAAAGGCCAATCTACTAAATACATTCTTCTCTACTGTATTCACAGAGGAGAATCCCATAACAAACGATATGACTAGGGATAATGTTAATCCTCCCATAAATCTCACCTGCCTAACACAACAAGAAGTGGGGAAACGACTTAAAAATATTAAAATCCATAAGTCACCGGGCCCAGAAGGTATCCATCCTAGAGTTTTGCAAGAATTAAATACTGTGTTAGACAGACCGTTATTCCTATTATTTAAAGATTCTATTACGACAGGGATTCTTCCACAGGACTGGCGCATAGCTAATGTGGTACCGATATTCAAGAAGGGGTCAAGGAGTGATCCTGGAAACTACAGGCCCGTAAGTCTAACATCTATAGTAGGTAAAGTATTTGAGGGGATTGTAAGAGATGCTATACTGGAGTATCTTAATGAAAATAATCTTATGACTCAGCACCAGCATGGATTTATGAGGGATCGGTCCTGTCAGACTAATCTGATCGGCTTCTATGAAGAGGTAAGTTATAGACTGGACCTGGGGGAGGCTGTGGATGTTGTGTATCTGGACTTTTCAAAGGCATTTGATACTGTGCCGCATGAAAGGTTGGTCTACAAAATGAGGATGCTGGGACTCGGGGAAAACGTATGCAAATGGGTAAGTAACTGGTTGTGTGATAGAAAACAGAGGGTGGTCATTGATGGAACATATTCAGATTGGGTTTTAGTTACTAGTGGGGTACCACAGGGGTCAGTGTTGGGTCCACTTCTTTTTAATATTTTTATTAATGATCTTGTAGAGGGGCTACAGAGCAGAATCTCCATTTTTGCAGATGATACTAAACTGGGTAAAGTAATCAGTACAGAGGAGGATAATATCATATTACAGAGGGATTTGGAGAAGCTGGAGGCTTGGGCGGAGAAATGGCAAATGAAGTTTAATGTGGATAAATGTAAGGTTATGCATTTGGGCCATAGAAATAATAAGTACAGTTATGTGCTAAATAATAAAACACTGGGTAAAACTACTTCCGAAAAGGACCTGGGGGTATTGGTGGACAGTAAACTCAACTTTAGTGATCAGTGCCAGGCAGCAGCTGCCAAGGCTAATAAAATAATGGGATGCATCAAAAGAGGTATAGATGCTAAAGATGAGAACATAGTTTTGCCTCTTTATAAATCACTGGTCAGACCACACTTGGAATACTGTGTACAGTTTTGGGCACCGGTATATAAGAAGGACACAGCTGACCTAGAGCGGGTGCAGAGGAGGGCAACAAAGGTCATTAAGGGAATGGGTGGGTTACAGTACCAGGACAGGTTATCACGCTTGGGGTTATTTACGCTAGAAAAAAGACGTCTTAGGGGCGATCTGATCACAATGTACAAATATATGAATGGACAGTACAGAGATTTTTGTAGTGGTCTTTTTACTCCTAGGTCTGTAACAATGACAAGGGGGCATCCTCTACGTCTAGAGGAAAGAAGATTTCATCATCAGCATCGACGCGGGTTCTTTACTGTACGAGCGGTAAGACTGTGGAACTCTCTGCCACATGATGTTGTCATGGCTGATTCAGTAAATAAGTTCAAGGGAGGCCTGGATGCTTTTCTTGAACAATATAATATTACAAGTTATGGGCATTAGATTTCTGGTGATACGTTGATCCGGGGATTGTTCTGGTTGCCATTGCAGTCGGGGGAGGGGGGAGGGGGGGGGGAGTTTCTCCCTGTGGTGGGGCGTTTGTCTTCTGCCTCATAGGGGTTTTTCGCCTTCCTGGATCAACACAGTAGGATTTTCCTAGGTTGAACCTGATGGACTCTTGTCTTCTTTCAACCTTGTTTACTATGTTACTATGTTACTATGTTACCATGTTATGCAGGAAGTGACATCACCATGTTATGCAGGAAGTAACATCACCATGTTATCCAGAAAGTCACATCACCATGTTATCCAGGAAGTCACATCACCATGTTATCCAGGAAGTGAAGCCTTGATGCAGTAGTAAGTGCAGGGAAAAAAGCATTTTATAAGCATTTCCCGTAATAAGTGTATATTGGTAATTTGCATAACTTTTGGGGGGCAATACATTACTTTAATAACAATTTTTGTCAGACTTCTCCTTTAAGACGAATTTTTCCAAATGCACAGGGGTACATTGACTTGGTTCGGGTGATGCTTCATTTTCAAGATGAATGTGCTTCCTTATCTACTTTATTTATTCCAGTCTCTTCCCATCAGTATACCCCTGTCCTACTTCCGCCAACTCTCCCCCTTCAGTCTTATTCCCATGTTCCGTGTTTCGCACGGAACACAGGCATGGAAGGCCTGTACCGGATTCCCCCCCCCCCCCCAACATTGCAGCATGTCTGATACGATGCTGGGAGCAGGCGAACTGTATGAATGTATGGATATGCACTGTTCTGTGATGACAAAAGCCGCACAACACTGAACGTGGGAATAAGGCCTTACTCACAAAATAAATATGGGCCCATAAATTGGCCAAGGTCATTTTATACCGCCAAGACTCGGGGCAGGGTGGGTCTTACCAACATCTATCACTACTACATTGTGGCTCTCTCTCCAGTGTATTTGATTGGCACAGACATGCCACAACTAAACTGCGTGAATGTTGAAGCTGCCCTCTCACTCATCGCTCTCCTAGCAGCCCGCTGGTTTCCCTGACATAAGCACCTCTCTTCTGGTTTCATAGCGCCACAGCCCTCACCACTCTTCCGTTTCCTGTGCAATCCAGCTTTTCCATCAGGCCTGGACCAAGTGGTCTAAGGCAGGTAAGTTCAGAGCTAGGACCTTCCTCTTTCCTTTCCTGGCCCTGGCTTCCCCTCTCCTCTGTCACAGAGCTATCGGACCCCTGTTCTCTAGGATTCTGGAGAGCTCTTCAATTACATCCTCTTCTCCTTTCTCTCCGTCATTCACTTTCATCTTTTCTAGACCATGCTGGGCTCCCTCCCGCAGCCACCTAGCCCCCTATTCCTGACTTCTTGGGAAGGGACAAAATATAAGACAGCGCTCCGTAGTGTAATTTAGACAGGGCGGTCGAAGTGGTGAAAGAGAGTACATGGAACTCTCACCTGAGAAGGTTGTGCTGGTGTAAGGCCACTCCTGACTAATCCCCACAGTCAGTATCCTTCTCCACTCCAAGGCAGGTAAAACAGGCGCAGACACGTGATAAAGAGACCGGACCGGCCTCGAAACGCGTTGTGTCGTTGGCATAATTATTTTAATAAATTTTATGATATTTTATATCACTATTACTTCTTAGGAAGGGGACCTAGACCTCTCTCTTTCTGCAGAGTTGCCCCAAACTGGTTCCCTTCTTGAAGGGGGTATAGCGCTTAGCTTCTACCTTCCCAGATTATCAGCTTCCATTCACCCCTGCTTACCTCCTCCTGCACATCTCCGACCTCGCCATAAGGACTTGTTGTCACTCTGTGCTACACCACCTTCTCGCTAGACCCTGTATACTGGCCCTTTGGAGGAGCCCTGATGTTTTGACCATCTCTAGTTGGCTGCGTAGAGTCGAGGACATTAGGAGAATGGAAGATCTCATGGCTCAGCTTCACGACCACTCTGCTACTTCCTCACATGGTACTCTTGGGACCAGTTCACTGAATCTACCGAATACAAAACTCTTCTGGCTCAGTGAGGGATACATACCCGCCCATCCCTTCCTTGCCCACCTCCGTTTTTTTCTTTCTTTTTCTTTATTCCATCCCCTTTTCTGACTGCATACAAAGCCTGGCCCCTATCGGCGTTGCTGAGTGTTTCTAGAATGAACCTGTTTTTCTGACCGCTGCTATACGTTTCAGATGTTGTACCGTCTTGTACCTAACTCAATACATTTTATAAAAATGCTTCTGAAGCATATATCATTGCTTTCCTGTCTACCCCAGTTGTAAAACCACCAAAAATCTGTTTTGTGGGTATATAATCATTTCCTCTTCCATGTACTCTCACTACTTCCTAGTTGAGCACTTTCTCAGTACTAGAATTCGGCTAGGTTCACACTGCGTTTTCAGCATCCGTTTAACGCATCCGTTTTTTTTAAAAAATGCATGAAAAACGGATTGCAAAAAATGGATTCATTTGTGTGCATCCGTTTTTCCATTGACTTCCATTATAAAAAAAAAACGGATCCGTTTTTTTTGGCGGACCAAAACGGACCAAAAAACGTTGCTGACTCTATTTTTCTGGACGTTAAAAAAAACGGATCCGTTAAACGGATGCTGAAAACGCAGTGTGAACCTAGCCTTCCCAGAATACATTGCTTCCCTCAGCTGTTCATCACAGCCCTCCTGCCCCATCTACTCTCCTCCTTCCAATCCTCTGCTCAGAGCCGCTGTAGAACATTGCACTTATTATTCATACCCTGCCTTCTCCTCTGCCTGTGCCATTATTCATCACCATGTTAACACCACATTCCTTCCTAAATGTCCCAAAAGGGTATGTTCACACTCTGCTGATCTGCTGTGGATATGACAGGTAGATGATGTTGATGTAGACTAGAGGGGCTGGGCAGAGGTGGTGACATACACAAATGCTTGAAGACAAATACAAGGTTTTACATGGCTGAAAAAATGTCTTTCTCACAGTCAGGCTGTTCTACATATCCCAGATTGGAGCTCGGTGCTTGAAAATTTGATACATTTGCAGATTTTCGTAACAATGGCTACTTCATTAATTTTTCGAACTCTTCAGCCTGTGCTTGGTGTTGTACTTTCAGTGTTGAGGAGTATATGTATCTAGCAGTGGTAGGGGGTATAAGATGCTTTCGGAACTCTTAGGGTGGGTTCAGACTGAGGAATTCTCTCGGAAAATGTCCGCGAAATTCCGTCAGCTGTCCGCCCGCACGGGCACGCGCTTTTCCTAAAAATATAGATCTGGTAGATTCACGCTAGCTGAACTTTTCTTAAGGGCACTTGCACACTGAGCAATAGACGAAAAATTGAAGAGAAAAGTTTCCAGCTTGAAATTCCTCGCCTACTCAGCTTTGGCAGAATAGAAGCAGAATTCAGGCGGAATTCAAGCAGAATTCAAGTCCCATTGACTTTTATAGGATTCCTCTAAAATATGTACAGAGCAATGTCACATTGTGTTCAATGGGATTTCCAATGGGATTTGTGGAATTTACGTGCGAAATGTTCCCCACAAATCCGCTTTCCCAGTTTCCCAGAACTGAATCCAGCTTTTCCCAGCACCCAGGGAGGAGCGGCGGTGAGGTAGAAGGCAGCAGCTGATGAGCTGATTGCAGAGATAACAAAGTGCTTTACTTCATTATTACTGTAAATTTGCTCTGCTCTAGTTTCCACCACTGTGTATTCTGACCTGGGCTCTATTCTATTTAAAAAGCTGTGTGTATAGAGCGTGCGGTGCAGAGCTGTGTGTGTATAGAGCGTGCGGTGCAGAGCTGTGTGTGTATAGAGGGTGCGGTGCAGAGCTGTGTGTGTATAGAGCGTGCGGTGCAGAGCTGTGTGTGTATAGAGCGTGTGGTGCAGAGCTGTGTGTGTATAGAGCGTGAGGTGCAGAGCTGTGTGTGTATAGAGCGTGCGGTGCAGAGCTGTGTGTGTATAGAGCGTGTGGTGCAGAGCTGTGTGTGTATAGAGCATGTGGTGCGGAGCTGTTTGTGTATAGAGTGTGCGCTGCAGAGCTGTGTGTGTAGAGCATGCGGTGCAGAGCTGTGAGTCTATAGAGCGTGTGGTGCGGAGCTGTTTGTGTGTGTGTATAGAGCACGCAGTGAGGTGCTGTATGTATATAGTTTGGTGCAGAGCTGTTTGTGTGTATAGAGGATGCAGTGCATAACGATGTGTGTATAGTGTGGTGCAGAGCTGTTTGTGTGTATAGAGCATGCAGTGCATAACCATGTGTGTATAGAGCATACCGTGCGGAGCAGTGTGTGTATATAGAGCGTGCAGTGAGAGCTGTGTGTGTATAGAGCGTGCGGTGAGAGCTGTGTGTGTATAGAGCGTGCGGTGAGAGCTGTGTGTGTATAGAGCGTGCTGTGCAGAGCTGTGTGTGTGTATAGAGCGTGCAGTAAGGAGCTGTGTGTGTACAGAGCATGCTATGCGGAGCTGTATGTGTATAGAGGGTGCCGTACAGAGCTGTGTGTGTATACAGCGTGCGAAGTGCAGAGCTTTGTGTATAGAGTGTGCTGTGAGGAGCTCTGTGGGTATAGAGTGTGTGGTGCGGAGTTGTGTGTGTGTATGGAGCGTGCTGTGCAGAGCTGTATGTGTATAAAGTGAACAGTGCAGAGCTGTGTGTATAGAGCATGCGGTGCAGAGCTGTGTGTGTATAGAGCGTGCGGTGCAGAGCTGTGTATATAGAGCGTGCGGTGCAGAGCTGTGTGTGTATAGAGTGTGAGGTGCAGAGCTGTGTGTGTATAGAGCGTGTGGTGGAGAGCTATGTGTGTATAGAGCGTGCATTGCAGAGCTGTGTGTGTATATAGCGTGTGGTGGAGAGCTGTGTGTGTATAGAGCGTGCGGTGCAGAGCTGTGTGTGTATAGAGCGTGCAGTGCAGAGCTGTGTGTGTATAGACTGTGCGGTGCGGAGCTGTGTGTGTATAGAGCGTGTGGTGGAGAGCTGTGTGTGTATAGAGCGTGCAGTGCAGAGCTGTGTGTGTATAGACTGTGCGGTGCGGAGCTGTGTGTGTATAGAGAGTGTGGTGGAGAGCTGTGTGTTTATAGAGCGTGCAGTGCAGAGCTGTGTGTGTATAGACTGTGCGGTGCAGAGCTGTGTGTGTATAGAGCGTGTGGTGGAGAGCTGTGTGTGTATAGAGCGTGCAGTGCAGAGCTGTGTGTGTACATAGCGTGTGGTGGAGAGCTGTGTGTGTATAGAGCGTGCGGTGCAGAGCTGTGTGTATAGAGCGTGCAGTGCAGAGCTGTGTGTGTATAGACTGTGCGGTGCGGAGCTGTGTGTGTATAGAGCGTGTGGTGGAGAGCTGTGTGTGTATAGACTGTGCGGTGCAGAGCTGTGTGTGTATAGACTGTGCGGTGCAGAGCTGTGTGTGTATAGAGTGTGCGGTGCAGAGCTGTGTGTGTATAGAGCGTGTGGTGCAGAGCTGTGTGTGTATAGACTGTGCGGTGCAGAGCTGTGTGTGTATAGACTGTGTGTGTATAGACTGTGCGGTGCAGAGCTGTGTGTGTATAGAGCGTGCGGTGCAGAGCTGTGTGTGTATAGAGCGTGCGGTGCAGAGCTGTGTGTATAGAGCGTGCGGTGCAGAGCTGTGTGTGTATAGAGCGTGTGGTGGAGAGCTGTGTGTGTATAGAGCGTGCGGTGCAGAGCTGTGTGTATAGAGCGTGCGGTGCAGAGCTGTGTGTGTATAGAGGGTGTGGTGAAGAGCTGTGTGTGTATAGACTGTGCGGTGCAGAGCTGTGTGTGTATAGAGCGTGCAGTGCAGAGCTGTGTGTGTATAGAGCGTGCGGTGCAGAGCCGTGTGTGTATAGAGGGTGTGGTGCAGAGCTGTGTGTGTATAGAGGGTGCGGTGCAGAGCTGTGTGTGTATAGAGGGTGCGGTGCAGAGCTGTGTGTGTATAGAGCGTGCGGTGCAGAGCTGTGTGTGTATAGAGTGTGCGGTGCAGAGCTGTGTGTGTATAGAGTGTGCGCTGCAGAGCTGTGTGTGTATACAGCGTGTGGTGCAGAGCTGTGTGTGTATAGAGCGTGTGGTGCAGAGCTGTGTGTGTATAGAGTGTGTGGTGAGGAGTGGGTGTGTCTGTGTGTATAGACTGCCTGACCCCTCCAACACATGACTGGTCACATGATCATGACATCATCCCAGGTCCTTTAGCCAGTAGTCGGGGCTCGTGTACAGCTCCGCAGGTAAGTGCAGCTTCCCGCTCAGTGTCCGGCAGGGTCTCTCTGGCTGTTGCGGAGGACGGGGCGCCCCCTGCTGGGTGATTGTCTCTGTAATGTGGGGTCGGTGCCCGGAGTTTGGATGGTTCAGGTTTCTGGTGTTCACCTATCAGCCGCTGTATCCTGCCTGACCTGTATACTGACAGGGACACTTACAGCTGGTTTATTATTCATTGGAATTATTATTATTTTCTTTCTTTTTTTATTACTTTCAAATTAAACAATTTATTTCATTATTCAGAGAAATCAGGTGAGCCGCTATCAAAACAGAAGAGCCAAGGGGCTGCTGCTCGTTCGTGGAGCTTTTACAACACTCTTAAAGGGGTCATCCAGCGCTACAAAATCATGGTCCCACTCTTGTCTCCAGTTTGGGTGGGGTTTTGCTGCTCAATTCCATTGAAGTAAATGGAGCTTAAAGGACAACTCCGGCCAAAACAATTTTTTTAATATGTTATTATTTACGGAAAGTTAGGCAAATTTCTAATGTACATTAATTATGGGAAATGCACGTACAGGGCTATTTCCCTTAATTTAGTAGATCAGGGAGACTTCAAATACTTTTAAAAAAAAAGTGACGTGACGAATCCGGGGTGTAATTCCAATGGAGTGTCCAGCAGGGGCGCACTATATATAGAAGTCAATGAGTACCATTGACTTCTATATATAGTGCGCCCCTGCTGGACACTCCATTGGAATTACAATGGATGTGTATGTAAGTGTAATATACAGTGTTTTTAATTGAATACACTTATGGAATACTTTGGTAATCCATAAATTTATTTAACCAGTACATTTGGAGGGCACAGATCAGGGAGGGAGAGAGGTGCATCTATCTACCTCCCCACTCCCTCCTTGCTCGGTGCTGCTGCCGCCACATATACACAGTCAGGGCCGGACTGGGACTTAAAATCAGCCCTGGCAATCAAACCCCAGCAGCCCACATACCATATCATGGATAGCCGTGTAAAATACGCACTGTAGCAAATTCTGCTTCATTTAGCCCCCACTACTCCCTTAAACATGTGAACCCACCACCAGCACACAAAAATAATGCTATAACATGATCTGCTGTGGATTTGATGCGGCATATTTATGCATTCATTTCAACTGATTAAATCAGAAGCATCAAATCCGCATTGGATTAGGTATGAACGTGCCCTTAAAGGGAACCTGTGGGGTCTATACCAGGTACACAGCTGTAGATCCCAGCGTACAGATCAGGGACGGGATCTTTAGTCCATTGTAAACCTCTGTAATCATTATTTTCATTACCAGCTGAAGTGACACAGAGGTGGAGCCACAGCAGCACTTTCTGCCCCGCCCCTTCCTGCTCTGACTGATGGACGTATAGGGTGCTGCTGCTGCGGCTGCTGTTGTGAAACTTTAGTTGGAAATGAAAAAGACAATTATATAAGTTTACACTGTCGGTGATATCTACCTGTCTGCTGAGATCTACAGCCCTAGACCTGGTACGGACCTCACAGATTCCCTTTAAAGGAGAAAAACATGGCCACCTTCTTCCAGAAACAGCGCCACACTCTTCTTCAGTTTGTGTGAGGTATTGCAGCTCAGTTCCATTGAAGTGAATGGAGCCAAGTTGTAATAACCATACACAGTCTGAGGACAGGGTGGTGCTGTTTTTGGATAAAAGTTACTATATTTTTTAAATCCCTTTTATCCTATGTCTGCACTCCATATAATGGCGGTATAAGTAGTAAGGTTTTATTTATTAAAATGTGTCTGCTAGATGCTGAAAAGGCCCCCATGCTGAGCAAGGTTCTCTCGGAGATGACCTCTTATTTCCTGAAACCAGCTTCCTGGTTTGGGCGGATGGCTATTGTAAAAATGGACATCCTTCCTAAACTGTTGTACATCTTCCAGACTGTGCCTATCGTTGTGCCGGTGGCCTTTTTCAGGACTCTACGCCGTGCTGTCTCAAACTTCGTTTGGGGCAAGAGCAAACCACGGATTAAACATACGACCCTCACGCAGTCCAGATCCCTGGGTGGCATGGGTCTCCCTGACTTGCGTTTCTATCACGAGGCGGCGGTTTTGCGTGGGGTCCTGGACTGGGTACATTGTAGAGGTCTGAAGAGATGGGTCGACTTGATGTTCTCTTTGAGCCCGGTTAGCCCCTCTGTCCTTCCCTGGATACCTCCGGGGGACCGTCATGTGCTTTCTAGTCTCCCTTTTCTAATGTCTCACACGCTCTGTGTTTGGGACAAATGGGTCACCAAACAAAGGTTGTCTGCTGTCCCTGGGCCACTCTCCCCGATACTTCAGAATCCAAATTTCCAGCCCGGATGGCAGACACACACGTTTCTGTTGTGGGACCGATCTGCCTGTCCTAGAATTAGAGACTGCATGACGGGCGGGAATGTATCTTCCTTGGCTTCCCTCCAGGCCCAGTCTACTAGAGGTCGGTTGTCCTGGCTGGAACATGGTCAGTTGGTCTCCTTTATCCGGGCTCTCTTCCCAAGGGGCACCTACTCCTCGGCGCTCACAGATTTTGATAACCTGGTTGTCTCTGCCTCTGCCATCCCGCATTGCATTTCGGTTATCTATCAGATTTTGGTCAGTACTGCTAACCCCGACAGAGCCTCCTTTTTTGATAAGTGGGAAGCAGACCTTAATACTTCCTTTGACGCACAGTCTGTCCAGAAGATATGCGAGCTCACCCACGGCATCTCCATGGCTGCTAAAGCTAAGGAAAAGAATTATAAAATCATCTCGAGGTGGTATTACTGCCCGGTCACTTTGCACAAGATGTTTCCTGAAACTTCTGACCGCTGCTGGCGATGCCTGACGGATGCTGGTGACATGCTACACATTTGGTGGGCCTGCCCGGGAATTCGTAATTTTTGGGATAAGGTTTTAGGAATTTACAATGCATATTCTGGACAGGCTGTCGTCAACTCTCCCCAATTAGCTTTGCTGTCTAAATTGCCAGGTTCCCTCTCTTAAGACCAAAAAGGGAATCTTGCGGCACTTCCTGACAGCCGCCCGCATGGTCATCCCCCGGCATTGGAAAACTTCTCTGGTACCTACCCTGGCAGAATGGATGGGTGAACTCAAGAGACCTTGGTAGAATGGAGGAACTAGTGGCTGAGGCCCACGATAGGTCTGACAAATTTGAGAAAGTGTGGTTTCCTTGGCGTTTGTTCATGGATTCAGAGGAGTTTCTCACTCTTATCCGTGAGCCTCTACCATCTGGAGAATGAGTCTCTTAGGCTAGTGAGTCAGCTTGGCTGTGGTGTCCGCCCCCCCCCCTTCCCCTGTCATCCGCCTCCCTCTCTCCTCTCTATTTCTGGTTCTTCTCTCTCTTGTTCTTCTTTTACTTTGTTTTTATGCTTGCATTTCCACATTGCTGTTGTTGATATTGCTTCTTCTGGTTCGTCAGGTACCTTTAGCGGCATATTGCTATAATTGTTAGCCTTCTATACTTATGTTCTTTTATTATATTAGAAATCCGGATGCCATGCGACTTGCAGGTCGCAATTTACTGCACGTTATTTGATCTGTATCTGTTATTTTTGCATGGTTTCCAATAAGATCAGATTACACATTAAAATGTGTCTGCTACAAATGTGTAATCAAAGCTACAAAATAAGCTGCTACATAGCAATTTCCTACGGGATATCTATCTCCTATTTATTTCTCTCTCTATCTATCTATCTATCTATCATCTATCTATCTATCTCCTATCTATCTATCTATCTATCTATCTATCTATCTATCTATCTCCTATCTCCTATCTATCTATCTACTATTTATCTCTCTCTCTCTCTCTCTCTCTCTCTATCTATCTTATATCGCTCTCCAATACTACCAGTATATAAGTAACAAATAATATCACCCCACCATGAGCACTGCCATTATCACCACATAATGACTAATACCGCTACACTGTGACTGAATACAATCCACTATATAAAAAAATAATATTACCAATAATACGAGTAATACCATCACACCATGCCCACTACTCCCACCATACGGTGACTGGATAATACCACTATACCATCACACCATGCCCACTACTCCCACCATACGGTGACTGGATAATACCACTATACCATCACACCATGCCCACTACTCCCACCATACGGTGACTGGATAATACCACTATACCATCACACCATGCCCACTACCCTCAGCATACGGTGACTGGATAATACCACTATACTGGCACCAAATAACAGCCACTCTATAATGGCCAATATTCTCCCAAAGCAGTAACCATAGAACACAGTTGTCAAACTCCGTCCCTCCAACTGTTACAAAACTACAATCCCCATCATGCCTGGACAGCTAAAGCATGACGGGAATTGTAGTTTTGCAACACCCAGAGGGCCGGAGTTTGACACCCCTGATACTTAAGGCCCTATTCCACGGAACGATTATGGTTCGTATTCGCCCGATATCGGCCGCTACGGATGATAATCGTCCCGTGGAATAGAGTGCAACGATCAGCCGACATCGTTCATGTCGGCTGATCGTTGCAGTCGCTTGTTTTTCAACATGTTGAAAAACAAGCGACTGATATAGCAGCGATCTGCTCCATTGAATAGGAGTGTCGGCAGCAGACGCTGCTATATCATATGGGCTGCCCGGACGATCAGCGATCACCCGGGCAGCCCCCTTGCAGCTCCCCGCCGCCCCCTCCCGCACTCACTTGCTCGCTGCTGGCGCGCTGAATAGCGGCGGCAGCGTGCGGGGAACGAGGAGCAAACGAGCACTGAGAGCGCTCGTTTGCTCCTTTAACGACCCATGTAATAGGCCCATTAGGTAGATCCCAGCTGTATAAAGGTTCTGCAGACCTTATATGTGATTATAGTGCAGTTACATACTGTGACTCACAGTCGGCGTCTTCTCTGTATGAAGAGACGTCCACTTTTCCTTTTCTTCTCCATCTGGCTCCGGCCATCATGAAGGCTTCTCTGGCCATGACTCCTCCTCTCCACGGGATCTGCCAGACAGACATTTTAGGCTTCTTGCTCCAGCAACATTCTAATCTATCCATCCCCCCATATAGAATAGCTCCCCTGCTGTACATCCTTCCATATAGAATAGCCCCCCATGCTGTACATCCCCCCAATATAGAATAGCCCCCCCTGCATCCCCCCATATAGAATAGCCCCCCTGCTGTACATCCCCCATATAGAATAGCCCCCCTGCATCCCCCCATATAGAATAGCCCCCCTGTGCATCCCCCCATATAGAATAGCCCTCCCTGCATCCCCCCCATATAGAATAGCCCCCCTGTGCATCCCCCCATATAGAATAGCCCCCCTGCATCCCCCCATATAGAATAGCCCCCCCTGCATCCCCCCCATATAGAATAGCCCTCCTGTGCATCCCCCCATATAGAATAGCTCCCCTGTGCATCCCCCCATATAGAATAGCCCCCTGTGCATCCCCCATATAGAATAGCCCCCCTGTGCATCCCCCCATATAGAATAGCCCCCCTGCATCCCCCATATAGAATAGCCCCCCCTGCATCCCCCCCATATAGAATAGCCCCCCTGTGCATCCCCCCATATAGAATAGCTCCCCTGTGCATCCCCCCATATAGAATAGCCCCCCTGTGCATCCCTTCATATAGAATAGCCCCCCTGTGCATCCCTTCATATAGAATAGCTCCCCTTGCATCCCCCCATATAGAATAGCCCCCCTGTGCATCCCCCCATATAGAATAGCCCCCCTGTGCATCCCCCCATATAGAATAGCCCCCCTGTGCATCCCTTCATATAGAATAGCCCCCCTGTGCATCCCCCCATATAGAATAGCCCTCCCTGCATCCCCCCATATAGAGAAGTCCCCCTTGCATCCCCCCATATAAAATAGCCCCCCTGCTGTACATCCCCCCCATATAGAATAGTCCCCCCTGTACATCCCCCATATAGAATAGCCCCCCCCGTGCATCCCCCCATATAGAATAGCCCCCCTGCTGTACATCTTCCCATATTGAATAGTCCCCCTGCATCCCACCAATATAGAATAGCCCCCCCTGCATCCCCCCATATAAAGTAGCCCCCTGTGCATCCCCCCAATATAGAATAGCCTCCCTGTATCCCCCCAATATAGAATAGCCTCCCTGCATCCCCCCCATATAGAATAGCCCCCCTGCATCCCCCCCAATATAGAATAGCCTCCCTGCATCCCCCCATATAGAATAGCCCCCCTGCATCCCCCCCAATATAGAATAGCCCCCCTGCATCCCCCCCAATATAGAATAGCCCCCCTGCATCCCCCAAATATAGAATAGCCCCCCTGCATCCCCCCCAATATAGAATAGCCCCCCTGCATCCCCCCCAATATAGAATAGCCTCCCTGCATCCCCCTCAATATAGAATAGCCCCCCTGCATCCCCCCCAATATAGAATAGCCCCCCTGCATCCCCCCAATATAGAATAGCCCCCCTGCATCCCCCCCATATAGAATAGCCCCCCCTGCATCCCCCCCAATATAGAATAGCCTCCCTGCATCCCCCCATATAGAATAGCCCCCCTGCATCCCCCCAATATAGAATAGCCCCCCTGCATCCCCCCCAATATAGAATAGCCTCCCTGCATCCCCCTCAATATAGAATAGCCTCCCCTGCATCCCCCCATATAGAATAGCCCCCCCTGTATCCCCCCACATAGAATAGCCCCCCACTGTACACCCCCCCATATAGAATAGCCCCCCTGCATCCCCCCATACAGAATAGCCCCCTTACATCCCCATATAGAATAGCCCCCCAATACAGAATAGCCCCCTTACATCTCCCCATATAGAATAGCCCCCCAATACAGAATAACCCCCTTACATCTCCAATACAGAATAGCCCCCTTACATCCTCCCATATCGAATAGCCCCCTTACATCCCCCCATATAGAACAGCCCCCTTACATCCCCCCATATAGAATAGCCCCCCAATACAGAATAGCCCCTAACATCCCCAATACAGAATAGCCCCCTTACATCCCCCCAATACAGAATAGCCCCCTTACATCCCCCCATATAGAATACCCCCCCTGCATCCCCCCAATACAGAATAGCCCCCTTACATCCCCCAATACAGAATAGCCCCCTTACATCCCCCCATATAGAATAGCCCCCTTACATCCCCAATACAGAATAGCCCCCTTACAGAATAGCCCCCCAATACAGAATAGCCCCCCCAATACAGAATAGCCCCCTTACATCCCCCATATAGAATAGCCCCCAATGCAGAAAAGCCCCCTTACATCCCCCCATATAGAATAGCCCCCTTACAGAATAGCCCCCTTACACCCCCCATATAGAATAGCCCCCCAATACAGAATAGCCCCCCAATACAGAATAGCCCCCTTTCATCCCCCCATATAGAATAGCCCCCTTACAGAATAGCCCCCTTACACCCCCCATATAGAATAGCCCCCCAATACAGAATAGCCCCCTTACATACCCCCCCATACAGAACAGCCCCCTTACATTCCCCCATACAGAATAGCCCCCTTACATCCCCCCAATATAGAATAGCCCCCCGTGCATCCCTTCATATAGAATAGCCCCCCTGTGCATCCCTTCATATAGAATAGCCCCCCTGTGCATCCCTTCATATAGAATAGCCCCCCTGTGCATCCCCCCATATAGAATAGCCCCCCTGTGTATCCCCCCATATAGAATAGCCCCCTTACATCCCCCCATATAGAACAGCCCCCTTACATCCCCCCATATAGAACAGCCCCCTTACATCCCCCCATACAGAATAGCCCCCTTACATCCCCCCATATAGAATAGCCCCCTTACATCCCCCCATATAGAACAGCCCCCTTACATCCCCCATACAGAATAGCCCCCTTACATCCCCCCATATAGAATAGCCCCCTTACATCCCCCCATATAGAATAGCCCCCTTACTTCCCCCCATATAGAACAGCCCCCTTACATCCCCCATACAGAATAGCCCCCTTACATCCCCCCATATAGAATAGCCCCCTTACATCCCCCCATATAGAACAGCCCCCTTACATCCCCCATACAGAATAGCCCCCTTACATCCCCCCCATATAGAATAGCCCCCTTACATCCCCCATACAGAATAGCCCCCTTACATCCCCCCATACAGAATAGCCCCCTTACATCCCCCCATACAGAATAGCCCCCTTACATCCCCCCATACAGAATAGCCCCCTTACATCCCCCCATATAGAATAGCCCCCTTACATCCCCCATACAGAATAGCCCCCTTACATCCCCCCATATAGAATAGCCTCCTTACATCCCCCCATACAGAACAGCCCCCTTACATCCCCCCATATAGAATAGCCCCCTTACATCCCCCCATATAGAACAGCCCCCTTACATCCCCCATACAGAACAGCCCCCTTACATCCCCCCATACAAAACAGCCCCCTTACATCCCCCCATACAGAATAGCCCCCTTACATCCCCCCATACAGAATAGCCCCCTTACATCCCCCCATACAGAATAGCCCCCTTACATCCCCCCAATATAGAATAGCCCCCCTGTGCATCCCCCCATATAGAATAGCGCCCTTGCATCCCCCCATATAGAATAGCCCCCTTACATCCCCCCATATAGAACAGCCCCCTTACATCCCCCCATACAGAACAGCCCCCCCTGCATCCCCCCAATAGTATAGCCCCCCTGCGTGTCTCCCCCCTCCCGATATGTGGCCACATGTGAAGGGCTTTATATAAAAATAAAAACAAAAAAAAAAACAACATTCTCACCTTACCTCGCTCCCCAGCAGCTTCTTCCTCGGCCTGGATCTTCGGTCCACAGCTGCAGCGCGGCGGCGGCAGCTCCTCTCCTCTCTCTTCTCCAGGTCCTCAGTGGCACGTCAGGGAAGTGACGTCACCGCTGGGGGCCTAATGGCCATATCAAATCCTATAAAATAAGAACAGACTAATAATTTTCATCTAACCCAAAATGGTACTATGGCGGTGTTATCCAGTCACAGTATGGCGGTATCAGGTCTGGTATGGCGGTGTTATCCAGTCACAGTATGGCGGTATCAGGTCTGGTATGGCGGTGTTATCCAGTCACAGTATGGCGGTATCAGGTCTGGTATGGTGGTGTTATCCAGTCACAATATGGCGGTATCAGGTCTGGTATGGCGGTGTTATCCAGTCACAATATGGGGGTATTGGTCAGGTCTGGTATGATGGTATTATCTAGTCACAGTATGGCGGTATTATCTGGTCACAGTATGGCGGTGTTATCCAGTCACAGTATGGGGGTATTGGAAAGTTTGCTATGGGGCCCAGCTATTTCTAGTTACGCCCCTGTATAGAAGTCAACCCCCGGTTCGTGATGTCACGGTTTTTTTGAAAATCTGAAGTCTCCCTGATCTACTAAATTAAGGGAAATAGCCCTATAGGTGCATTTCCCATAATTAATGTACATTAGAAATTTGTCTAATTTTCCATAAGTAATAACATATTAAAAAAAATTTTGGCCAGACTTCTCCTTTAATTGCAAACTGCACCTGAACTGGAGAGTTGTGTTGTCTCTGAAAAAAAGTGGCCATGTTTTTGCAGCACTGGATAACCCCTTTAAACTCATGGAAAGAAGTGATCAAGCAATTAAGGATCTCTAGTTTGAATGATCACTGTCCTTTTAAGAAGGATACGTTAATCTATAATCATTTAATATTTTTTATATTTTATATCCCATCTTTTTGTTTTTCAGCTTCCTACAGTACAGGAGCCACTATATAAGATTTTTTTTTTGATTGTCCCTTCAAGGATGAATAGGGACAGGGAGAAGACGGCGGAGACTTTCATAAATCTCACTATAGAGATATTATTCCAGCTTACTGGAGAGGTGAGGGGGATTCTGGGAGTGATGTCACATGACACCATTCTTCTCTATAATAACAGATGGATAGGACTGGAGAGATGAGGGGGATTCTGGGAATGTATGTAGTGATATGTATTACTGTATCTCCATAACCAGGATTACACCATCTCGAGGACCACATCTCGCTCCCTGATACACGAGGAAATCAATGAGCAGAAGATCCTAGAACTCACCAACAAGATGGTGGAGCTGCTGACTGGAGAGGTGAGGAGGCTGCTGGGAATGCTGGGACATTATACAGGAACGCTATGAAGGGATGGGGGGGATGACTGTGTGATCATTGTGTGTGTCAGGTTCCTATAAGGTGTCAGGACGTGGCGCTCTATTTCTCCATGGAGGAGTGGGAGTATGTAGAAGGACACAAGGATCAGTACAAGGAGGCCATGATGGAGGATCAGCCGCCCCTCCCATCACCAGGTAATAGACAGGACTACATACACCCCGCCGTTATTTCTCCCTATATACAGAATGGAGTCAGTCTCTCTATGTGTTCCCTACAGTCACATCCAGTAAGAGAACAATGCAGTTTGGAGCGCACGAAGGGGGGGGGGGGTGTTATCGTGGGGAGCTTGGAGAGAGAGAGGGTGTATCATGCCGGGCTTGGGGGAGCGGGTGCATCAGCGCATTAATTTTAGGCATATTGGGGGCGGGGGGCATCCTATAAAATGAGAAATACGGATACAAGGAGGAGGTCATAGCCCATAGACTTTCCTAGAATGCAGAAATGAGAAACAAAAACAGCATGGTGGCTTCATATGATGATGTACTGCTCCTTGTTTGATGTCTGTTCATAGTTTAGCTAAATGCCCTGCAATATGTATGGCTATTCTTATATGAGAATGTTCTGGCAATATCATTTCATATTTTTCACATTTTTAATGTTTGGCAGATGAGTGTACCAGGAGCCCAGAGAGGCGGCTGATATCTGGTCTTACGGCAGATGATTGTGGTGTCACACAAGATACATATAAAGAGCCGGCCATTATCCCAGAAATATCCTTATGCCTTCAAAACAAAGATCTATCATTGGATACTATTCTGCTGGTTCCCTCTCCTAACTCTTCACAAACTGCTTTAAAAACTGAAGGTCCCAGAAGAGTTGTTGAACACCAAAGCGCCCACACGGGGGAGAAGCTATTTTCATGTTCAGAATGTGGGAAATGTTTTAACCGGAAACCAGATCTTGTTCAACATCAAACTATCCATATGGGGGAAAACCTGTTTTCTTGTTCAAAATGTGGAAAATGTTTTAACTTGAAGTCAGACCTTGACATACATCAGAGAATACATACAAGAACAAAGCCATTTTCATGTTCAGAAGATAAAGACTGTTTACTTGTGAAATCCAATTTTGTCACACGTAACAAATTTCACTCAGGGGAGAAGCCATTTTCATGTTTAGAATGTGGGATATGTTTCAGCCAGAAATCATATCTTGTTACCCATCAGAAAATTCACACAGGCGAGAAGCCTTTCTTTTGTTCTGACTGTGGAAAATATTTTAGCCATAAATCACACTTCATTGAACATCAAAGAATCCACACAGGTGAGAAGCCTTTTCCGTGTTCAGAATGTGGGAAATGTTTTAGTCACAAATCGTACCTTGTTGTTCATCAGAGAATTCACACAGGGGAGAAACCATTTTCCTGCATAGAATGTGGGAAGTGCTTTAATTATAAATCAGATCTTGTTGCACACGAAATTACTCACACAGGAGGGAAGCCATTTTCATGTTCAGAATGTGGGAAATGCTTTAACAAGAAATCATGTCTTGTTATACATCAGAGAATTCACACAGGGGAGAAGCCATTTTCATGTTTAGAATGTGGCAAATATTTTAGCAATAAATCACACCTTATTGAACATCAGAGAATTCACACAGGTGAGAAGCCATTTCCATGTTCAGAATGTGGGAAATGTTTTAATCACAAATCCTACCTTGTGGTACACCAGAGAATTCACACAGGAGAGAAGCCATTTGCATGTTCAGAATGTGAGAAAAGTTTTAAACGGATATCAGATCTTGTGACGCATCAGAGAATTCACACAGGGGAGAAGCCATATTCATGTTCAGAATGTGGAAAATCTTTTAACCGTAAAACAAATCTTGTTACACATAAGAGAATTCATACAGGGGAGAAACCATTTTCATGTTTTGATTGTGGAAAACGATTTAATCAGAAATCTAATCTTGTTACACATCGAATAATTCACATAGGAGAGAAGCCACATTAATGTTCATAATTTTGAGACTGTTCAGAATATTTTAATTAGTATACCCATGTTATACTACAGAACCAGGGCGGGGAGTCTCCGTCTCTGTATTGCTACAGTTCGGTATCATGAGTCTCTAGTAGTAATATATGGTTATGGTGATCAAGAAGGCCTTTGTATAGTGGTTAACGTCTAAAGATGGGAATACCCCTTTTAATGAGATATGATGACGCTGTATAAAATATCAATTATTATTATAATAAAAACTGAAAATGGAATTTACACTTGGACACAGGCTGAGGTTTACTGGACCTGTATAAATAAGAATTTTAACAATCCTGTATAATATTTTAACAATATAAGTTTGTGGTGGTGCATGGTCTATCCACATGAAGCTGAATTTAATGTGATTTGGACACAGACTGAATTTTATTAATTGCTGAACAATACAAATTATTTGTGCCAGTAATAGATTTTAATGAATTGTTCCAGCATGTGATGTTTAGCAAACTGAATCATCTGCTGTTTTTCCTACTTGGAGATGCAGAGGATCCACCTGGTCAGATATGCCGTGCGCAGGTCATGGTCCAAAAAAACATGCTGCCTGCTTTGGGGTTCTGGTGTATATTATCATTCACCACTTTATGATGCTCTGAGGTCTCCGAGGAGTGTCTTTAACCCTTTTAGCAACTCCAACAGAACGTACCTCCGCACCTGCCCGAATACGGCTCAATCACCTCTGGGGTAGCTGGTCGGCTTATCCTTCCACTGGACACATATGAACGGTGCTCTGCATGCTCAGAAAGGTCTCTGAATGTAGTACAACAGGAATAAAGATGATGCGGCACACGTCCAATACTTGCTGGTGATTATTTATCACATGCTCGTGGATACAAAAAAGTCATCAGGCTACGATCGGTCGCGCTTCATCTTGGCCCATATGTCACCCATTGCACCCGCCCCCTCTATATAGGTTTATTATTGCCAAGTCAGCATCAGTCGGCACTCTTCTTGAAGGGCCGCCCTCAGATCATTGAGGCTCTAGAATACAGAGTAAGGAGCCTCTACACGGCCACTCAGACCATCCCATAGGTTTCTTAAGGGATTCAGGTCCTCCAGTCTCCAGCAGCCATTCCCCTAATAATGCTGTGACCTCGATGAGCTGGAGCATTGTCCTCCATAAAGATGACATTAGGCCTGTGCTGTTCATGCAGAGACACAATGACTGGATTACTGATGTTATACAAGTAGTATGGGCTTTCATTGTACCATTCACAAAGTGTATGTAGTGCTGTACGGACTATACACACCTGCCCTGTACACTGTAACACCACCACCACTAGACACACCTGTCCTGTACACTGTAACACCACCACCACTAGACACACCTGTCCTGTACACTGTAACACCACCACCACCACTGGACACACGTGCCCTGTGCACTGTAACACCACCACTACACGACACACCTGTCCTGTACACTGTAACACCACCACCACTTGACACACCTGTCCTGTACACTGTAACACCACCACCACTTGACACACCTGTCCTGTACACTGTAACACCACCACCACTTGACACACCTGTCCTGTACACTGTAACATCACCACTACACAACACACATGTCCTGTACACTGTAACACCACCACCACTAGACACACCTGTCCTGTACACTGTAACATCACCACTACACAACACACATGTCCTGTACACTGTAACACCACCACCACTAGACACACCTGCCCTGTACACTGTGGCACCACTACCACTAGACACACCTGTCCTGTACACTGTAACACCACCACCACTAGACACGCCTGCCCTGTACACTGTAACACCACCACCACTAGACACACCTGTCCTGTACACTGTAACACCACCACTACACGACACACCTGTCCTGTACACTGTAACACCACCACCACTAGACACACCTGTCCTGTACACTGTAACATCACCACCACTAGACACACCTGTCCTGTACACTGTAACACCACCACTACACGACACACCTGTCCTGTACACTGTAACACCACCACCACTAGACACACCTGTCCTGTACACTGTAACACCACCACCACCACTGGACACACGTGTCCTGTGCACTGTAACACCACCACTACACGACACACCTGTCCTGTACACTGTAACACCACCACCACTTGACACACCTGTCCTGTACACTGTAACACCACCACCACTTGACACACCTGTCCTGTACACTGTAACACCACCACCACTTGACACACCTGTCCTGTACACTGTAACATCACCACTACACAACACACATGTCCTGTACACTGTAACACCACCACCACTAGACACACCTGTCCTGTACACTGTAACATCACCACTACACAACACACATGTCCTGTACACTGTAACACCACCACCACTAGACACACCTGCCCTGTACACTGTGGCACAACTACCACTAGACACACCTGTCCTGTACACTGTAACACCACCACCACTAGACACGCCTGCCCTGTACACTGTAACACCACCACCACTAGACACACCTGTCCTGTACACTGTAACACCACCACTACACGACACACCTGTCCTGTACACTGTAACACCACCACCACTAGACACACCTGTCCTGTACACTGTAACATCACCACCACTAGACACACCTGTCCTGTACACTGTAACACCACCACTACACGACACACCTGTCCTGTACACTGTAACACCACCACCACTAGACACACCTGTCCTGTACACTGTAACACCACCACCACTAGACACACCTGTCCTGTACACTGTAACACCACCACCACTAGACACACCTGTCCTGTACACTGTAACACCACCACTACACGACACACCTGTCCTGTACACTGTAACACCACCACCACTAGACACACCTGCCCTGTACACTGTAACACCACCACTACACGACACACCTGTCCTGTACACTGTAACACCACCACCACTAGACACACCTGTCCTGTACACTGTAACATCACCAACACTAGACACTCCTGTCCTGTACACTGTAACACCACCACCACTAGACACACCTGTCCTGTACACTGTAACACCACCACTACACAACACACATGTCCTGTACACTGTAACACCACCACTAGACACACCTGCCCTGTACACTGTAACATCACCACCACTAGACACACCTGTCCTGTACACTGTAACACCACCACTACACGACACACCTGTCCTGTACACTGTAACATCACCACTACACGACACACCTGTCCTGTACACTGTAACACCACCACCACTAGACACACCTGTCCTGTACACTGTAACACCACCACCACTAGACACACCTGCCCTGTACACTGTAACACCACCACCACTAGACACACCTGTAGGCTATGTTCACACATTGTAAAACTACGGCCGTTGTTGCAATAGGCAACAACGGCCGTACTTTGTACGCCAAGACACCCTGCATATTCTTTATGGGATCCCGGCCGGAGCGTATACACATAGTATATGCTCCAGCAGGGATCCCTCGCTGCGCTGCAAACAACTGACATGTTTTCTGCGGCCGCAGAAACCCATGACAGTGCACACTATGAGTGGAGCTGCTCCAGACGCTTGCTTCATAGTGTGCTATGGGGAGTCCTGATGCGGGCGCGATCCGGCCGGATCTTGGCAGAGACCGGCTGTTCTGTGATCCGGCCGATCTGTTCCGGCGTGTGAACATGGCCGTACACTGTAGCACCACCAAAGGCTACAGTGGCTGATGCAACCTTTTGTAAGTAGTGTCAAGTGACAAGACATCATTCATCCTACTTTGGTGACTTTCTTTTAAGGACTGGAGTATCTGGCATGATTCCCTGATCGGCTGCCACAGCCTGATCGCAAAATAATACAGTTTTCCTACTTTGTAGGGCTGGTACATAATGAGATAAGATAATCCTTTAATAGTCCCACCATGGGGAAATTCAGTGTGTTACAGCAGCATAGATATTACACATACTTTAGCTTTTTGTATTACGATTAAAGTAGGCAAGGAGAAAAAGAGGTAAAAAAGATACAATAAGAACATTAGACTATTATAGTTCTTTTATGGAGTGATCTCTGCATGGGTCGGTGTTGGTTGTACAGCCTAACCACTGCAGGAAGGAAGGATTTCCAATATCGCTCCTTCTTGCACTTTGGGTAAATTAAACGGTCACTGATAGTAGTGCCCAGTGCTATCACAGTCTCGTGCACAGAATGGGAGTCATTCTCCAGTATGGAGCTGACCACTGACAAAATCCTTCGCTCCCCCACCACCTGCCCCGGTTCCAGGGGGCTTCCAAGGACAGAGCTGGCCCTTCTGATTAGCTTGTCCAGTTTGTTTCTATCGCTGGTTGATATGCCGCTCCCCCAGCAGGCCACTCCGAAGAAGATGGCTGATGCCTCTACAGAGTTAAAGAAGGTCCTAAGAAGTGGCCCCTGGACTATAGGTGTTGCCGGCTTAATTCTGCTTAATAAAAAAAAAAAAAAAAAGCTACCAGGAGCAGTCAGGTATCGAGAAAGACGAGTTTGCCTTTTTATATAGCAGCCAATTTTGTGTGTATAGAGCAGAGTTTCCCAACCGGGGTGCCGGGAGAACCCGCCAGGGGTGCCGCAGGATCCCGGTGGGAAATGCACGCTGTCTCTTTAAGCATCCCGAGAAGCTGCGGCCGCGCAGCTTCTCAGGATGCAGAGCGCTTTGATGTTCCGCCCGCACTATGAGCGGGCGGAACATTAAAGTAAGCAGAATATAGGAGCAGGAAGTGTCGGCATCCTGCTCCTATATTCACTCCCATAGGCTGCCGGCGCTTCATGCCAGCAGCCTATGGGAGGCCGGGACGTGACCTCTCCGGCAGGCGTGATCATGTGACGTCATCACGCCTGCCAGAAGTCCCATCCCCGCGGCTCGCAGAGGAGCCCGAAGAGGAGGAGGAGAGCTGCTTCCTGCAGCCATACAGCGTGGATTAGGTGAGTAGGATGTTTGTTTTTTTAAGGGGCAGAGCAGGGGGCATTATTAGTATATGGGGGCACCTCTGGGGGCATTATTAGTATATGGGGGCACCTCTGGGGGCATTATTAGTTCATGGGGGCACCATTAGTATATGGGGGCACCTCTGGGGGCATTATTAGTATATAGGGGCACCTCTGGGGGCATTATTAGTATATGGGGGCACCTCTGGGGGCATTATTAGTTATGGGGGCACCTCTGGGGGCATTATTAGTTTATGGGGGCACCTCTGGGGGCATTATTAGTATATGGGGGCCACCTCTGGGGGCATTATTATTTTATTTTTTAAAAAATTCTTTATTTTCAAATAAGCATCAAACAAAACACAGCCGTGCCCAGCCACACATGCCGGAGGCAGAGAATAAAAAAGGAGAAAGGAAGAACAGGAAGAAATGATCGATAACATTGAATCATCGTTAACATACATAGGCCTGTAGCAACAACGGGGTGCCAAATAGTTCCTGAGAATTGTACAGCAAGGCTAGCAAAGTCCTGCATATATGGGGGAGGGCACGCGGCCCGTTCGACGCTTGCGTTTTCCAATTTCTCGTTGTACAAGACGTAACAGGTAGAGAGTACATAAAACAGAACGTACAGAAAGGAGAACAGAGAAAGAAAGGGCAGAAAACAGGAGGGTGTGGGGACACGAGAGGGGGGCGGGAGAGGGGGGGATGCAAGGGGGGGCTGGTGGCTACCGTCTGAGTCGGGAACCTGCCTCGACGTCAAATCACTTGTCTGGACCCTACCTAGGGGGCGCGTAGCAGTTCCCAGTAGGCATCGGTCTCCTGGAAGCTGATCCAGGTGGAATGAAATTTTTTGTTAGTAGAATGTAATTCTGCAGTGAGATCCTCCATCCACATCAGGTCATTCACTTTTGTGACCCACAGTGAGAGAGAAGGAGGAGAACGCTGCTTCCAACAAAGTGGAATACACGCCCTGGCCGCCATCACCAGGTAACTTAGCAATGAGTGTTTGTACGCCTCCTGGGTGATCTCGCTGTGATGAATCAGGAATAGGGCCGGGCCCATGAGCATGGAGAGGCCGTTCACCGCTCTAATGGTCGCTATCACTGCGGACCAAAAGTCACGTAGACGTGGGCAGTCCCAGAACACATGTAAGAATGTCCCCTCGGCCTCTTCGCACCTCCAGCATGCCGGGTCAACCTGAGGGATGATGGATTGCAGAGTGGCTGGTACCCTGTACCACCGTGAGAGAATTTTATAGTTTGCTTCCTGAAATTTGGAACTGATGGAGGACTTGTGCGTCAGGTGGAGGATTTTAGATCTCTGTTCGTCCGTTAGGGCAAGACCCAAGTCAGTTTCCCACTTAATGAGGAAGGAGGGTGGGGGCTCATCGGGGGCAGTCTGAAGGAGTTGGTAGGTAATGGATAGGGTGTGTCGCAGCGGTTCCCGCTGATTACATAACTGTTCAAAATCAGTGAGTGCTCGGGTAAATTGAGTCGCTGGTGGCAAAGAAGACAGATAATGCCTTAATTGCATCACCCTCCAGTGCCCTAGGGAGCAAGGGTCAGTCAATGCCAGCAAGTCGGCCGCGGACACCCACGCATTATCCTGTATATAGGACTTGGCCCTAAAGGCTCCGTTCGCTATCCATTCCCGGAACACCTTGTCTGTCAGGCTTGGAGTAAACCCCGGATTTCCCAGAATGGGGGTCATACTGGAGGTGCATGGTAGAAACTTTTGTCTTATCACCTTGTCTGCGCACGCCGCCACGACGGGTCCAATGGTAGGGTGGTATTTCACATCAGTAAGATGGTCTCCCGACAGCCACGCCAACCCACCCAGGGGTATGCCCGTGTACGATTGTTCTATCGCCACCCATGGTTTCCTGCTGCTATTTCTACACTAGTCAACAATGTGTGTGAGCTGAGTGGCCAGGTAATATTTTTTCACGTCAGGGAGCCCGATTCCGCCACGTTCTTTCGGGCAGGTGAGTAACGTTTTACGGATGCGTGCCGGTTTGTCCCCCCAGATGAATTTCGTTTGGATAGACGCCATGGAGCGGAATAATGCTGTCGGAATGCGGATGGGAAGGCATTGAAAAAGGAATAAAATCCTAGGCAAGATATTCATTTTGTATATGGCGCACCGCCCAAACCAAGTATGGAGACCTTTGACCCATCGTGCGCAGTCTGCTTTCACCGCGTTCAGTAATGGCAAGTAGTTGCGCTGGTAAAGTGTGCTGAGATCGGGCGCTAGGTGGACCCCTAGATATTTAATGGCCTCTGAGGCCCATGTGAAACTAAAAGAGGAACGCAGCTGGGTGGCCATTCCCGTGGGTAAGGAGATGTTCAAGGCCTCCGATTTCTTGAAGTTTATTTTGAAATTTGATAGTCTGGCATAGGTAGTGAATTCGGTCATTAAATTGGGTAAAGCGATGCCGGGGTTGGTGAGGAAAAACAGCAGATCGTCGGCGTAAGCCGCAATTTTGTACTGTGTCCGCTGTGTGTTCATCCCCATGATATTGGGGTTTGCCCTGACGCGGCACAAGAACGGTTCCAGTGTTAAAATAAAAATAAGGGGGGACAGGGGGCAGCCTTGCCTGGTGCCATTACGTATAGGGAAATTGTCCGATAGAATGCCATTCACTTTGACTTGCGCACTGGGCGAGGAATATAAGGACGTAACCCAAGCCAGGAAAGAGGGGCCCATCCCCAGATGTTTCAGCGTTTCCACCATGAAGGACCAATTAACCCGATCGAAGGCTTTCTCCGCGTCCGTTGAAAGCAACATAAGGGGGGATTCCGACAGATTGGCCTTATGGATCAGGTTAATGGCCTTCATGGTATTGTCCTGGGCTTCCCTGCCGGGCATAAAGCCCACTTGATCTGGGTGGATGGTTGGGTCCAATCGGGATACCAAACGTGAGGCCAATATCTTAGCGAACAGTTTTAAATCAACGTTGAGCAAAGATATTGGTCTGTAATTAGCGCAAAGGGAGCTGTCCTTTCCCGGCTTGGGAATGACCGTAACATGTGCGCGTGTGGCATCAAGTGGCAAGGCGGTCCCCTGGGAGATGGCATTATAAGCAGCCAAGAAATGAGGGGTAAGTTCTTCCCGGCACGCCTTGTAATACGCCAGGCCAAACCCATCTGGGCCGGGGGATTTACCGGTCTGCGCATCCTTAATAGCCGCATTTAGTTCTCCGGCTGAAATAGGTGCTTCTAGAGCCTCTACATCCTCGGCGGTGAGGGTGGGCATGCCTGATTGGGAGATGTAGGTTCGGATTTTGTCCGGGAATGTCGCATCTAGTGTCGCAGGGTTGTCCCCATCTACCGCATACAGTTTGGCGTAGAACTGTTTGAAAGCTTCCGCAAATGCCCTAGGTGTGGTGGCTCGGGTGTTCGGGTTTAATTGCACGAAGGGAATGTAAGACTGTTGTTGCTGCGCGCGGAGGGCCCTAGCCAGGGAGCGTCCGCATTTGTTGCCGTGTTCGTAAAAGTGGCGCCGACACTTGGCCAACTTAGACCTTGCGCACCTAGTAAGGTGGGCCCTCAGGATGTTCCGGGCTTGCAATAGAGTCACCCGTGCATCTTCCGTGGGATTCCTTTTGTGCAAGGATTCCAGCTCTGCCACCTTTCCTAAGAGCTGCAAGGTCTTAGAGGCATGGTCTTTTTTAAGTCTCGCGCCATGTTTTATCAGTAAGCCCCGAGCAACGCATTTATGTGCCTCCCATAAAATCCTGGGGGAAATCTCGTCAGTAGCGTTGTCTGCGAAATAGTCAGTTAGGGATTTCTTGAGGTCTGTCAGGACTACTGTGTCAGTGAGGAGTGAGGAGTTTAATTTCCACTGCCACTGACGGGGCATAGGCTGAGGGAGAGTTAGCGTCACCGTAACCATGGCGTGGTCAGAGAAGGTGATAGACCCTATTCGGGCGTCTGTAAGCAAGTGTAGGTCCTGATGTTTGAGAAAGCAGTAATCTAGCCTCGAGTACATGTCCTTGACGGGGGAGTAAAACGTAAAGTCCTTGTCACGGGGGTGCAGCGTCCTCCAAGTGTCTATGAGCTGATGGTCTCTCAATAAAGCATTGACCCGTCTCACCACCGCAGTCGGTAGGTGGGAGTAGCCCTTAGATGTATCCGTCCTTGGGTCCATAGCTACGTTAAAGTCGCCTCCCATAATAGTCACCCCCTCAGAAAAGTCCTCCATCAGTCCCAGAAAGCGTTGTAAGGGTGCACCCTGACCTGTGTTGGGGAGGTACACTGCGACTAAGGTAAAGAGCGATGAGGCAATTTTACCTTTAACCATGAGGAACCTGCCTTTGTCATCACAGCGAGAATCAACGAATTCCCAGGGTAGGGAGCGAGACACCAAAATACTCACGCCCCGTGCTTTAGAATCATCGGTGTGACTATGGTATGCGTGTGGGTACCACCTGTTAGAGAGATTAAAGAGGGAGTTAGCTTTGATGTGGGTTTCCTGGAGAAAGGCGACTTGGACCTGCTGCGCCTTCAAGGAGCTAAGCAAGATCGACCGTTTACCTGGATCATTGAGACCTTTTACATTCAGGGTCCCTACAAGAAAGTCCGATTGGGACGTGGCTGCCATGACCAGATCCCGCCCTCTGGTCCACCAGTCCCTGTGAAGAGTGGGGGGGAGGACGGGAAGTGGATCGGGGAGAGAGGGGGGGGACAGAGAAAAGAGGAGGGGGGAGGGGGCACAGGCAGGGAACACACAGCACAAGGAGAAACAAATATGGGTAAGCAAAAGCGAGACAAAGGAGTTAGACACTAAGAAACACGATACTCACAAAACGAACAGAAAAAGGGATGGGAGATGGCACCTAGGCGCGTATGGGACAAGGTGGCCCACTTCAGGAAGGGAAGAATAGAAATCCATGGAGGGGAGGAGCCCCCCACGGCAGCGCAAGTCCATGTCGTCTGAGAAGGTTATGGTCTGACCCCACAACAAAAAAAAAAAAAAACAAAAAAAAAAAAAAAGGGGGGGGGGCATGGGTTGGACGAGGGGGAAGGGGAGGAAGGAAGGGAGAGGGGAAAGGGGAGGTGGGAGGGATGCCCGCGGGGAGAATAAAGGGAAGGTAGGGAAGGAGGGGGGAAGAGGGAGGGAGGGGAAGTTGGGATAGGGCTGAGAGGTTGTAAGAGACCCCCAAGCAATCGGTGAAGGAGTGACACCAAAGGCACTAAAGGCGTCCTGGCCATGTTCTGGTGTCACCCGGGGTGTCCCGGGTATGAGGCCGAACGGCACTGTCCTCATAGCAGACCTCTACAAGTCCAACACAGGGGGTATATAACCCCATCAAAATTCTGGTGCAAAACAAAATAACATTGTAAACAAACAGTGGAGCTGCCGCATGTCCTCTCACTCTGGACACTCATTATCATGGCCCCCTCAAGTCTCGCAGACCAGGAGGCCCATGCTTGAACAAAAAGGAAAGTTAGCGTTCCATAGATCTGGGTCATACACTCAGGGCTGAATGATCAGAATTCTTTAAGAGGCCCGGGAGGGTGATAGTGATTCTGAGGGCCGTTAAGCTTCCATCGGGAAGGGGTGGGACAAATCTGCCCGTGGCGAGTCCGGCTCGGCCCGTGACCTCCCCTCATTCTGGGCTCTGCGAGAGGGCCTCCTTCTGCGCGTTGGAGCTGATGGTAGGTCCTGTCGACCCAGGGCTAGCCAGTCCGGAATGGGGACCGTCGGGATGTTCAGGAAGATGAATAATTCAGGCAGATCGTCCGGGTGACGTAGAGTAAACGTGGAGGAGTCCTTCCTAACAATGACATGGAAGGGGTGACCCCACCTGTAGTAGGTAGCGCCGACCTCCCGGATTTTAGAAAGCAGTGGCTGGAGCAGTCTCCGCATGTAAAGGGTCCGTGCCGAGACATCTGGGTACAGGTGGACCTCTGTCCCCTCAAAGTCGATCTGCGCCGTGTCTCTCACCACTTGCAGGATCTGTTCTTTGTCTGTATAATAGTGAAGGCGGCACAGCACATCCCGCGGCGTGGCATTTGCATTTTGGAACATTCTAGAGACTCTATGCACTCTGTCTATCTTAAAGGTGGCCTCTGTCGGCCTATTGGTCAGCATGTTGAATAGAGAGGTCACCCTCAGCACAAGGTTATCAGCGGCAGACAGTTCAGGTAGACCTTTTATACGAATATTATTTCTCTTGCTCCTGTTTTCCTGATCGTCAAGCTGTAGGGCTACCATTTGCAGATGGCGGCGATGCGCTATGGCGTCTCGTTCTAGGATTGCCACCCTGGATTGTAAAGCTGCGGTTGCTGATTCAGTAGCCGACGTTCGGGTGGTCAGTTGTTCTATGTCCCCTTTTACAGAGTCTATTGCTTGCTGCTGTGCAGCCTCAATGCGGTGTATAATGTTGCACATGTCCTCCTTGGTGGGTAGTGCCTGAAGGAGTTCTCTGAGGTTTTGCAGCTCCCCCTGTAATGTGTGAGATGGGTCCGGTCCTGGGGCACTTGTGGAGGCAGATTGTGCAGCATCGCTGGTGTGGGTCAGGAGGTCTGCCGCGGCCATTCCCCTCTGGCACGATGGTGTGGGGGAGGCCGCATGGTGCTGGGTGCCCAAGATGGTGGTCCCGCCAGAGGACCGGTACTGTGTGGCCGGGGGGGGGGGGGCGCTTGTGCCGCGGGGATACCGGAGGCCTCAAACCCGTCATCCTATGGGAGCAGTGGTGGGGAGACAGGGGCTCGGAGTGGGAAGGCTGACAGGCACCGAGCAGTGGTGGGGAGACAGGGGCTCGGAGTGGGAAGGCTGACAGGCACCGCTCACCTTGCTTCTCCTCCTGTGCTGCGTGTGTGGAGGAAGTGCGCACGCCTTCCGCCTGCTGGGTCGGCGCCATGACAGTGGCCGGGCCGTGCTGCAAGCCGGGACTGGAGGATCTGCGGAAGCGGACCAGGCTGCTCCGGAGGGAGAGAGGGCGCTGGGACCGGCCAGGTGCTTTGCGGGGGAGTCGTTTGCGGGGTCCGGGCATCCCAGGAGAGGGTGAGGGGTCAGTAGGGGTGCCGAACTGCGCTGCTCTGGACGGAGCTCCTCAGAGCTGCTGCTTCACTCCGCCATCGCTAAGCCACGCCTCTGGGGGCATTATTAGTATATGGGGGCACCTCTGGGGGCATTATTAGTATATGGGGGCACCTCTGGGGGCATTATTAGCTCATGGGGGCACCTCTGGGGGCATTATTAGTTATGGGGGCACCTCTGGGGGAATTATTAGTATATGGGGGCCACCTCTGGGGGCATTATTAGTATATGGGGGGGCCACCTCTGGGGGCATTATTAGTTCATAAGGGGAAACTTTTGGGGGCATTATTAGTATATAGGGGCACCTCTGGGGGCATTATTAGTTCATGGGGGCACCTCTGGGGGCATTATTAGTATATGGGGGCACCTCTGGGGGCATTATTAGTATATGGGGGCCACCTCTGGCGGCATTATTAGTATATGGGGTCCACCTCTGGGGGCATTATTAGTTCATAGTGGGTACCTCTGGGGGTATTATTAGCTCATGAGGGCACCTGTGGGGGAATTATTAGTATATAGGGGCACCTCTGGGGGCATTATTAGTTCATGGGGGCACCTCTGGGGGCATTATTAGTATATGGGGGCCACCTCTGGGGGCATTATTAGTTCATCACAGCAGGGGATCCTACATACAGGGGGCACAGCAGGGGATCCTACATACAGGGGGCATCCCACATTCCTACTCGCTTTACTGCACATTACACCACACAGCGCAGTTACTTTGGGAGCCGACAGGAGGGAGAAAGGAAAGGAAGTTGCTAGAAATGTGCGGAACCTAAATTGTTTGTCTCGCAGGTTCTGAAGAGATGAAAAGTAGCTGGAAGAAATCATCATGGAGAACTGGGCCGGATGGAGAGGAAAAGGGAAAGTGACTCCTCAGATCAAAGAAGACGTCACCTGTGAGTCACTGTATGACGGTTTTCTTATTTTGTAGAACATTATTTAGTAGAGGTGCCCCAAGGAAAAAATTTTTTCCAAGGTGTGCCCGAGGTGGAAAAGGTTGGGAAGCACTGGTATAGAGCATATGGTGAGAGCTGTGTCTGTATAGAGCGTGTGGTGCAGAGCTGTGTGTGTATAGAGCGTGTGGTGCAGAGCTGTGTGTGTATACAGCGTGCATTGCAGAGCTGTGTGTGTAGAGAGCGTGTGGTGCAGAGCTGTGTGTGTATAGAGTGTGAGGTGCGGAGCTGTGTGTGTATAGAGCGAGCGGTGCAGAGCCGTGTGTGTATAGAGTGCACAGTGCAGAGCTGTGTGTGTATAGAGTGTGCGGTGCAGGGCTGTGTGTGTATAGAGTGTGCGGTGCAGAGCTGTGTGTGTATAGAGCGTGTGGTGCAGAGCTGTGTGTGTATACAGCGTGCATTGCAGAGCTGTGTGTGTAGAGAGCGTGTGGTGCAGAGCTGTGTGTGTATAGAGTGTGAGGTGCGGAGCTGTGTGTGTATAGAGCGAGCGGTGCAGAGCCGTGTGTGTATAGAGTGCACAGTGCAGAGCTGTGTGTGTATAGAGTGTGCGGTGCAGGGCTGTGTGTGTATAGAGTGTGCGGTGCAGAGCTGTGTGTGTATAGAGCGTGTGGTGCAGAGCTGTGTGTGTATACAGCGTGCATTGCAGAGCTGTGTGTGTAGAGAGCGTGTGGTGCAGAGCTGTGTGTGTATAGAGTGTGAGGTGCGGAGCTGTGTGTGTATAGAGCGAGCGGTGCAGAGCCGTGTGTGTATAGAGTGCACAGTGCAGAGCTGTGTGTGTATAGAGTGTGCGGTGCAGAGCTGTGTGTATATAAAGCGTGTGGTGCAGGGCTGTGTGTGTATAGAGCGTGCGGTGCAGAGCTGTGTGTGTAGAGAGTGTACAGTGCTGAGCTGTGTGTAGAGCGATCTGTGAGGAGCTATATGTGTATAGATTGTGCTGTGCAGAGCTGTGTGTGTATAGAGCATGCGGTGCAGAGCTGTGTGTGTATATAGAGCGTGCGGTGCAGAGCTGTGTGTGAATAGAGCGTGTGGTGCAAAGCTGTGTGTGTATAGAGCGTGCGGGGCAGAGCTGTGTGTGTATAGAGTGAGCGATGCAGAGCTGTGTGTGTATATAGAGTGCGGTGCAGAGCTGTGTGTGTATAGAGCGTGCGGTGCAGAGCTGCGTGTGTATAGAGCGTGCGGTGCAGAGCTGTGTGTGTATAGAGCGTGCGGTGCAGAGCTGTGTGTGTATAGAGCGTGCGGTGCAGAGCTGTGT
Source organism: Dendropsophus ebraccatus (assembly GCF_027789765.1). Lineage (NCBI taxonomy): Eukaryota > Metazoa > Chordata > Amphibia > Anura > Hylidae > Dendropsophus > Dendropsophus ebraccatus. The sequence continues at coordinate 65,164,530 of NC_091467.1, read as the reverse complement.
GTGTATAGAGCGTGCGGTGCAGAGCTGTGTGTGTATAGAGCGTGCGGTGCAGAGCTGTGTGTGTATAGAGTGTGCGGAGCAGAGCTGTGTGTGTATAGAGCATGTGGTGCAGAGCTGTGTGTATAGAGCATGTGTGATGCAGAGCTGTGTGTGTATAGAGTGTGTGGTGCAGAGCTGTGTGTGTATATAGAGTGGGGGGTGCAGAGCTGTGTGTGTATAGAGGATGTGGTGCAGAGCTGTGTGTGTATAGAGCGTGCGATGCAAAGCTCTGTGTGTATAGAGCGTGCGGTGCAGAGCTGTGTGTGTATAGAGCGTGCGGTGCAGAGCTGTGTGTGTATAGAGCGTGTGGTGCAGAGCTGTGTGTGTATAGAGCGTGTGGTGCAGAGCTGTGTGTGTATAGAGCGTGCGGTGCAGAGCTGTGTGTGTATAGAGCGTGTGGTGCAGAGCTGTGTGTATAGAGCATATGGTGCATAGCTGTGTGTGTAGAGAGCGTGTGTGGTGCAGAGCTGTGTGTGTATATAGAATGTGGTGCAGAGCTGTGTGTGTATAGAGTGTGCGGGGTGCAGAGCTGTGTGTGTAATATAGAGTGCGGTGCAGAGCTGTGTGTGTGTGTATATAGAGTGCGGTGCAGAGCTGTGTAACATAGTAACATAGTAAAAAGGGTTGAAATAAGACAAGTCCATCAGGTTCAACCAAAGGAAATCCTACTGTGTTGATCCAGGGAAGGCAAAAACCCCTATAAGGCAGACGACAACCGCCCCACCACAGGGAGAAAGAGGATGCGGTGCAGGGCTGTGTGTTTATAGAGCGTGCGGTGCATAGCTGTGTGTGTATAGAGCGTGCGGTGCAGGGCTGTGTGTGTATAGAGTGTGCGGTGCAGAGCTGTGTGTGTTTAGAGCGTGTTGTGCAGAGCTATGTGTGTATAGAGCGTGCAGTGCAGAGCTGTGTGTATATAGAGTGCGGTGCAGAGCTGTATGTGTATAGAGCGTGTGGTGCAGAGCTGTGTGTGTATAGAGCGTGCAGTGCAGAGCTGTGTGTGTATAGAGCGTGCGGTGAAGAGCTGTGTGTGTATATAGAGTGCGGTGCAGAGCTATGTGTGTATAGAGTATGAGGTGCAGAGCTGTGTGTGTATAGAGCGTGCAGTGCAGAGCTGTGTGTGTATAGAGTGTGCGGTGCAGAGCTGTGTGTGTATAGAGTGTGCGGTGCAGAGCTGTGTGTGTATAGAGCGTGTGGTGTAGAGCTGTGTGTGTATAGAGCGTGTGGTGCAGAGCTGTGTGTATAGAGCGTGTGGTGCAGAGCTGTGTGTGTATAGAGTGCGGTGCATAGCTGTGTGTATACAGCGTGTGGTGCAGAGCTGTGTGTGTATAGAGCGTGTGGTGCAGAGCTGTGTGTATAGAGCGTGCGGTGCAGAGCTGTGTGTATAGAGCGTGCGGTGCAGAGCTGTGTGTATAGAGCGTGCGGTGCAGAGCTGTGTGTATAGAGCGTGCTGTGCAGAGCGGTGTGTGTATATAGAGTGCGGTGCAGGGCTGTGTGTGTATAGAGTGTGCGGTGCAGAGCTGTGTGTGTATAGAGCGTGCGGTGCATAGCTGTGTGTATACAGCGTGTGGTGCAGAGCTGTGTGTGTATAGAGCGTGTGGTGCAGAGCTGTGTGTGTATAGAGCGTGCTGTGCAGAGCTGTGTGTGTATATAGAGTGCGGTGCAGAGCTGTGTGTATAGAGCGTGCTGTGCAGAGCTGTGTGTATATAGAGTGCGGTGCAGAGCTGTGTGTATAGAGCGTGCTGTGCAGAGCTGTGTGTATATAGAGTGCGCGGTGCAGAGCTGTGTGTATAGAATCTGCTATGCGGAGCTGTGTAAAGCCAGACTGGTCTCTGACTCCTCCCACACATGTGACTGATCACATGACCATGACATCATGAAGGTCCTACATCTAGAAGCCCACAGCAGCTGTGCAGGTCAGGGATGTAGAGATTCTGTCACCAGACCCATCAGTACAGGGGTCACTGGTAGAGGTGGCTATCTCCCCTTCACTGGCCAGGCTGTATGTCTGTTAGCCACCAGCAACCAATCAGAAGTCACCTACATCCTGCAGCCAATCAGCAGTGAGCTCCAGGAGGCCCAGGACCTGGGAGTAAAAGGACAGAACCTCAGTGTGGAGTCATCACCAGAGCGGCCACTGGAGGGCGCAGCAGATCCTGTGAGGTGCTGAAACCAGTCATCTAGTCTTAAAGGGGTTATGCAGATTCGGAAACACAGATGCTTTCTTCCAAAGACAGCGCTACACAAGTCCTCAGGTTGTATGTGTTATTGCAGGTCAGTTCCACTAAAGTAAATGAGGCTGAGATGGAATAGATGTAAATATATATATCAGCCCGATTACTGTTATTATCAGTTAGTGGGGGTTTTTTAATTTGGATTTTATATGCTTTTTACATTGTCTCCTTTTCATTCCATTCAGGTTCCTACAATATAAGATCCTCTCACTGACTATATTCTATATAAGACAATTTCCTGACTGACCCAACAAGGATGGATCGGGACAGGGACAAGATGGCGGAGAGGATAATAAATCTCACCCTAGAGATACTATTCCAGCTTACTGGAGAGGTGAGGGGGATTCTGGGAGTGATGTCACATGACACCATTCTTCTCTATGTAATAACAGATGGATATGACTGGAGAGGTGAGGGGGATTCTGGGAGTGATGTCACATGACACCATTCTTCTCTATGTAATAACAGATGGATATGACTGGAGAGGTGAGGGGGATTCTGGGAGTGATGTCACATGACACCATTCTTCTCTATGTAATAACAGATGGATATGACTGGAGAGGTGATGGGGATTCTGGGAGTGATGTCACATGACACCACTCTTCTCTATGTAATAACAGATGGATATGACTGGAGAGGTGACAGGGATTCTGGGAATGTATGTAGTGAGATGTATTACTGTATCTCCATAACCAGGATTACACAGTGGTGAAGAAGACCTCTAGTGGGCGCTGTGGGGCCCCTGTGTGTGAAGGATGGGGAAGAACCCTGAGCCCAATCCCGGGGCCCCCACCTCACCCCCTGATACATGAGGAAATCAATGAGCAGAAGATCCTAGAACTCACCAACAAGATGGTGGAGCTGCTGACTGGAGAGGTGAGGAGGCTGCTGGGAATGCTGGGACATTATACAGGAAGGCTATGAAGGGATGGGGGGGATGACTGTGTGATCATTGTGTGTGTCAGGTTCCTATAAGGTGTCAGGACGTGGCGCTCTATTTCTCCATGGAGGAGTGGGAGTATGTAGAAGGACACAAGGATCAGTACAAGGAGGCCATGATGGAGGATCAGCCGCCCCTCCCATCACCAGGTAATAGACAGGACTACATACACCCCGCCGTTATTTCTCCCTATATACAGAATGGAGTCAGTCTCTCTATGTGTTCCCTACAGTCACATCCAGTAAGAGAACAACACCAGAGAGATGTCCCCGTCCTCTTCTTCCTCAGGATTGTCCAGAAGAGAATCACAATGTCTCCCAGGATGATCAGGTAGCTGGAGATGGGGCTCCATGATGTCTTCCCTGTGGTCTGCGGAAGAGAAGTGAACACATTAAAGGTGGCTATTAGAGATGAGCGAACCGGGTTCGGGTTCAAGTCGATCCGAACGTTCGGTATTTGATTAGCGGGGGCTGCTGAACTTGGATAAAGCTCTAAAGTTGTCTGGAAAACATGGATACAGCCAATGACTATATCCATGTTTTCCACATAGCCTTAGGGCTTTATGCAACTTCAGCAGCCACCGCTGTTCAGGTTCGGATCGACTCGAGCATGCTCCAGGTTCGCTCATCTTTAGTGGCTATATATCTACAATAACTGACGGCTGATAGATCGCCCTGCCGTCAGTTATCTCTCCTACCTGCCGTCCCCATACAGCTACTTTCTTGTAAAAACAGCGCCACCCCTGCCCCCATTTCAGCTGTATTCACTTTAATGGCTGCAAAAGCTGCAAAACCACATCCGAATTGAGGATTACGGTGCCTTTACACAGAGTGATTTATCTGACAGATTTTTGAAGCCAAAGCCAGGACCAGACTATTAACAGAGAACAGGCCAAAAAGGAAATACTGAGATTTCTCCTCTTTTCAAATCCATTCCTGGCTTTGGCTTCAGAAATCTGTCAGATAAACAGTGGTGCTGTTTCTGGAAAATAGTGGCCGTGGTTTTCTAAGCCTGAGCAAGCCCTTTAAGTTATGGTCTTTTCTAGTTCTCTAGAACATTCTATATGACTGTGTTCACTTTTACTACATTTCATCCACAGCTTTTCAATGAAAGCATAGACCTGAATGATATTAATGTTACAACCATAATAATAAAAGAAGAGATGTACATGAGCGATGATGAGCCGTGTGCAGAGGACGTTCCTATAGGTGAGTGGTAGCCACTAAATATACTAGCTGTAACTAAGGGCCCTAATACATGGAGCGATAATCTGCAGAATCAGGTCGGTTCGGCAGATCATCGCTCCATGTAATGTAGACAACGATCATTGGCTGAGCGTGTTTTTTAATCCTGACTAGAGATGAGCCAACCGGGTTTGGGTTAGAGTCCATCCGAACCAGAGCGTTCGGTATTTGATTAGTGGCTGCTGCTGAACTTGAATAAAGCTCTAAGGTTGTCTGGAAAACATGGATACAGCCAATGACTATATCCATGATTTCCAGACAACCTTAGAGCTTTATCCAAGTTCAGCAGCCCCAGCTAATCAAATACCGAACGTTCGGGTTCGGATGGACTGCATGCTCGAGGTTCGCTCATCTCTAATGCTGACCTAAAATCACAGGCCATCAGGCACACATCGCCACATGTTATAGCAATGCGCGGCTGACGGCTGATGACTGTAAATAAAAAACATGTCCCACTAGCTTTGTCTCGTTTCCCACAGTGTCTGAAGTGACAGCCCGGTAAGCCAATTACTGGCTGCGGCACTGTCCCGCTGATTTCTCTGTCACTTAAGATACTGGGGGGGAGCGGGCCGAGGCTAGCAGGACATCAGAGAATTGGAGAATTATGTAACAGTTTATTATTGTACACTTATTAGGCAAGGGCTGCACGGACATCACTAAGAATATATATCATGACTACCTCTGCCATCCCATGAACATGTCTGGGGATCGTCACGCAGCAAATTTCATAGCACCTTGTGGTACTTAAAGGGAATCGGTCACTAGGTTTAGTCCACCTTAAATGAGGGCAGCATAAACTAATGTCAGAAATGCTGAACAGATCGGTGTATTACTGACATCATTCTGTTCAACCATTCTCCTTATATGCAGTAGAATAGGATACTTGCCACACCCCTCCCCCCCCCCCCCCCCCCCCCCCCGCCCTCCAGCTGCTGATTGACAGCTGTCTGCCTATATACAGCATGGATAGATAACTGTAAAACAGCAGCTGGGGGACTGAGTTTTCTGCTTCTCATGAATATCCAGGACTACTGAGCTCACGCACATAATGGAGAGGACTACTTATTGTCCATGTTATACAGCAGGAGATCTCTGGATCAGTTGCAGAGAACAATGTAAGTGATACGTCATTCTGTTCAGCTTCTCTGTTACTACTTTATGCTAGCCTGAGATAGGACACCATGTAGCTACTGACAGAGTCTCTTTAAAGCTGACCACCAGGGGCATCCCTTAAAATCTGCTCCCTAGTTAGAACTCTGCTACATGCCCTGTAATTTGTTTAGAGATGTATAAGTGTTATAGGGTATTGTCGTAAATGTACAGTTATATTCAAAAATAATCAAACCAGTTGTATACTTTGCAGATGACTGTACTAGGGGCGCAAAAGGAGATCAGATCACTTTGGATTTTAAAGCAGATGATCAGGGTATCACACAAGATACATATGAAGAGTATGCTGCCATCTCAGCCTTTCACAGCGGAGAGCTATCATCTGATATTGTTGCATCACAGACTGTTAACCAAAACAAAAGTCACAAAAAAGGCATTACAGAAAGAGCTCACACAAAAGAGAAGCCATTTTCATGTTCAGAATGTGGAAAATGTTTTACAGATAAATCAGATCTTGTTAGACATCTGAGAATTCACTCTGGGGAGAAGCCATATTCATGTGCAGAATGTGGGAAATGTTTTACCCAGAAATCCAATCTTGTTACACATAAGAAAGGTCACACAGGATTGAGGCCATTTTCCTGTTTAGAGTGTGGAAAATGTTTTATCCAGAAATCAGATCTTGCTAGGCATCAGAGATCTCATACAGGGGCAAAGCCATATTCCTGTTCAGAATGTGGGACGTGTTTTAGTGTTAGATCAAGTCTTGTTAACCATCAGAGAATTCACACAGGGGAAAAGCCTTTTTCATGCTTAGAATGTGGGAAATGTTTTACAAGAAAATCAAACCTGGTTGACCATCAAAGAACTCACACAGGGGAGAAGCCATATTCATGTGATGAATGCGGCAAATGTTTCACAGAGAAATCAAAGCTTGTTAAACATCAGAGAGTTCACACAGGGGAAATGCCATTTTCATGTTCTGAATGTGGAAAACGTTTTTCAGAGAAATCAAACCTTGTTAAACATTATAGAATACACACAGGGGAAAGTCCATTTTCATGTTCAGAATGTGACAAATGGTTTCTCCTCAAGAAAAGTCTTGTTAGACATCAAAAAATCCACACGGGCGAAAAACCATTTTCATGTTCAGAATGTGGGAAATGTTTTAGACAGAAATCCGATGTTATTACACATATGAGAAGTCATACGGGAGCAAAACCATTTGTATGCTCAGAATGTGTAAGATCTTTTGCACAGAAATCCGATCTTCTTAGACATCAAAAAATTCACACAGGTGTGAAGCAATTTTCATGTTCAGAATGTGGGAAAATTTTTCTACACAAGTCAAATCTCGTCAAACACGAAAAGAAAAGTCATACAGGGGAGAAGCCATTTTCATGTTTAGAATGTGAGAAATGTTTTATCCAGAAGTCCGATCTTGTTATACATATGAGAAATCACTCGGGAGAGAAGCCTTTTTCATGTTTAGAATGTAAAAAATGTTTTATCCAGAAATCCAATCTTGTTAGACATCAAAAAATTCACACAGACGCGAAGCCATTTTTATGTGCGGAATGTGGAAAATGTTTTACTCAAGAATCAAGTCTTGTTGACCATCAAAAAACTCACACATTGGAGAAGCCATTTTCATTTTCAGAATGTGGAGAATGATTTCAAATGGATCAAGATATGTTCAACATCCAAGAGTTTACACTGGGAGGAAGCGTATGTAAATAAATATCTATGTGCTTGAAGCCTATTGTTTCCATCATTGACAATTATTTGCTATGAAAACTTATATCAATAAAAGGATCAGATTCAGCGCACCTTCACTATGGGCCGTATGGAAGCACAGGTGGTGCTGGGGGGCAAATTAGGAGTATGTGCACTGGCCCTTTAAGAATCAGCAACAGTACACAGTTCCCGAAGAGCAGACCAGTTAGTGGTGCCAGCAGCAGAAACACAGCAGCTTAAGTACTTGTTGGTGTTAGTCCAGCTTTGATGTGATGTGCTTAAAACAAGTCAGAATGAGGCTAAGTATTGTGTGTGGCCCCCCCGTACCTGTACGACCTCTCTACAACACCTGGGCATACTCCTGATGAGGTGGCGGATGGTCTCCTGAGGGATCCCCTCCCAGACCTGGACTAAAGCATCCGCCACCTCCTGGACAGCCTGTGCTGCAACGTGACGTTGGTGGATGGAGCGAGACATGATGTCCCCGGGAATGGGATTCAGGTCTGGGGATCAGGCGGCCAGTCCATAGCTTCACTGCCTTCATCTTGCAGCAACTGCTGACACACTCCAGCCACATGAGGTCTAGTATTGTCCTGCATTAGGAGGAACCCAGGGCCCAGCGCACCAGCGTATGGTCTCACAAGGGCTCTGAGGATCTCATCTCGGTACCTAATGGCAGTCAGGCTACCTCTAGCGAGCACATGGAGGACTGTGCGGCCCCCCCCCCCCCCAAAGAAATGCCACCCCCACACCATTACTGACCCACTGCTAAACCGCTCACGCTGAAGGACGTTGCAGGCAACTGATCGCTCTACGCGGCGTCTCCAGACTCTGTCACATGTGCTCAGTGTGAATCGGTTTTCATCTGTGAGGAGCACAGGGGGCGCCATTGGGGAATTTGCCAATTCTGCTGTTCTCTGGCAAATGCCAAGCATCCTGCACGGTGTTAAACCGTGAGCATAACCCCCGATCTGTGGACGTTGGGCCCTCATACCATCCTTATGGAGTCGATTTCTAACCATTTGTGCAGACACATGCACATTTGTTGCCTGCTGGAGGTCATTTTGCAAGGCTGTGGCAGTGCCCCTCCTGTTCCTCCTTGCACAAAGGCGGAGGAAGCGGTCCTGCTGCTGGGTTGTTGCCCTCCTACGGACTCCTCCACATCTCCTGGTAGCGCCTCTGGACACTACGCTGACCAACACAGCAAGCCTTCTTGCCACAGTTCGCATTGATGTGCCATCATGGATGAGCTGCGCTACCTGAGCCACTTGTGTGGGTTGTAGAGTCTGTCTGATGCTACCATGAGTGTAAAGCACCACCAACATTCAAAAGTGACCAAAAAATCTGCCAGAAAGCAAAGGGACTGAGAAGTGGTCTTAGGTCCCCACCTGCAGAACCTGCAGAAAAATTGTTATTGCGATAAGATCGCTTAAGCCCATCTTTCACATAGGGTGAATCTTTGAATGACTGTTTACACGAAGCGATCTGCGAATTTTTAGCGAACGACGAACGATGATACGAGAACATGTTGAAAGATCAAAATGAACGATTTTTTGCTTGTCGCTTGATCGCTTGCTGTGTTTACACGGAATGATTATCGCTCAAATGCGATCGTTATGCCGAAAATTCGAATGATAATCGTTACGTGTAAACGCAAAATAGGTGGACAGTTTGATCTCACAGACATTTGATTTACTTGGAGTTATATTGTGTTGTTTAATGCTGCGTTTACACGGAGCGATAATTCGCCCAATTGATCGTTTAACGATTTTAAAGCAATGATTTGGTTTTTATAACGATCAGCGTTGAGACGGAGAAAATTGCGATAGTTTTTAAGATGGCTTAAGCCCATCAGACCATAGGGTGAATCTTTGAAAGACGATCTGTAAATTTTTAGCAAACGACCAACCATGATTTGAGAACATGCTGAAAACCCAAAATGAACGATTTCTCACTCGTCACTTGATCATTTGCTGTGTTTACACGGAACAATTATTGCTCAAATCCGATCATTATTGCGGAAATTCAAATGATAATCGTTCCGTGTAAACGCAGCATTAGTGTTCCCTTTATTTTTGAGCAATGTTTATTGTCTGGAGGTGTGTGGGGAGGGGGCTGGTGGTCAATGAGTGTGAGGGGAATTTTATATCATGAATCCTATACTGACTCCATGGGAAGGCACAGGAGACCATGGGGGAGATTTATCAAACATGGTGTAAAGTGACACTGGCTCAGTTGCCCCTAGCAACCAATCAGATTCCACCTCTCATTCCTCACTAACTCTTTGGAAAATGAAAGGTGGAATCTGATTGGTTGCTAGGGGCAACTGGGCCAGTCTCACTTTACACCATGTTTGATAAATCTCTCCCACTGTGTGGGAAAATAGCCATAGGGGGGCCAAAGGTTCCATGGGGAATGTTGAGCCGGGGGTGTCCCGTCCTATCCCCGGCAGCGAGCGCATCAGAGAGCTTCCCATGCGCCTGTGGCTGTGACTTCCGGTGCACGGGGAGCTCTCTGATGCGCGCGCTGCTGGGGATAGGACGGGACACCCCCGGTCGGGGACAGACCAGGAGGCGAGAGGCTCGATGGGGGAACGGATGGCAGGTGAGTTGTGTTTTTTTTTTTTTCTTTTTGTGTGATATCTGCTGTGCACGGGGGGGGGGGTGTACTATCTATAAGGGGGGGAGAGGGAAGAGGGGGACCATCTATGAGGGGGGGAAAGGGGGACCATCTATAAGGAGGGGAGAGGGAGGAGGGGGACCATCTATAAGGAGGGGAGAGGGAGACCATGTATAAGGAGGGAAGAGGGAGGAGGGGGATCATCTATAAGGAGGGGAGAGGAAGGAGGGGGACCATCTATGAGGGGGGAAGAGGGGGACCATCTATAATAGGATTAGCACCCTCCTCTCCTGAGATCCTCTGTGCTGCTGTGACCTCCCCTATAAGATCAGCACCCTCCTCTCCTGACATCCTCTGTGCTGCTGTGACCTCCCCTATAAGATCAGCACCCTCCTCTCCTGACATCCTCTGTGCTGCTGTGACCCTGTGACCTCCCCTATAAGATCAGCCCCCTCCTCTCCTGACAACCTCTGTGCAGCTGTGACCTGGGGGGGGGGGGCAACAGCAGGAAACCAGGTGGCAATATGTTTATTGGGGGCAACATCGGGTGAACAAGTGGCAATATGTTTATTGGGGGCAGCGGAGGTGGGGTGGACAATGCTTACTAGGGGTAGCAGCAAGGGACCAAACATTATGTTTATTGGGTCCAGCAGGGAGGGGAGACAGGCAGTGTTTATTGGGGGCAGCATGGGGGGCAGTAGTGGATTATTATGTGGACGGATTGACTGGGGGGGGGGGGGGCAGGTTGGGTGGACAGCCCGGGGCCCAGGGTACATTTAATCCGCCACTGCCCATCATGCCTGGACAGCCAAAGCGAGGCATGATAGGAATTGTAGTTCCGAAACAGCTGGTGGGCTGAACAATCCCCATCCCTGCCTTAGAGTGTGTTCACATGTAATGAGTTTGCAGGGGATTTCACGCTGCCAGTTCCGCAGCAAACCAGTGTCATACTCAGTACCATTATAGTCTATAGCCCTGCATTCTCGCAGCAGATTTTCAGATTTTCAATGTAGTGACGGCCATAATTAACTAATTAGCTGCTGGTAAAAATAATAAACATTTTTTATTTTTATTTTTTTAGAAACCACAGGGCACGAGGGGACCATAACAAATAATGTTAAAGGGGTACTCCAGTGGGATGCAGGACCCACCGCTGGAACCGTGCCCCCCCCCCTGCTGGAGTACCCCTTTAACTCACCTCTCCCCGTGCCTTTGCAACGATGGATGGCAGCTCCGGGACCCACATCAAGCTCTCGTCGGGCTGTCAATGTCACGACCTGGATAATGGACATCCCGCTCAGCCAGTCAGTGACTGGGGTGGGACGCGGCTCTACTCACTGATTGGCTGACCAGGCTGTCCATCATCATACCTTCTGGTGGATATCCTGGAGTATGTCCATCGATGCATTGCGGGCACGGGGAGAGGTAAGCAACCTCTGTTGTTTTCTCCCCTTCCCCCGCCACATGTTAGCAGTTGGCTATGGCCAGACTTCCCCTTTAAGAAGAATGCAATTACAAAGATGGCATAAACGTTATAACAAATCACATCTCTTTATATATTTTTTTTTTGTATTTTATGTATTATTAAATTCTTTTTTCTCTTTTTTTGAACAACAAACCGAGGGAGGGACAGTTTGCCTCCGAATCATCAAAGAGGAAGAGGTAACTACAGGGGAGTGGCTATATAGTGTCGTGGAAAAAGACAACGTGAGACAGCTGCTCCAAATTGTTGATTATTATTATTATTCAAACAAGATAACAATAATATGACATACAGACGTGCACTTCATGTATGCAAGTCAGCGCGCTCCAATCCGATAACAATACTGGGTTTTTATAATGTTTAAAATGTCCATGTGAGGTGGTTGCACCAATCCTGGAGCTTGAATCCTGGGCAAGGAGCACATTTTCTTATCTTCCACCATATTGAGATGTACGTGCAACAATTCTTGGGAGGGGCTCACAAGGTGGCTGACAAAGCATAGGTTTTGCAAAAACACTTATTCTAGTTGTAAACAAGAAAAACTATCACATAAGCAGAAATATATTTTTCCATTCCACTCTAAGCATCAACTTGATATTAAAAACAGGGCAAGATGGCTGGATTGCCTTTATTTCTTTAACAATTCTCACCCTTTTGATAATATCATTATCACATATATTTTCTTTTTTTCTTTTTTTTTTTTTATATATATATGCGTTTCTCGTTCCTGACTAACATCCTTCCTATCCGGAAATGACCCCTGAGACAGTCGGTAGGGGCATGGTATATACAGATAAGCTGCATATAACATGGGATACTCTATCCATTCCCAACCATCTATTAGTGACCATTTCCTCTAAGTATGAAGATATATTTTATTGAAGCACACACAGAAATATATTTCTAACTAAATGGATAATAACAGCAACTTCCAGAGATGCACCACCATGGGGCCTGAGCTGGGTCACAGGATTTACAAAGCCTATGGACTCTGCATCGGTTTTGCCGTGCTCTGGGCCGCATGCCTGTGCACCTGTGGGACCCTGATTCAGGGATGATGTCTTCCACTCGTCTCACAAACAGCCGAGGGTCTTTAGCAGAGACGAGCAGTCGAACTTGGGCTATCGGACGGTCATCCCTGAAGCTGTATTATCCTTTTTGAGGGATGGACGTATCCACACCTTTACTGCAACGAGAAACACAACACATTAGAAATTTCCAATTTATGAGAAGTATTAAAATCAATCCTATCACCACCACTGTGTGTCTCTATGGGGTCATGGGCATCTTCTATCCAGGTACAACACTCTTCCCCTATAATAGCACATGTTCCCCCCTCTATGGCCAACAAATAATCAAGAGCCATTCTATTTTGTAAGGCTACTTTTCTAACTTGGGCCAATTCTTCATTAAGGGCATGGATAGAACTTGTGGTTTCATTAATAATTCCATCCATAATACTGGCATACTTATTTAACTTATTTGCTAGCTCAATTCCCCAGCCCATCCAAAAAGGGAACCACATCCAAGCTTTATCAGCTGAGGTGAATAACTCTCTCTTATATCTAAGTCCCCTTGTGAATTTTTCAGAAAATGATATTAGATTGTGGTCTAATGGCTGGAACAACTCTTCCTATAGTGCAGTCCCCCCATGCTCCCATTGGCAGCCAGGAGTAGGCCCTGTTGCCACAAATATAATAGAGCCCTTGTTTCAGCACCTTAGGAATCATCCTACCATGATTTCCCAGCCAGCTTTGAAACCATACCATATTTCTGTGCACTTGCGTTTTACAACTCCAGTCATCAGCATCTGTTTGTTCAGGACAGGCGCACCTGGGGGCACAAGAAGCTTTTAGAGTTGGGCAGAAACATAGGCTATTACAGTTGGCATGCTGCCGGTTACATGTAGCATCATTATACTCCATGATAAATATCAAGGTGGCATTCTCACAATCTGTTTTTCCCACATGTACCTCAGGTAACCCCACTTGTCGGCCTTTAATCTTGGCTACGTGATTTATATACATAGGGCCTAAGCATATAGTGGGTGGAGATATTAGGCCAACAATTTCTAAGTATGTTCCTTGGTCTGAGAGAGCATTGTGAGTTGTGTGGTCTACATCTATTTGGACATCATAGCTATAGTCTGTGAGATTTAAATCATTCATTGATATTGGTACACCAATTAAAGGGATTCCTCTGTGGGTGGCAGGGATATGAGAGCAGATCCAGCAGTCGGTGACATTCAGCTGTTTGGCTGTCTGTTGGTGTAGAAGCCAGATGGAGTTCTTCTGCTTCTCTCCTCTCACCCGCACATGAAAGTACAAAACACAAAATAATAGGTAGGACAACAGCAAACTGAACAGTAACTGCATGTTAGTAGTTTGTTAGTCTTCCTCTTCCCCAATGGCCTCACCCTTTTGGTACAGGTTATCGTCGCTGACCTGAAAAGTAACTTTCTTACAATGGGAAGCGTGTATCCAGTTTGGCTTCCCTCCCACCTTGACTGAGGTGGGTGTAGTCAGCAGCACCTGGTATGGGCCATCAAATCGGGGTTCCAGATGTTTTCTCACGTATCTTCTTATCACCACCCAGTCTCCGGGCTGCAGGTGATGAATTCCTGTTGTTTGCTCTGGATCTGGTAAAGAAGAGAAAACTTTTCCATGCAAGTTAGTCAGTTGTTTGTGGAGCTGAACAACATAATCAGTTAAAGAAGCATATTGTCCATGCAGCTCTTGTGGAAAGAAAAGGCCTGTAAGCGGTGGCCTTCCATATAAAATTTCATATGCTGAGAGACCATGCTTTCCCTTTGGGGTATGCCGCATTGCAAACAGAGCTAAGGGTAAGGCTTGTACCCAGGTCAGCTTAGTTTGCTCACAGATCTTGGCTATTTTATTTTTCAGAACGCCATTTGCTCTTTCTACCTTCCCTGATGATTGTGGGTGGTACGGTGTATGCAGATGCTGGTTGATTTGCAACCCTTTCAGGACGTCTGCAAACACTTGTCCTGTAAAGTGAGTCCCTCGGTCAGACTCTAATGTCTCAGGTAGGCCGTACCTGCAGACTATCTCAGAAATTAGCTTCCTCGCCGTGATCTGAGTTGTCGCCTTGGAAACAGGCCACGCCTCAATCCAGGAGGAAAACATGTCCACACATAGCAGGACATACTCATAGGTACCACACTTAGGTAGTTGTATGTAGTCTATTTGTAACCTCTGGAACGGGTAGTCAGGTTTTTACAAGATGTTTCATCTCAACCTTGGTCATTTTTCCTGGATTATGTTTGGCACAGATCATACATTTCCTACACCAATCCATTGCAAACTGTGGGAAGCCTGGTGCAAACCAAAATCTGTTAACACCACCAATCATTCCCCCTTTGGAAACATGGGAGGGGAGATGAGATATAGTAGCTAAAATTGGATATAACACTGGGGGTGCACACAATCGACCATCCCCATGTTTCCAAACGTCATGTTGTGGTTTGCAGCCAGCTTTCCCCCATTTGCTAAGAGTTAGGGGTCCTGTTTGCTTTTGGAGCTGTATTAGAGCATCCATTGTCAGGTTCTCTGTACTTGGATTGGACTCTCGCAGAAGCATGACTGCTGCCTGTTTGGCTGCTTCATCTGCTCTGTTGTTGCCCCTGGTTACAGGGTCTTGTGTTCGCTGATGTGCCTGGCACTTGATTACAGCTACAGCTTTAGGGAGCTTCACCTTCTCTAGCAGATCCTGTATGAGGTCCGCATGTTTCACTACCTTTCCACTAGAGGTTAAGAAACCTCTATGTGCCCACAAAAAAACAATGTCATGGAGGACTCCATATGCATAGCAGGAGTCGGTGTACACACATATACATATACATATACACAGTCCTTCCCTCTGCCAATTCACATGCCCTGATCAGGCCAGGTAACTCTGCACTTTGGGCAGAATATATGCTAGGATCAAGGGATTCAGAGTACAGAATGGAGGTGTCATCTGCAACAGCAAATCCTGCAGCGAACCCTCCCTCTGGTCTCCGCATTCCTGACCCATCTACATACAGAGTTATTTCAGCGTCTGTGATGGGGACATCCAGGACAGAATTGGGAGGAGAGTAAAAGAGGTCCATCTCCTGTTCACAACTGTGCCCTGTAATGTCCCCATTCAGGTCATCATGAAGCGGCAGTAGGGTGACTGTCTTTAACACATTGCACCTTAGTATGGTGACTCAGTATACAGGGGAGGTCTCAATTGCTCAGTCGGGTATAACATGGCTGAGCTAGTGGGACCTTTTGGTCTAGTTGCTGTGTCTACTGGGGAGCCCTGTATACTTGAGTCAGGGATACCTGTATTATCCATGATGGATTCCACCAGAGACAATGCAAGCTGTTCTATTCCTTCTGCCTCTTCTGTATCTAACTCAGACTGTCCCTCCTTTCTTGACTGTGCTGTCTTTGTATCTACAGGAAAGATACCTAGGGCTTTTTTACCTTTCAAATAGGATTCTGCAATCCATCTACTCCAAGCTGCTGTTTCATTTGGCTCTGTGATTTTAGATTTACAATTTTTGTAGAGATTAACCCAGCGGGGTAACTCAAACGTTCCCTCTTTAGGGATCCCCAAATCTATTCCCCTAGTCAGCATGCACCATTTAGGTAAATGCTTGCTGACCCATTTGCCATATTTTTTATTCATCACCTCCCTTGGGGTAGGAGGAGATGTTGGACGTCCATTACTACGTTGAGGCACACAGCCTCGTTGAGGCACACAGCCTCTTTTGCTGAGGTCGTTGCCCATAGCCCGGCTATGATGGAGGGGACCCTTACCCTTCTCTCTCGATTACCCAGCGATTTATATGGCTATTGGCTGTCAGGGAAACCTCCAAACAGCGTATCCCCGCTTTTGATCCCTCCAAATTTTCCAAAAGAGCCAAATAATAAACAGCAAGGAGCAGATTCCAAAAAGTGTTTGCCCTCTTATATCATCCAAATGTAACCACGCTAGAGAGGGACTTACTGAGTTAGCAGTTTGGTTGTTCATGAGACAGAGTTCTGCTGCAGCTTTGGGACGCGCCCTTCAGTGCTTAGTGAAGTGCAGATTCTCAACCAGTGTGACACGAGGCTGTCAGGAACAAGCCGAGAGGTGATCAAAAGATCAAATCGCTCTCGTTTTTCTAGGGGGTACCTAGAGTCTTGTCCTGTCCATCCAAGGCAGACCAGGAAAACCCGCACCTACCAACACCTGTCCTTCTGCTATTTTGTCCCTCCGCTTTAGCAGACAAGGATTAGTAACGCTTACTTGACAAACTGAGAAGATAGAAAACACACGTGTCTAAGGACTTATCATACTAGCTACTCCCACTGGCTTTCTCCGTAGAGGGGCGTCTTGAAGTAGCACTTTCATACACCGTAAAGGATCTCTGTCACGCTGATATGGTGGGTTTTAATACACCAATATCCACATTCACTCACACATTTGTAACCAAAGATGTTAGGACACTTAACATTAACACAGCTGTTTCAGGTTCTTAGGATCTGTACTTACGACAGAACAGAGAGATTAGGGATCAGAGGAGGGAGAGCAGACTGAGAAACAAAGGTTCTCACCTAGATATGGCGCCATTGTCTGGTCTCCTCGTCCTCGGTTCCTGATCCTGCATCCGTTCGCTGCCGCTTTCAGATTCCCGGTACTTCGGCACCAAATTGTCGTGGAAAAAGACAACGTGAGACAGCTGCTCCAAATTGTTGATTATTATTATTATTCAAACAAGATAACAATAATATGACATACAGACGTGCACTTCATGTATGCAAGTCAGCGCGCTCCAATCCGATAACAATACTGGGTTTTTATAATGTTTAAAATGTCCATGTGAGGTGGTTGCACCAATCCTGGAGCTTGAATCCTGGGCAAGGAGCACATTTTCTTATCTTCCACCATATTGAGATGTACGTGCAACAATTCTTGGGAGGGGCTCACAAGGTGGCTGACAAAGCATAGGTTTTGCAAAAACACTTATTCTAGTTGTAAACAAGAAAAACTATCACATAAGCAGAAATATATTTTTCCATTCCACTCTAAGCATCAACTTGATATTAAAAACAGGGCAAGATGGCTGGATTGCCTTTATTTCTTTAACAATAGTCTCCTGAGCGGGAAAACCCCTCAATAACTATTGGCCCCCCATGTCTCATGTGACCCTGACAGAGGGAGGGATCTGTCAAAGAGGTCTAAACTGTGTGTACTGTTGCTTGGCAACACCAGGGTCACAGTTCACAGAGAAAACCAGGAAATGATTAGATCTATGAGGGAGAAAAACAGTACAGTGATGTAAGTTACTTGAATAAGAACAGCATACCGTATTTGTTCTCCTTTACATATATGTATGTGAACACATCTGATTTTACGTGACACTGTGTATATTAGGCATACCTGCCAAGTGTCCCTCTTTTGGAGGGACAGTCCCTACTTTTGACCCACGTCCCTCTTTGACCCTTACATGTCCCTCTTTTTGACCTAGGAATTAGATTTGCATTCACAAACGTTTAAATAGCTCTAGAAAGTGTCTGTATATTTACTGTATAATAGACCTAAACTTGCATATAATTCTATTATGTGGTGCACGATGGATCTTATAAATTCTTATACTTAGATGAATCATGTGACATTATGTCCGATTTCACAGATCATGTCACACACACTTTTCATATGTGATTGCATCAATCTGCAGCAGATCCTGTATGTGTGATGCATCAGTCTGCAGCTGATCCTGTATATGTGATGCATCAGTCTGCAGCTGATCCTGTATGTGTGATGCATCAGTCTGCAGCTGATCCTGTATGTGCGATGCATCAGTCTGCAGCTGATCCTGTATGTGTGATGCATCAGTCTGCAGCTGATCCTGTATGTGTGATTGCATCAGTCTGCAGCAGATCCTGTATGTGTGATGCATCAGTCTGCAGCTGATCCTGTATGTGTGATTGCATTAGTCTGCAGCAGATCCTGTATGTGTGATGCATCATTCTGCAGCAGATCCTGTATGTGTGATGCATCAGTCTGCAGCAGATCCTGTATGTGTGATGCATCAGTCTGCAGCAGATCCTGTATGTGTGATGCATCAGTCTGCAGCTGATCCTGTATGTGTGATGCATCAGTCTGCAGCTGATCCTGTATATGTGATGCATCAGTCTGCAGCTGATCCTGTATGTGTGATGCATCAGTCTGCAGCTGATCCTGTATGTGTGATGCATCAGTCTGCAGCTGATCCTGTATGTGTGATTGCATCAGTCTGCAGCAGATCCTGTATGTGTGATGCATCAGTCTGCAGCTGATCCTGTATGTGTGATTGCATTAGTCTGCAGCAGATCCTGTATGTGTGATGCATCATTCTGCAGCAGATCCTGTATGTGTGATGCATCATTCTGCAGCAGATCCTGTATGTGTGATGCATCAGTCTGCAGCAGATCCTGTATGTGTGATGCATCAGTCTGCAGCAGATCCTGTATGTGTGATGCATCAGTCTGCAGCTGATCCTGTATGTGTGATGCATCAGTCTGCAGCAGGTCCTGTATGATTCTGCAGCAGATCCTGTATGTGTGATGCATCAGTCTGCAGCTGATCCTGTATGTGTGATGCATCAGTCTGCAGCTGATCCTGTATGTGTGATTGCATCAGTCTGCAGCTGATCCTGTATGTGTGATGCATCAGTCTGCAGCAGATCCTGGATGTGTAATTGCATCAGTCTGCAGCTGATCCTGTATGTGTGATGCACCAGTCTGCAGCAGATCCTGTATGTGCGATTGCATCATTGAATTAAAATGTATAGAAATGTCTGAAAAATTCCTAAAATTAAGCACAAGTGTCCCTCTTTGGCCGTCCAAACAGTTGGCAGGTCCGGTTATGTGTGTCTATAACTCCATGAGAAACTGTTCTCAATGAGAGAAACAAAACAGCAATCCTGAAGATCACACAGATCTCCTACAGCTACTACATACACAGCTCTGCTACACGCACACCTAACATGGCTAGATTACATGGGATTTCACATACAGCTGATTACACACACAGCTCTGCTACATGCATAGCACAGACACACACACAGCTCCGCTATATGCACATATTCCACAGACACACAGCTCCGCTATATGCACATATTCCACAGACACACAGCTCTGCTATATGCACATATTCCACAGACACACAGCTCTGCTATATGCATAGCAGAGCCACACACACACACACACAGCTCCGCTATATGCACATATTCCACAGACACACAGCTCTGCTATATGCACATATTTCACAGCTCTGCTATATGCACATATTCCACAGCTCTGCTATATGCACATATTCCACATGCACACATCTCTGCTACATGCATAGCACACACAGCTCTGCTATATACACATATTCCACACACAGCTCTGCTATATACACATATTCCACACACAGCTCTGCTATATACACATATTCCACACACAGCTCTGCTATATACACATATTCCACACACAGCTCTGTTATATACACATATTCCACGGACAGTGCTGCTACATGCACATCACCAGACACAGCTCTGCTACATGCATAGCACACACACAGTACTGCTATACATACATATCACAGACACACAGCTTTGCTACCACACCTAGGGGCACATATTGCACCAATATTTAGGTAAATAGTTGGATTTTTCGCCCATTTTGGTCTAAGTTCCGGCCAATGTCCGGTCAGTACCAGAAGAATTTGCGCAATTTTTTTTGCAATTATTCTATTCACAAATTTATGACCGGTTTGTTAAAGTGAATGTACCGTCAGGCCAGACCTGAAGCACTGGAGGTGGGCTGACCCCACCCCCAGTGGGAGGAAACCCCCGCTGCTCTATGACACATTAGAATCAATGGAGCTGGATCATAGAGGGGCAGGGGTTTCCTCCCACTGGGGGTGGGTCAGCCCACCTCCAGTGCTTCAGGTCAGGCCTGACGGTACATTCCCTTTAAATCAGCCTGTAAACTCTGATCATGTGATCCTTGTCACATGACTGTGACATCATCACAGCTCCTATAACAGCTAGTCCTTCATCTCCTCCCTTACACCCAACTGATCACATGACCGTGACATCACTGCAGGCAGCACCTGATCAGTGATCCTTAGACTCCTCCCTCTCCCTGTCTTATCACATGACTGTGACATCATCGCAGGTCCTGTAACCACAGAGCTGCCGCACGGTCCTCTGCAGCTCAGGTACGTGGCTAACCCCTTTATTACCGGAGACGTCACCCCTCCCGTTTCTGACTAGTTTGCCGTTTTCCATCATGTCCCATTCACAGAGATGAATCCTTTTTCCTTCCGTTCACATCCACATAGCTGTATAAGACCGAGGCGAGATTGATGGCGCTGTCTTGTAGTGAGATTCTCGCTGTTGTCCGTAGCAACCAACCAGAGCTCAGCTTTCATCTCTTATGTTGCTCTGGTAAAATGAAAGCTGAGCTGTGATTGGTTGCTATGGGCAACATGGAGAATCTCACTATGAGACAGTGCCGTAAATCTTCCTGTTGGTTTTTTGCGGGATAGGTCGTCTTCTTCAGTGACATCATCGCTGCCGTTATACTGTCTCCCTCCCCTCCTGGTAGATTAACCCTTTACATGCCACAGACAGATCAAGTGCTGTATGAGATACTCATCAGCTTTTGGATGACAGGATCTCTGGTGCTGATGTGTCTTCATGGCGGCTGCCATAGATGCCTAAATACCCTGATACATTGCCTGTCAGTATAACGCTGACAGGCTCGGTACACTGCACTCAGGGGTGTAACTGCCACTATAGCAGCCAAAGCGGTTGCTACGGGGCCCACAACATCAGGGGGGCCCATTGCCTGCTCCTGCAATACACTGGGCCCCCTGAACTGTCAGAATTTTCAGCACAAGGTGGGCAGCTTAGGGTCAGTCAGGAAGGAAGGGGCACCCAATGAAAGGTTTGCTACCCAGCCATTTCTAGTTACCCTCCTGACTGCACTAGTGTGACTAGTGCAATGAATTATAGTAGTGATCTGACAATCAAAAACAAAAAAAAAACTAAAAAAAATTACCCTCTCCCATCCCTCCAAAAAAAAATACAAAAAATATTCACTTTATCTTGCCGTTTTTTTTTTTTTTAATTATAACAAATAAATACACTTTTTAGGTATCGCCACATCCGTAAGGACCTGAATAGAGATGAGCGAACCCGGTTCGGGTTCAAGTCCATCCGAACCCGAAGGTTCGGCATTTGATTAGCTGGGGCTGCTGAAGTTGGATAAAGCTCTAAGGTTGTCTGGAAAACATGGATACAGCCAATGACTATATCCATGATTTCCACATAGCCTTAGGGCTTTATCCAAATTCAGCAGCCACCGCTAATCAAATGCCGAACGTTCGGGTTCGGATGGACTCCAGCATGCTCGAGGTTCGCTCATCTCTAGACCTGAACCGTTTTTTTTTTATTATTTATACCGCACAGTGAACACAGTAAAAAAAAAAAAAAAAAAAAGATACATAAAAAGCTAAGATTTTTGTATTTTGTTAACCCCTTGCCTCCACAGCTTGTTTTGGCCTTACTGCCCGGGGCCTATTTTTCAAATCTGACCTGTCTCTCTTTATGTAGTTATACCTCTGCGATGCTTTTAACTATCACGGTTACTCTGAGATTTGTTTTTTTTCGTGACCTATTCTTCTTAATGTTTGTGGTAAAGTTTAGTTTATCAACAGTAAATTCAGTAGTTTTTTTTGTAAAAAAAAACAAAAACATTTGTGCAAAAACTTGAAAAATTTAAGTTTCTTTATATTCAAAATTCTCTTGTTCTAAGAAAAATAGTCATATCAAATAAACTAATTATTAATGCAACATCTACAACATGTCTGCTTGATGGTGACGTCTTTTGGTGAACGTCCTTTTACTTGTTAGGATGTTAGAGGACTTTGATATTTTGCAGCGATTTTTCAAATTTTTAGAAAAATTTCAAATTCTGATTTTTGTAGGCACCAGTTTAGTTCTGAATTGGATTTGTGGGGCCTGTAGGTTAGTTATCCCCATAAATCTCTCCACTGTAATAACTGCACCCCTCAAAGTATTCAAAGTAACATTTCATAAGTTTATTAACCCTTTAGGTGTTTCGCAGAAATTTAAGCAGGTTGGAGGAGAAACTTAAAATTTTCATTATTTTGGCAGATATTCCATTTTAATCCATTTTTTCCTCTATCACAGCAAATACTAACCGAGAAATGGAACTCACTATTGATTCTCTTTATTCCAATGTTTCTAGAAATCCCCCATATGTGGCCGCAGTGCATCACCTGACTGGGGAATTTTGAGGCCTTTTTTATTTTGAGTTTTTTTTTAGCCATTACACCATGTCACAGAGGCCTTGCGGTGCCAAAATATTTGCGTAAGACAAGTTGACGTTTCCATCGGTACCATTCAGAGGGACATGTGACACCCTGATAATTTTTTATTAATTTTTTTTTTGTACGCCATTTACTATACGTTACATATGACATGTTATCGTTATTCGTCAGGCCGGTGCGATTACAGCGATATCCATTTTATATAGCTTTAGTTATACTTTATGGCATTTATACTATAAAAACAGTTTGTGTCTTCACCAATGGAGTTATGTGAGGGCTTTCTATTTGCGGTATAAGCTGATGCTTTTAGTGGCACACCTTTTGGGTACATGTGACATTTTGATAGCTTTTATCTATATTTTTCAGGGGGCGGGATTAACAAAAAATGTCATTTTGGTTACTTTTTTATTTGTTTATTTTACGGCGTTAATAGGGCGGGATAATGTAACAGGTAATACCAAATATATGTATCTCATTTATAGGAGATCATTTATAAAGGGGGATGGGGAATGTGTTTATTTAATTAATTTAACTTATTTATTTGTTTATTTATTAATGTGTGTAATTGTGTGTGTGTTTAACTTTCACTTTACAGGTCCATCCATAATACATTACAGCACATGATCCGTGCTGTAATGCGTTATAGAATGAATGAGCTGTCAGAACAGCTGACAGCACATTCATACCATCAGGTCCCTGCCTCAGTTTCTCAGACTCCATCAATCTTAACTTTTGTGTGTTTTTTTTTTGTTTTTTTTAATTATGCTGTAGACTTATGAAGCTCGTGTTTTGTTTTGTTTTCTTAACCCCTTCCCATCAGTAATCTGTATATATATGTTCCTGTACTGACGAGGCTCTCTGATGTGAGCGGGAGCGCTGAAGTGAGAGCGATCCCGCTCACATTAATGTCTAGGTCTGAACGTAATGAGAGTCAGCTGCGATGCCGCAGCTGACTCTCATTAACCCCTTAAACACTGCGATCTATAGCGATCGCTGCGTTTAAGGTGCTCGGTGACCAAGCATCTATCACTGAGTGATCCGGACCCCCGATCGCATGTTCAGTCAGGCGGGGTTAAGCTCCTTACCTCCGTCCTGTCGGTTTGGCGATCTATGTGTAGAGTCTGCTCTCAGGCAGGCTCTATACATAGATCGCCGATAGCACTGATCTATGCTATGCTATGGCATAGCATAGATCAGTATATGCAATCTAATGATTGCATCTTTTACAGTAAATAAAAGTGTTTAAAAAAGTGTAATAAAAAAGTTTTATAAAAGTATAAAAAAAAAACCTTATAATCCCCCTCCCAATAAAAGTTTAAAAGACCCCCTTGCCAATTATAAAATTATAATTATAAGGGTACAAACACACACACTGTATATGCAGCAGATACGCAGCAGATCTGCAGCAGATTTAATGGTGCAGATTTGATGCAATGTTCAGTTATTTAGATCTAATCTGCTACGTATTGCAGCAGTAAATACGCTGCGTATACGGTGTGTGTTTGTACCCTAAAATATAAATAAACATATTACATATCGTAGCGTGCGGAATTGTCCGGTCTATTAAAATATAACATTATTGTTCCGAGGTCACTGCTGCACCTTGTGACCGAGCATCATAAGAGGACGCAACACGGTGGGACGCTGCAAATATTGCGTTGCTGCCAAGTTATTCAAATGGTGGCTCAATCCACACAAAAATATAAAATATGACAGCAACACTTTTGGAAATGTTTTCCTTTTTTATCTTTTTTATATTTCATTTGTATGTGAATTATCATTATCTCGTCTTCTTTCCATTCAGGTTCCTACAATATAGGATCTGCTAAGTCTATTTCTTCTGAATGAGATCATTTTCCTAATTGACTCATCAAGGATGGATAAGGACAAGATGGCGGAGAGGATAATAAATCTCACCCTAGAGATACTATTCCAGCTTACTGGAGAGGTGAGGGGGATTCTGGGAGTGATGTCACATGACACCATTCTTCTCCATGTAATAACAGATGGATATGACTGGAGAGGTGAGGGGGATTCTGGGAATGTATATAGTGATATGTATTACTGTATCTCCATAACCAGAATTACACCATCTCGAGGCCCACATCTCACTCCCTGATACACGAGGAAATCAATGAGCAGAAGATCCTCGAACTCACCAACAAGATGGTGGAGCTGCTGACTGGAGAGGTGAGGAGGCTGCTGGGAATGCTGGGACATTATACAGGAAGGCTATGAAGGGATGGGGGGGATGACTGTGTGATCATTGTGTGTGTCAGGTTCCTATAAGGTGTCAGGACGTGGCGCTCTATTTCTCCATGGAGGAGTGGGAGTATGTAGAAGGACACAAGGATCAGTACAAGGAGGCCATGATGGAGGATCAGCCGCCCCTCCCATCACCAGGTAATAGACAGGACTACATACACCCCGCCGTTATTTCTCCCTATATACAGAATGGAGTCAGTCTCTCTATGTGTTCCCTACAGTCACAACCAGTAAGAGAACAACACCAGAGAGAAGTCCCCGTCCTCTTCTTCCTCAGGATTGTCCAGAAGAAAATCACAATGTCTCCCAGGATGATCAGGTAGCTGGAGATGAGGCTCCATGATGTCTTCCCTGTGATGTGTAGAGGGGCTGTGAGGGGCTTGTGTCCGGTCCTGTCTTATATTAAATGGTTTATATATTATTGGTGGTCATGCTTGTAATAATTTCTGCTCCTATAAAACATTCTGCGTGACTTCTTCTGTCTGACCTTTGTCTTGCAGTTTTTGAACCAGGGTAAATATTCGACCATAATAATAAAAGAAGAGCCATACTGGAGCGATTATGAGCCGTGTACAGAGGACGTTCCTACAGGTGACCGCCGCCCAGGTGAGTAGTGACCACTGACTACAGAAAAGATTTACAGCCAGTACTGTAGCACTAGCAGTCACAGCAGTGGCCGCTGCAGCAGGACCCAGAGGCTTCTCACTATTTTAAGGCTGACTATATACACCTGACAGGATAGGAGGTGACTCACAGGTTAGAGGTCAAGTCCTAAAAAAAAAAGAGGCTGCACTGAGAAGCGCCCCTCACATCACCAGGTAATAGACACGGGTACATACACAAGGCCATTATGCTATTAAGATATCAAGGAACAGGCTCAGTATTCAGGGTCAGCAGGAAAGTCAGCACAGTACCCGGGATGAGGCAGAAATCGTAGTCAGACAGGCAAAGAATCGGGGCAGGCGGCCTCAGTGGCAGGTCAGACAATGCTAATTGGCAACAAGAGAGGCAAAGGGTACAGGATACATGGGAATTCAGCAGAAACAACAGACAGATACGTTTGCTATGTGTGCTAGAATGCAACAACGCTCAGGCAGGGCAGAACAAGTGGAGCTAGTTTAAATAGGGTCAGGTGGCTCTGGATAGGCAGATGGTAGTATCAGGTGGCCAGAGCACCTTATTAGCCAAAGGTATTACTGCAGCAGGGATCAGAAGGAGGAAGAAGATGCCTGAAGACATGAGGCTGGTGGAGATAAGCAGCTCTAGAATGAGCATGGAGCATAGTAGAGGAATGTCAGGGTAGCAGTGGCAAACAGGTGCTGGACCTGTATGGCGCCCCCAGCGGTGGCGTTACAAGCAGCCACCAGATGAGCAGAATGTGGCCCCCATGTGCAAAGTGTCACATGATGTCATTAACTTTTATGAAGGTCATTCTACAGTACAAGGAGGGGGGCACTGAGTTGTAAGCAGCAGCTATTGTGTGTACCCCTGTTATCTATATACTGGTGTCACCTGTCGCTGTACTCTGTGATAAGGAGGACACTGCTAGAAAGTGATCTTTACAGAACAGGAAGTCTCAGCTTAGCTTTAGGTCTAGTGGTTAGTATGTACACTACAAGATTTCAGGATTATTCTAGAAAACAGATAGTAAAAAGGAAAAAAAAAACATTAGCAAAAATTCTTAAAAAATATATTTGCCTTCACAACCAGAGGTGGAATATGGTAAGAGAAGAGACAGGGGAAGGGCACAGAAAGTAAGCCCTAGTCTTGTCCCACCCAGCTGTCCCTCCTACTTGCCTAAAACCGCCCTAGGCAGCTGCGGATAACCACGGTGACGGTCCATTACCTGAGGATATGGTGAAAACATGGAACAGAGACAAGACAGACACCAAAGGATAGTCATACAGGCCGGGGCCACACCAAACAGCACAAAATCAGGATTCAAATAGGGAAAAGAGCCGAGGTCAGGAGAAGGCAGGTATAACAATGAAGAATTAAGCAACAGGGGTACGCTGAGCACGCTTAAAGGAGAAGTCCGGCCAAAATTAATTTTTGATATGTTGTTACTTATGAAAAGTTATACAAATTTCTAATGTACATTAATTATGGGAAATGCACATATAGAGCTATTTCCCTTAATTTAGTAGATCAGGAAGTGTTAGAAATATCTCTGAAGAAGTGACGTCACGACCCAGGGTGTAATTCCTATGGAGTGTCCAGCAGGGGGCGCTCTCTATATAGAAGTCTATGGGACTTTATTGTTTCTATGGGTTTCTATGTAATGTAATGTAATGTAATGTAGTGTACAGTGCTTTATTGAATGAATACATCTATGGAATACTTTGGGGAGCAAGTGTCCTTGCTCCCCAAAGTATTGCATAAATGTATTCATTCAATACATTCAATACACAGTAAGCCCGCCGATCCGCCGCATTTCCGCCGAATTTCTGCCGCATTCCCGCCGATCCGCCACACGCTGATCCGCCGCATTCCCGCCGATCCGGACCATATACATTGAACTACAGCTCCCATCATCTGCTTCTAGTATGAACAGGTGATGGGAGCTGTAGCTGGGTAATGGATATGACATGCCGCCGGGCGCAGCAGCTCCTCCTCCTCCTCCTCCTTCCGTGATAACTTCCGCCTATACCAATGCTGAGTCCCTGCCTGGCCGCCGCTCTCCGCTCTCCCCCCCATACATACCGGCTCCCGATGCATCCTGGTGTCCGCGCTGATGCCGGGAGCCGGTATATGTGAGCGGAGAGCGGCGGCCAGGCAGGGACTCAGCAGTGCTATAGGCGGAAGTTATCACGGAAGGAGGAGGAGGAGGGGGGAGCGCTCCTGTGTACTGATCGGCTCCCCCCTGGGCCCGGCGGCATGTGATATCCCTTACCCAACTACAGCTCCCATCACCTGTTCATACTAGAAGCAGATGATGGGAGCTGTAGTTCAATGTATATGGTCCGGATCGGCGGGAATGCGGCGGATCAGCGTGTGGCGGATCGGCGGGAATGCGGCGGATCGGCGGGCTTACTGTGTATTGAATGTATTGAATGAATACATTTATGCAATACTTTGGGGAGCAAGGACACTTGCTCCCCAAAGTATTCCATAGATGTATTCATTCAATAAAGCACTGTACACTACATTACATTACATTACATTACATTACATAGAAACCCATAGAAACAATAAAGTCCCATAGACTTCTATATAGAGAGCGCCCCCTGCTGGACACTCCATAGGAATTACACCCTGGGTCGTGACGTCACTTCTTCAGAGATATTTCTAACACTTCCTGATCTACTAAATTAAGGGAAATAGCAGTATATGTGCATTTCCCATAATTAATGTACATTAGAAATTTGTATAACTTTTCATAAGTAACAACATATCAAAAATTAATTTTGGCCGGACTTCTCCTTTAAGTAAAGACTAATAGCCAGCTAAGACTATAGGACAAATGAACACTTTATAGGAGGCCAGAGACCCAGTCCAGCACAGGCACACAAAATGACGAGGGGGAGGGGAAAGGCAGCGTGTCATCCACCTAGCATAACAAACTGTTAAATGACCAGAGGGAACTGACAGGGAGCTGGGTGTGGTGCAGTATCAATCACCAGAGCTGCAAATATAACAGACTAGAAATTCATGGCTAAGAGCACAGTCTCGCCGTATATCACGAGCCGAGGTCCCAACAGGCATAACATTTACTGTAAAAACTATATTTAACAATAGGTCATTTTATGATGAGATATTTTTTTTTTAGTGTACAGGTTGAGCTAAACAGTACTCGGTGCCGCATGTCCCCAGTGCTGCCATTCTAACAGTGTCTAGTTTCTACAGGTCACCTCTTAAAGGGTTACTCAGGAAAATATCATTTTAACTTAAATTATACAGATCTGTAAAATTACTTCTATTTAAAAAGAAAAATATTCAGTCTTCCAGTACTTATTAGCTGCTGTATGCCCTGCAGGAAGTGGTGATTCTTTCCAGTCAGACTCGGTGCTCCCTGCTGCCTCCTCTGTCCATATCAGATTGAAGTCTGTTGCGACTACACCGTCATAGTTCATAATGGAATTATGTTATGAAATAGCAAAATAATTTTACGGTTATAGTAAAAAAAAATAATTGTAAAATTGTAATTGTAAAAAAAGTGAGTTGTATTTTTGGCAGACGGCTGTACTGGGAGCTCAGAGGAGAAGCTGATATCATGTGTGAAAGTAGAAGATACTAATGAAGAGTATGGCGTAATCTCAGCTATACCCACAGACTATACAACAACTGGTACTATACAACAACAGGTCCCATCCTCCGTCCCATCATTACAGCCAGAGAAGCAACTTAGAGGTCCCAGACGTGAAAGACTATATACATGTTCAGAGTGTGGAACAGGTTTTTTCTGGAAAGCGGCTTTTCTTAAACATCTGAGAATCCACCCAGGGGCAAATCCATATTCATGTTCAGAATGTGGGAAATGTCTTGCCCAGAAAGCAGCTCTTATTGCGCATCAGAGAATTCACACCGGGGAAAAGCCATTTTCATGTACAGAATGTAAAAAAAGTTTTAACCGGAAAGCAGATCTTCGAAGACATTGTCAAACTCACTCTGAAGAGAAGCCATTTCAATGTCCAGTATGTGGGAAATGTTTTAGCCAGAGACCAAATCTTCTTACACATCAGAGAATTCACACAGGGGAAAAGCCATTTTCATGTGCAGAATGTAAAAAATGTTTTAACCGCATTTCACATCTTCAAAGGCATTATAGAACTCACACAGGAGAGAAACCATTTCCATGTTCAGAATGTGGGAAGTGTTTTGTCCAAAGATCACATCTTCTTTTACATCAGAGAATTCACACAGGGGAGAAGCCATTTCTGTGTTTTGAATGTGGGAAATGTTTTGTCCAGAAAGAAAGTCTTCTTACACATCAGAGAACTCACACAGGGGTGAAGCCATTTTCATGTTCTGAATGTGGGGAAAGTTTTACTCACAAATCCTATCTTCTTAATCATCAAAAAATTCATATGGGAAAGTAGCTATTATTTTTTGGTAACAAAATGACAAAATGGAATAAAGGAATAGAAATAGAGGAATAAAATGGGACCATGTTAGATGAGAAGATCCAGTGACTTGAATGAGGTCTGTATTATGGCCCGATGGATCTGGTCAGAGCTTGTATACAAAGGCCTTCAAAATCTTGGGCCCTCTGGTCACAGTTCCTGTTACTGTGAACAGTTAATCCCTTCCTGAAAAACAGTGTACAGGTTACATCATGGAAGTCAATGACTTCCTGGATTATGACATACCAGTTCAGGGACTGGGGACTGCCTGCTATCAGCAGCCGGGTCCACACAGTTAAAGTGGTAGTTCGCCCAAAATGTTTTCTTTCAAATCAACTGGTGCCAGAAAGTGCCAGAGATTTGTAAGTTAATTTTATTAAAAATCTCCAGTCTTCCAGTACTTATCAGCTGCTGTATGTCCTGCAGGAAGTGGTGTATTCTCTTCAGCCTGACACAGTGCTCTCTGCTGCCACCTCTGTCCATGTCAGGAACTGTCCAGAAGCAGCAGGAAATCTCCATAGAAAACCTGTCCTGCTCTGGACAGTTCCTGACATGGACAGAGGTGGCAGCAGAGAGCACTGTGTCAGACTGGAGAGAATACACCACTTCCTGCAGGACTTACAGCAGCTGATAAGTACAAGAAAAATTTAGATTTTTCAATAGAAGTAAATGACCAATCTCGGGTACAAGTTGATTGGAAAGAATAACATTTTTGGTGAACAATCCCTTAAATGAGATTGTGGTGTCGTCAAGACCCCTTAAATACGGCCATTGTGCCATTTAAATGTTAGTGTCAGGGGCAGTTTTTGTCCCTGACCAATCAGGATCCTCGCAGGGTCGCTGCAGGGGTCCTGTTAGGTTTCCCTAACTGCAGGAGGTCTTGTATCTCCATGCAGACACATCATCAGTCCGCTCATAGACTCTAGGAGTAGAGCTCTGATAATACTGGCATTGAAAAGTACACGAAATCCAATGATTGCTCGTAATAGTCCCCTATAGGGACTAAAACAAAGTGTAAAAGAAAATTTGAAAAACTTCTTTCCGCAGCATGACATGGGTCCGCCACCAGTAGCAAGTACAGAACATTTCTCCAAAACGACTACCATAAAAGTAATATTTTTAACTCATACAAAAAGTCCCCCCCCCCCCCCCTTCCCTTAATGAACCTGCTGCAGAACCAAATGGCCTAGCATTGCTTACCTGTCTAACTCAGTTATTAAACTACCAAAAATCCATTTGCTTTGGGTGTTTTTGTTTTGTGTTTTTGTGGCTGTATCTCCTGGTTGATGTACACAGTACTACAGGTCCCAGAATACAATGTTTTCCCTCAGCTGTTTATCGCAGTCTTCCACCCTGCCCATTCCCCGCACTAAACAGTTGCAGAACATCTAGGCTGTGTTCACACATTGCAGCTTCATTGTGTTAGTGAATTAATTGCAATAATTTATTATGTCATTGCCTCTCTACCTGTAACACCACACAGCACAGTGTATTCTCTACCTGTAACACCACACAGCACACTGTATTCTCTACCTGTAACACCACACAGCACTGTATTCTCTACCTGTAACACCACACAGCACGCTGTATTCTCTACCTGTAACACCACACAGCACGCTGTATTCTCTACCTGTAACACCACACAGCACGCTGTATTCTCTACCTGTAACACCACACAGCACGCTGTATTCTCTACCTGTAACACCACACAGCACTATGTATTCTCTACCTGTAACACCACACATCACGCTGTATTCTCTACCTGTAACATCACACAGCACGCTGTATCCTCTACCTGTAACACCACACAGCACTGTATTCTCTACCTGTAACACCACACAGCACTGTATTCTCTACCTGTAACACCACACAGCACACTGTATTCTCTACCTGTAACACCACACAGTATTCTCTACCTGTAACAACCCACAGCACACTGTATTCTCTACCTGTAACAGCACGCTGTATTCTCTACCTGTAACACCACACAGCACTCTGTATTCTCTACCTGTAACACCACACAGCACACTGTATTCTCTACCTGTAACACCACACAGCACACTGTATTCCCTACCTGTAACACCACACAGCACTGTATTCTCTACCTGTAACACCACACAGCACTCTGTATTCTCTACCTGTAACACCACACAGCACTGTATTCTCTACCTGTAACACCACACAGCACACTGTATTCTCTACCTGTAACACCACACAGTATTCTCTACCTGTAACAACCCACAGCACACTGTATTCTCTACCTGTAACAGCACGCTGTATTCTCTACCTGTAACACCACACAGCACTCTGTATTCTCTACCTGTAACACCACACAGCACTCTGTATTCTCTACCTGTAACACCACACAGCACACTGTATTCTCTACCTGTAATGCACATAATGGAATAAAGTAAAGAACTTTTTGAATTTAATTTGTTTTTCTTTTCATCTCTACGCACATATTATGATCAAGCATCTTTTATCTTTGAAGTTGAGCCCCACAATAAGGACTTTATCCGATATTATCTTACATGGGATATACTGTTTATGCCTGTGTTTTGTCCAGGTGGGATTGGCAGTGCCGACTCTTATCCTCTCTGCTGTTTAGCATCATTTAATTGTGTAACTGCATCATTTTTGTGCAGATGCTGCAGTACTGCAATCAGACTCCAACATAAGCGAACATAGCCATAGGAGAAGTATTTTTTAATATGTTATTACTTATGGAAAGTTAAACAAATTCATTACAGTACATTAATTATTGGAAATGAACATATACTGCTATTTCTCTTAATTTAGTAGATCAGACTGGGTTCAGATTTAAAAAAAAAAAAAAAAGCGTGACTTCATGAATCAGTTGTAACTCCTATGGAGTGTCCAGCAGGGGGCAGCCTATATGTAGAAGCCTATGACACGGTATTGTGTCTATGGAAGGAAGTGTATGTAAAGTAATGTAATACACACTATGCTTTATTGATTGAATACATTTATGGAATACTTTGGGGAGCAAGTGTCCTTGCTCCCCAAAGTATTTTTTAAATGTATTCAATCAATACATTTAGAGGGCACAGAGCCCTCCCCCCATTGCCGCCATCACTGCCACATAAGCACTGTACTACTCCCCCATCATCTGCTCATAGTATGAGCAGATGATGGAGGAGTAGTACCAGAGCTATCCCCAGCACCACCTGCCGCCGCCCCTGCACTGCAGTTCACATCCCCTGCCGGGGACTGCAGAGCTCACCGCCGCCCCTGGCTCTGGTACTACTCCCCCATCATCTCATACTATGAGCAGATGATGGGAGGAGTAATTCAGTGTATATGTGTCTCATAGCACCAAGCAGGGAGTGAAGAGGGAGGTAGTTAGATGCACAGGCACCTCTCTTCCTCCTTTCTCGGTGCCCTCCAAATGTATTGATTGAATACATTTATGGAATACTTTGGGGAGCAAGGACACTTGCTCCCCAAAGTATTCCATAAATGTATTCAATCAATAAAGCATAGTGTACATACATTACTTTACATACACTTCCTTCCATAGACACAATACCGTGCCATAGGCTTCTACATATAGGGCACCCCCTGCTGGACACTCTGGAATTACAACTGATTTGTGACGTCACGGTTCTCTACAAAATCAGAACCCAGCCTGATCTACTAAATTAAAGGAAATAGCAGTATACGTGCATTTCCCATAATTAGTGTACATTAGGAACTTTAATAACATATTAAAAAATACTTTTGGCTGAACTTCTTTAATTTCACTGCAGAGTTTTGCACAATCAGTGAAGTTTCAGCACCTGCTTCTGTCTGGTCAGAGATGGTGAATCACTCAGGGGATTGGAGGATCCAGCCAAGCCTCCTGTGACATCACGCCCTGCCCCCTGTCTGCATCATCAGTCTGTGCTCATCAAACACACACAATGCGAGACGGAAGCATGGAATCTCTGTCTCTTGAGGGGGAAGAGCAGTGGGAGCAGGGGACAATGTGGATTGGCACAGAGGCCAGTTTTCGTCACTTCTTGGATGTCGGTCAGCTGCCAGTGTGGCAGAACCGCACAGATATGGTAAAACATTATATAGACACATATATTTAACTTTTAATGTACTTTTAAAAGAAAAAAGGTTTTCCTTATCTGGAGTTCCAAAAGACGAGGAATTTCTGCTTGAAATTCTTCTATTCTGTTCTGAGCAGAATAAGGGTGGGTTCAGACTACGGAATTCTTGCGGATAAATTCCGCGGAATTCCGTCGTCTGTACGTGCTCACCGCCGCGCACCTTTTCGACGGCTGATTCCGCATTCCGCCAAAAGAATTGACGTAACAATGACGATGACCTGAATTTGAGGTGAACTCAAGTGGAATGCAAGCAGAATTCAAGCCCCATTGACTTCTATAGGATTCCTCTAGCAGATTCTTCCAAAAAAAGTGACATGTTACTTCTTTGGGGTATGTGCACACTGAGCAATTCTCGAGGAATTGAAGCAGAAAGTTTTCAAGCAGAATTTAAGCCCCCCATTGACTACTATAGGATTCCTCTATCAGATCTACAGCAGAAAATTCTGCTCGTAAATTCTGCAGTGTGAACAACAGAGCAGAAAACCCATTGAACACAATGGGACTTTGCTCTGTACATTTTTTACGGGAGGAATTTCAAGCTCAATTTCAAGCTTAATTCCTCGCCTTTTCCTCAGTGTGCACATACCCTTGGGCGGAAAGCAGATCTGCGGCAGAAAATTCTGCTTGGAAATTCTGCAGTGTAAACAACAGAGTGGAAATCTCATTGAACACAATGAGGGTACGTGCACACTGAGGAAAAGGCGAGGAATTAGGTGAGGTATTTCAGCTTGAAATTCCTCCCGTAAAATATGTACAGAGCAAAGTCCCATTGTGTTCAATGGGTTTTCTGCTCTGTTTTTCACACTGCTGAATTTTCTGCTTTAGATCTGCTAGAGGAATCCTATAGAAGTCAATGGGGGGCTGAAATTCTGCTTGAATTCTGTCTGAAAACTTTCTGCTTCAATTCCTCGAGAATTGCTCAGTGTGCATATACCCTAATTCCTCGTCTTTTGCTCAGTGTGCATGAGCCCTTAGGGGGCTCCTGTACTTAAATGTATATACAGACAAGACTGC
Source organism: Dendropsophus ebraccatus (assembly GCF_027789765.1). Lineage (NCBI taxonomy): Eukaryota > Metazoa > Chordata > Amphibia > Anura > Hylidae > Dendropsophus > Dendropsophus ebraccatus. The sequence continues at coordinate 65,129,306 of NC_091467.1, read as the reverse complement.
TGGAGCTATAGCCCCCTCTCTCCCAAAGTCATGTCCCCCTTTGCTTAGGGCTCCGGGGGAGTCTCAGTGCTGCTACATGCACATCATCAGACACATCTCTGCTATCTGCGCATCACACACACACAGCTGTGCTACATGCACATCACCAGGCACAGCTCTGCTACATGCACATCACCAGGCACAGCTCTGCTACATGCACATCACCAGGCACAGCTCTGCTACATGCACATCATCAGGCACAGCTCTGCTACATGCACATCACCAGACACAGCTTTGCTACATGCACATCACCAGACACAGCTTTGCTACATGCACATCACCAGACACAGCTCTGATACATGCACATCACCAGACACAGCTCTGATACATGCACATCATCAGCAGATACAGCTCTAATACATGCACATCACCAAGCACATCATCAGCAGATACAGCTCTGCTACATGCACATCACCAGACACGGCTCTGCTACATGCACATCACCAGACACATCTCTGCTACATGCACATCACCAGACACAGCTTTTCTACATGCACATCACCAGACACAGCTCTGCTACATGCACATCATTAGCAGATACAGCTCTAATACATGCACATCATCAGCAGATACAGCTCTGCTACATGCACATCACCAGACACGGCTCTGCTACATGCACATCACCAGGCACAGCTCTGCTACATGCACATCACCAGGCACAGCTCTGCTACATGCACATCATTAGCAGATACAGCTCTAATACATGCACATCACCAAGCACATCATCAGCAGATACAGCTCTGCTACATGCACATCACCAGGCACGGCTCTGCTACATGCACATCACCAGGCACAGCTCTGCTACATGCACATCACCAGGCACAGCTCTGCTACATGCACATCACCAAGCACATCATCAGCAGATACAGCTTTGCTACATGCACATCACCAGCAGATACAGCTCTGCTACATGCACATCACCAGCAGATACAGCATATTATTATTATTAATAATAATAAATACACATATTCAAGACACACTGTACTGCTACATGCACATCACACAGTTATGCTGCCCTAATATACAACACGCACAGCTCCACTACATACACACTGTACACACATCCTGATCACCAGACACAGCTGCTACATGCACATCACCAGGCACTGCTCTGCTATCTGCTCATCACACACAGCTCTGCTACATGCAAATTACGAGAAACAGCTCTGCTACATGCACATCACACACAGCTCTGCTATATACACATATTCAAGACACACCGTACTGCTACAAGCACATCACACAGTTATGCTGCCCTAATATACAACACGCACAGCTCCGCTACATACACACTGTACACACAGCTCTGCTACATACACACTGTACACACAGCTCTGCTACATACACACTGTACACACAGCTCTGCTACATACACACTGTACACACAGCTCTGCTACATACACACTGTACACACAGCTCTGCTACATACACACTGTACACACATCCTGAGCTTTGCACCTATTTTTAGGTGAATAATTAGATTTTTTGCCCATTTTTGGTCTAAGTTCTATTTATGAACCAGTATTCGACGGGTGAATATTTTTAGACGACTTTTTTTTTAATCTGCCTGTTTTGAGTATTCACCCAAATATTGCAGAATCTGGGACTTGCCCCCAACTTATAATTTGCAAATTTTTAAAAAGTCGCCTCCGTCTGGTCAGTACCGTGGGAATATGTTTGCCGCTACTCTATTCACAAATTTATGAAGAGTTTGTTAATATTCGGCTGGGTCGCACAGCTTAGACTCCATAGTAAATGTCCCCCATCAGGTCATCCAGCAGCCCCGCACTCTGATCACGTGATCCCTGTCTCCTCCCCTCTGTGACTGATCACATGACTGTGACATCACTGCAGGTCCTGTAACAGCTGTACAGATCTTGTAGTCCTTTATCTCCTCCCCCTACACCCAACTGATCACATGACCGTGACATCACTGCAGGTCTGGTAACCGCACAACAACCACGGCAGAACCTGATCATGTGATTCTTAGACTCCTCCCTCTCACTGCCTGGTCACATGACCGTGATATCATCGCAGGTCCTGTAACCACAGAGCTGCCACACGGTTCCCTACAGCTCAGGTATGTTACTAACCCCTTTAATTACCGGAGACATCACCCCTCCCATTTCTGATTAGTTTGCCGTTTTTCATCATGTCGCATTCACAGAAATTAATCTTTTAATTTTTACTTTTGTTCACATCCACATAACCGAATAAGACCTAGGGGGAGATTAGTGAGATTCTCGCTGTTGCCCGTAGCAACCAACCAGAGCTCAGCTTTCATTTCTTATGTTGCTCTGGTAAAATGAAAGCTGGGCTGTGATTGGTTGCTATGGGCAAAAGAGACCATCTCACAATAAGACAGCATCATACATCTTCCCGTCGGTTTTTTGCGGGAGAAGTCGTCTTCTTCAGTGACATCATCATAGGGCATGTACTACTTACTTGTTTTACTGTATACTCACTGGAGGAGATTTATCAAACATGGTGTACAGTAAAACTGGCTCAGTTGCCCCTAGCAACCAATCAGATTCCACCTTTCATTTTCCAAAGAGTCTGTGAGGAATGAAAGGTGGAATCTGATTGGTTGCTAGGGGCAACTGAGCCAGTTTCACTTTACTCCATGTTTGATAAATCTCCCCCATACTATATATCTACCTCTGTTCCTGGTAGATTAACCCTTTACATGCTGCAGTCAGATCGTGACCACAACACGTAGAGTGCTGTACGATATCCATCCAGATGACAGGATCTTTGGGGCCGATGCATCTCCATGGCAGCTGGAAGGGAGCCTGCCATAGATGCCTAAACACCCTGCTAGATGCCAGATACACTGCCTGACAGTATAACGCTGACAGGCTCTGTACACCGCACTAGTGTGACTAGTGCAACGAATTATAATAGTGATATAATGATCACTGTAAACAAACAAAAACTATATAAATAAAATTTAATTTAAAAAAATCACCACCATCCCTCAAAAAAAAAAAATTCCCTTTATCTTGCCTTTTTTTTTTTTTTTACATATAACAAAAAAAAAAAAAATACACATATCAGGTATCGCCACATCTGTAACGACCAGAACAATTTAATATTATTTATTCCATACAGTGAACACAGTAGAACAAAATATTAATAAATAAAACTAGGATTGTTGTATTTTGTTAATCCACTAGAAAATAAAATGAATAAGTCATATATATTCAATAAAAAGTACAAGTTGTCCATCAAAAAATATTCCCTATTCTATTGGCTATGTCAATAGAAAAATAAGTTACATTGCTTCGGAGGCTTCCATGAAAAAAACAACAACAAAAAATTACTTGGGCATTATGGCCCAGAATGTATGCCGGAGGAAGGGGTTACATATTATGCTGTAAACTCCAGCATAGTAGTTGCAGTACCTTTATTCCGTTTATATGTTTCCCTTATAGCATTTTTAGTTCCTTACAATCACAATATTTTGTGGTTTTTTTTTTTTACACTGAAGATGACTTATGCAACTGTGGACAGGACAACAGACGTGTGAATGTAGCCATAGTTCCTTCAATCCTCAGAACATGAAAATAAATTCACTTGTTATTTTTGAGAATCAGAATCAGACAATTTCCCTCATTTAGCTTTATATAGAACTAAAACTTTTATGACAGACTAGAATCACAGTGGTTGCAGGCTACAGTATAATGCCCACTTAGTTTCACCTTCTGGCTTCATCAGGGGTCGAACAGGAGAACGCTATAAAAAAAATAACAGCTGCAGTACAAACAGTAGAATCGTAGAAAGAAAAGGCAGGTGCTGGGTGGAGACTGGACTAAAAAAAACTATTTACCTGTTTAATTTTTAAAGCTTACAATACTAGTACTTGCGTAATAACAAATCAGAATCACAGTAATCCCAAGCTGTACTAATGCCCGACGAGTTTCACTTTCCAGCTTCATGAAGGGTTGAAGGGGATGAGGAATGAGGATCCTTCTAAAGTGACAAAATGGGGAGTGTCTGCTGTCAAAAAACTTTTGTAACTTAGAATTATAATGGAGGGGTGAGTTGTATACAGTGATCAATATATAAGACTTTATGTTTCAACTGTATAGTTGAATAGCTACAGGATGATTTTTACTTGTTTTGATCCCAAGTGACGGGATTTAAGAAGTCTCTATCTGAGCATATTAGGTGCTTTACCAAGATCACTGCTTTATACTGAGGTCATTGCTGCCCCTCCTGACCAAGTTTCATAAGAGGACGCAACACGGTGGGTGGGTTTGTATCTCTGGATATATTTTCCCTTATTATCTCCAGTAATTGTATTTTATATGTACGTGAATTATCATTATCTCGTCTTCTTTCCATTCAGGTTCCTACAATATAGGATCCGCTAAGTCTATTTCTTCTGAATGAGATCATTTTCCTAATTGAGCCATCAAGGATGGATAAGGACAAGATGGCGGAATGCTTAATGAATCTCACCCTAGAGATATTCTTCCAGCTTACTGGAGAGGTGAGGGGGATTCTGGGAGTTATGTTACATGACACCATTCTTCTCTATGTAATAACATATGGATATGACTGGAGATGGTGAGGGGGATTCTGGGAATGTATGTAGTGATATGTATTACTGTATCTCCATAACCAGGATTACACAATCCCGGGGCCCCCACCTCACTCCCTGATACACGAGGAAATCAATGAGCAGAAGATCCTAGAACTCACCAACAAGATGGTGGAGCTGCTGACTGGAGAGGTAAGGAGGCTGCTGGGAATGCTGGGACATTATACAGGAAGGCTATGAAGGGATGGGGGGGATGACTGTGTGATCATTGTGTGTGTCAGGTTCCTATAAGGTGTCAGGACGTGGCGCTCTATTTCTCCATGGAGGAGTGGGAGTATGTAGAAGGACACAAGGATCAGTACAAGGAGGCCATGATGGAGGATCAGCCGCCCCTCCCATCACCAGGTAATAGACAGGACTACATACACCCCGCCGTTATTTCTCCCTATATACAGAATGGAGTCAGTCTCTCTATGTGTTCCCTACAGCCACATCCAGTAAGAGAACAACACCAGAGAGATGTCCCCGTCCTCTTCTTCCTCAGGATTGTCCAGAAGAGAATCACAATGTCCCCCAGGATGATCAGGTAGCTGGAATATGGGCTGCTTAAGGGCGAGGTTCTTCTTTTATCCAGCTATATTTTTCTATATTATTAGTGGTCATGATAATTTCTGATAGACTTCTGTCGTCCGACCTTTTGTCTTGCAGGTTATGAAGGTTAAAGATCTAAACATAATAGTAAAAGAAGAGACATATATGAGCGATGATGAGCCGTGTGCAGAGGACGTATCTACAGAAAACTGCCCAGGTCAGTAGTGACCACTAAATACAGATGGTGGTGGAGCTATAGCAGTCACTACAATGGCAGCTGTGACCGGGCCCATGAATCAAAGAGACCCAGAGACGCCTCACTATGTTATTATTGACTGCTTCTGTCTGACCTGCTATAACTCTGCTCTAATGCTCGGCAGTATATGGAGGTTTGTGCAGCAGTACTGATAGGCAAAGAGGGGTCCCATGTAGTGATGAGAGAGTACTAAAATGCTCGGGTGCTCGTTATTCGAGATAAATATTTCCTGATACCGATACTCGGGTGCTTGTTTCAAGTAACGAACCCCATTGAAGTCAATGGGAAACTCGAGCATTTTTGCAGGGGACCCAAGCTCGGACCAGGGAAGGTTGCGTGAAACCCTGGAAACCTTAGAAAATGATGGAAACACCACGGAAATGGAAAGGAAACAGCAGGGGCAGCATGTATGGATGCCTCTGAGGTTGCCAAGCTCACATGCTCGCTCATCACTAGTCCCATGGGTTAGAGCTGTGAAGTCATAAAACGAGACTGTATAGAGGAGATAAGAACTTTTAGTGTATTAACCCCTTCAGTGAACCTATAAAGAGTCTGGCTTCAACACAGAATGGGAGAGAGAACAGCCTGGTTGCCTAACATCATGATATACTGGTCCACGCTCTACTGTTATATCGTGATGTCTTTTGCCTGCACTGACATAGTAATAACTATTTATCTCTATAACAAATTATAATGTTAGGGTGGGTTCACACTGTGTTTTTGCAATCCGTTTAACTGATCCGTTGTTTTAACGGTCAAAAAAGTAGTGTCAACAGTACTTTATTGTGCGTAAAAAAAAAACGCATCCGTTTTGATCCGTTTTTTTTTATAATGGAGGTCAATGGAAAAACGGATCAAAAACGGATGCCCACAAATGCATCCGTTTTTTGCAATCCGTTTTTTTGCAAAAAACTGATCCGTTAAACGGATGCTGAAAACGCAGTGTGAACCTAGCCTTATGGGCTTAAAATAATAAAATATGTTGTATTCTTGTCAGATGACTGTACCGGAAGCTCAGAGGGGCATCTGACCTCTTCAGATTTTACTGCATATGACTGTGGTACTACACAAGATACATGTGAAGAGCCCCCAGATTCACCCTCAGCCCTTGAGACCAAAGATTTACCATCCGATATCATCATAAAGGTTATATCTGCTGATACATCACCGCCTCCAAAGAAAACGAAAAGTCGTCGAAGAGCTGTTCCCCCAGGAGAGAAGCCTTTTTCATGTACAGAATGTGGGAAATGTTTTATCCAGAAATCAGATCTTATAAGACATCAGAGCATTCACACAGGTCCAGAGACATTTTCATGTTCAGAATGTGGAAAACATCTTAAGCAGGAATCGGATCTCCTTACCCATCAGATATGTCACTTGGATACAAAGCCTTATCTGTGCAAGGAATGTAACAAATGTTTTAAACAGAAATCGGATCTTGTTAAACATCAGAGAACTCACACAGCGGAGGATCCATGTTCGTGTTCAGATTGTGGCAAGTGTCTTTTCCTGAAATCCGCACTTATTGCACACCAGAGACGTCACACGGGGGAGAAGCCGTTCTCGTGTTCAGAATGTGGGAAGTGTTTTAACAAAATCTCAGATGTCGCCAGACATCAGAGAATTCACACGGGGACAAAGCCATTTTCATGCTCCGAGTGCGGGAAATCGTTTACTCAGAAATCAAATCTTGTTAGGCATCAGAGGAGCCACACAGGGGAGAAGCCATATTCATGTTCAGAGTGTGGGAAATGTTATCGCGTTAAAACAAATCTAATCACACATCAGAGAACTCACACAGGGGAGAGGCCATATTCATGCTTGGAGTGTGGGCAATGTTTTATTCGCAAATCGTATCTTCTTAATCATCAAAGAATTCACACGGGGAAGTAGCCATGCCATAGTTTTTTTTTAGATATTTTCCTTTTATGACTGTTACAAAGGAAAGTTACATGTCCTGATAACGAAATATCTGCAAGTACTAATAAACATCTGATATCCATAAAGCAAGCAGAGTCCAGATAAAACGGCTATACGTCAACCATGGACGCTGAATATTTCACCTTATTTTATACACCCTGAGCGGCCACGTTGACGCCTGAGACGCCTGCAGACTACCTGGATTAGTGCAGCATATAATCCGAAAATCCAGGTTAATATGGGAAAATCAAGTGATTCGAACAATCTAGAACAAGGCCTGGTCATTGGTGCTAGATTCGTTTGGGCCAGGGTTTCCAAATCTTCCAATCTTATTGGGTTTTCTCATGTACCGGGGCAGAGAGTCGAGAATGGTGTGATCAAGGGAAAACGGCCAACACAAGTGGACGGAAATGTATCTAGATTGGGTAAATTACTTTGTAAGGACAAAGATTCAAGTGGAAAATTGACTATGATCATGTCAAGCTGATTCGATGGCTCCAGAGCTCTGTGGCACCATGCCGATAGGAGGGTCACAATATGGCACCTGTATGAATGAATAAAACCAGTTGTAGCTGGTGGCGGAGGTGTAACGGTGTGGCGAGTGGTTCCTTGGCTCAGCCTGGTGGACACATGCTTGGACGGTTGGACATCTCTATACATTGTGGCTTATATAGCGTCGGGTTCTCCTATGGCAGAAAGGCGTTTTCAGCAGTACAATGCACCACTCTAAGGGTTGTGTAGTCATAGATAGGATACAGTAACATGACAGCGTATTTTCCTTTATTTCTTTATATATATAGGTAGAGTTCAATGACCCGAAATGACATCATAAACCCCCATTAGATCTCATTACACAGTAAACAGCCTCCCCTTAGCACCGCTGAACAGTAATAGCGCCTCCATTAGTTTACAGAGTCCTTATATTTCAATAGAACAGTAATAGCTTCCTACCTGAACCCCTATGGACGGCCGTGGTCAATCTCCGTAGCTTTACTGCCATAGAATCTGGGATGGCTGGCTCCTCTCCGTCTTGTCTGTGCCCCATACTCCCGCAATGATACACTACTCGTCGTAGCCGTCACCCACCCATTTCCATCTACCATATCATGCGTTTTATACAGTTCCAACCTTGGATAACTCTGTCCTTCTTTCTGTTCCCTTGTTTTGAGTGCTGATCACTTTGAAGCCCAATATGTTCGCTATACACATCTCACGTCTCTCTCTCTACCTCTTTACTCATATGGTATACTTTGTTATGTGGACGTCATGCAGATTTTTTGTCGCTTTTGCTCTTGTATATCTCCTGTTTATTATAAATAAACATTAAAATGTTTAATAAGAAAGAAAAAAGGGTGTTTCCCTTGGTGACCGACACACAAAATGACACCCCTGTAAAATGAGTAGTACTCACCTCTCCCCATTTCTACAACAGGCCTGTCCCAGCCTGTGCTCTTCTCCCTTTATTTTGGCTTGGGGATGGATACACAGTATATCAAATAAACAGTCATGGCCAAAAGTTTTGAGAATGATATACAAATATTTATTTTTACAAAGTCTACTGCTTCAGTTTTTAAAATGGCAATTTGCATATACTCCAGAATGGTATAAAGAGTGATCAGCTTAACAGCAATTACTTGCAAAGTCAATATTTGCCTAGAAAAGGAACTTTATCCCCCAAAACACATTTCAACTTCATTGCAGCCCTGCCTTAAAAGGACCAGCTAACATCGTTTCAGTGATTGCTCCATTAACACAGGGGTGGGTGTTGCTGAGGACAGGGCTGGAAATCAATCTGTCATGATTAAGTAAGAATGACACCACTGGACACTTTAAAAGGAGGCTGGTGCTTGGCATCATTGTTTTTCTTCTGTTAACCATGGTTATCTCTAAAGAAACATGTGCAGTCATCATTACACTGCACAAAAATGGCCTAAGAGGGAAGAGTATCGCAGCTAGAAAGATTGCACCTCAGTCAACAATCTATTGCATCATCAAGAACTTCACCCGCTGTGTTTTTTATTCTAGCTTTGATGGATGCTATTGCAGGACCCTGGGACGTGTCACTCTATGGGTACGATCAACTCGAGAGGGCCTGGACGTGTCATTGACCCTCAAGGCCGCTATGTGATTCTGGTGGGATGTCTTAGAGATTCCCCCATAATGCTCTGTAATGTGTACTGCCCAAATTCTGGTCAGATTCCCTTTCTTACCCACTTACTGTCGAAAGTCTCCAAAATTCAGCAATCCCTATCCTCCCCTGTGCTCCTGATTGGGGGAGACTTTAATATGCCACTCTCCCCGAGGATGGATAGGCTCTCTGTACAGCAGGGACCCCCTTCATCCTCTTTAGTTCAACTCTCCCAGAGGTTCCGGCAACTTATTCGTGGACATCATCTCTATGATCTATGGAGGATTTCCAACCCCTCAGATAAAGTATACACGTTTTACTCCCCAGTTCACTCTACACATACGCGTATTGATTTTTTTTTTAGTAATATCTTAGGTCTGAGGCTATTGGAATCTGAGGCTATTGGAGAGTATGCCACTGGAGGCTCAATGAATTCCTAGTAAAGAATCCCACACACCTTGAATCCCTGAAACAGTGCCTCCGCCATTATTTCACTGAAAATACGGGGAGTGTCGCGTCCCTTTCGGTCCTTTGGGAGGCCCATAAGTCAGTACACAGGGGGCACTGTATAGCTCATTCTTCTAAGTTAAAAAAAGATGCTAACCTGCAGAAGAAGGATTTGTTAGCCCAGATGCGAGCCCTAGAGCGTAAATTGGCTATCTCCCCCTCTGTCGCTGCTTTGTGTAAGTTAGTGGAAGTACGGGCCCAACTGAAGGACTTGGTGGTACTTCACGTGAATAAATTATTAGTATATTCCAGACATAAATATGACAAAGCCAATAAGGCGCATACCCTACTTGCCTTACAGCTGAGGGATGCTAAGGTCCAGGCTTCGCCTCAAGCAGTGAAAGATGCCGATGGATGCCTACATTATGCACCCGACCGCATAGCAGAGCTATTTGCTGAGTACTACACTCGCCTTTACTCCCTTCCCTCTGAACTACCATCAAGTCCTGAAGCCCGACAACAATGTTTGGACCAATTTCTGACATTCTGTCACCTGCCCACCCTCACAGTGAGCGACAGGGAGGAGCTTAACTCCCCAATAACCCTAGAGGAATTACTGGAGGTGCTGAAAGAGTTGCCGAATGGCAAGGTCCCTGGCCCAGATGGGCTGACGTATATATCTACTACAAGTCACTCATAAACCGATTATCACCCCACCTTCTGCCCTTCTACAACTCCTTTTTGACTTGTTCTCCTATACCTGATACTATGATGGAATCCTTTATCACAGTAGTGCCCAAACTGGGTAAATACCCGGCAGACTGCGGTAGCTACAGACCTATTTCACTCCTTAATGCTGAACTTAAAATTTTCACCAAATTACTAGCAAATAGACTGGGGTCACTCCTGCCGACACTCATTCATAAGGATCACGTTGGCTTTGTAGCCTCCAGACAAGCGGTAGACAATACTAGACGCACCATCGATCTTATTGAGGTACTCAACAAAACTGGATCCTCAGGCCTTCTTCTGGGTTTAGACGCAGATGCAGGCCACTCTTCAAGCTTTTGGCATTTCTGGACCGTTCTAAATGGCCATTAATGCACTCTATTCCACTCCTGGGGCGATGGTGCGTCTAACCCACATGGTTTCTAATAGGCTGGCCATTGGTAATGGGACTCGGCAGGGGTGTCCCCTGTAGCCCCTTCTTTTTGATCTCTGTATAGAGCCGCTGCCAGCTCAGATCAGATTGTGCCCCGATATCCAACGGATCTTGGTGCAGGATAGGGAATTTAAATTGTCTCTATTTGCAGACGATATCCTTTTAACACTGGGAAACCCACACACCTCAATTCCCAATCTCAATAAAATTCTTGAGCACTATGGGAAACTTTCGGGTTATAGGATTAACCAGAAAAAAACGGAAGCTCTCTCTATCAATCTACCCACAGCGGTTGTAGAATCCCTGAAGGGTTCTTACCCATTTATGTGGTGGGATAAATCGCTAAAGTACCTGGGGACTAATATTACTGCATCTTTTGGTACCCTATACAAGGCCAACTTCGTCCCTCTTTTTAAGGACATCTCAGGCCTGGTCACTAAGTGGGCTTCTCCCCCTTTGTCCTTAATTGGCAGGATAACAGCAGTAAAAATGTCCATTTTACCCAAAATTTTATACTTAATGGAGACCCTCCCCATACCTATTGCCTGATCTGCTTTGAGAAAAGTCTGACTTACTACACCGTATCTTTCCTCAGGTTTCTATGGTGTGTTGGCGGTGCTCTAGGGACCGGGGCACCCTACACCATATATTCTGGGACTGTTCGGTTTTGCAAAATTACTGGTGGACGGTTAAGGACCTTTTTAGGACGGTTCTACCTGGACCTACCCCTGGACCCAGCTCACTATATACTCAATATTTCTCCTAAGAATCTACATAAGGAAAAGGCTAAAGGCTAAAGCAAAAGGCTAAATTGCTCCTACATATTCTTACAGCAGCTAAATGCCTGATAGCAGGTATGTGGAAATCGGTGGTCCCCCCGTCCCGAGAGCAACTCCTGGCTAAAATCATGGACATTTGACGCATGGAGTACTTAACGGCCCTCAATGGCCCCCAAGTAGATACATTTAGGAAGATATGGGACCCCTGGGATGTGGCCTTCCTCCACCTTCTTAATGCAGCTCGGGTGACCCTCTCCCCCATCCTTTCCTCTCCCGGTTTTCCCCTTTGTGTATCTTTTGTCTTTTGTCATGTATGTTAGTTTCCGGTTTCCCCTGTCGGTCTGCACTTTAAGTTATTCTGTTCTTCTGGGACCCATGTTGGATGTCCCACAATAGTTTGTTAAAGTTTGGATGTATGAGCTCACTAGCTCCGACGCTGAATGTGCCTCTATGTTTGAGGGGCAGACCCTAGCACATAAGTTCCTCAGGTCCCTAGGTTGGGGATCGCCATATAGGCTCAAGAAGACTGTACCGACATTACCTATGTTGTTTTATTGTACACTTGTACTATGATACCATGTTATAAGGTTTTTCGTCCTGAGCATTGTTTACACTGTGTGCTAAGCGGAGTGCGCCCTCCGGGAACCTGCTCGACTCCCTCAGTGTCTTTTCTGTTGTTGTGTTGATGTTATAAAATGGAAAATGTCAAAATAAACAGTTTAAAAAAAAAAAAAAAAAAAAAAAAAAAAGAATGGTACCAGAATGTCCTCCAAGAGCAACTTCTCCCAACCGCCCAAGAGCAGTTTGGCCATCAACAATGCCTTTTCCAGCATGATGGAGCACCTTGCCATAAAGCAAAAGTGATAACTAAATGGCTCAGGGAACAAAACATAGAGATTTTGGGTCCATGGCCTGGAGACGCCCCAGATCTTAATCCCATTGAGAACTTGTGGTCAATCATCAGGAGACGGGTGGACAAACAAAAACCAACAAATTCTGACAAAATGCAAGCATTGATTGTGCAAGAATGGACGGCTATCAGTCAGGATTTGGTCTATAAGTTGATTGAGAGCAGCCAGGGAGAATTGCAGAGGTCCTAAGGAAGAAGGGTCAACACTGCAAATATTGACTTGCTGCATTAACTCATTCTAACTGTCAGTATAAGCTTTTGTTACTCATAATATGATTGCAATTATATTTCTGTATGTGATAAAAACATCTGACAAACACATATAAAAACCAGATGGCAGCAGATCATGGGAAAATATTAGATTTGTGTCATTTTTAAAACTTTTGGCCATGACTGTAGAGCATGGGGTATGGAGGTGGCTGCCGCTCTCAGTATATAGATGTATACAGAGGCCAGGGTATGGAGGCGGCTTCTACTCTCAGTATATACATGTATATAGAGCCCGGGGTATGGAGGCGGCTGCCACTCTCAGTATATAGATATATACAGAGGCTGGGTATGGAGACGGGCTGGGTGGCCACTCCCTGAGCTCTGTATACGGCTGCACCAGGCGTCCAGGTGGAGCTCTGGATGTAATTACAGGGAGAAGCCGCCTGTGAGCAAGAGGGAGGGGAAGGTTACGTGAGTGTTCAGACTCTGAAATGCTGAGCTCGGCCGTACAGCAGCACAGAGCCCCTGCCAGACGCCGACCCCTACAGGTGAGTTGACCTCTGATACTCTCTTCAGTCTGCCAAAGTACATGTGTCTTGTAGTAGTGAGTATTGTTGCTGCTTGTGGCCTTTATGTGCCATACACAAGTCCCATAGGGAGTGAATGTACACTGTCCTACAGGAGGCTCTGAGATCATGGGGGTCCCAGCACTGAGACCCTCTGTCACCATAATATACACTGTCCTATAGGGGGCTCTGAGATTGTGGAGGTCTCATTACTCAGACCCCCTGTGACTGTAACGTATGCCGTCCTTCAGGGGGCTCTGAGGTCGGGGGGGGGGGGGGGGGGGGGGGATTTGTTTCAGCTCGCTTCCATTAAATTGATTGGAGCTAAATTGTAATGCCACTCACATACTGAGGACCAGTGTGGCGCTTTGTCTTTTCTAATCCTGGATAAACATGATATATGGATTAATTGATTATTGCCCAAACAAAAAGAGAAATAATCTACTACCAGTGTAAGAACAGATGCTCAGTGGTCGCCAGATGTATCTTTTATGCATCAGAGAAATAATTTGTTGTCAGTACATTTCCCCTTAAGTGGTTGTCAAGGATTAGAAAAGCTTAGCCGATCACTTATAAAAACAGCCCAACAGCCCATACAGAGACAGCTCTGCTATATACACATCATACAGAGACAGCTCTGCTATATACACATCATACAGAGACAGCTCTGCTATATACACATACAGACAGCTCTGCTATATACACATCACACAAAGACAGCTCTGCTATATACACATACAGAGACAGCTCTGCTATATACACATCATACAAAGACAGCTCTGCTATATACACTTACAGAGACAGCTCTGCTATATACACATTATAGAGACAGCTCTGCTATATACACATCACACAGAGACAGCTCTGCTATATACACATCATACAGAGACAGCTCTGCTATATACACATCATACAGAGACAGCTCTGCTATATACACATCCTACAGAGACAGCTCTGCTATATACACATCATACAGAGACAGCTCTGCTATATACACATCATACAGAGACAGCTCTGCTATATACACATCATACAGAGACAGCTCTGCTATATACACATCATACAGAGACAGCTCTGCTATATACACATCATACAGAGACAGCTCTGCTATATACACATCATACACAGACAGCTCTGCTATATACACATCATACACAGACAGCTCTGCTATATACACATCATACACAGACAGCTCTGCTATATACACATCATACACAGACAGCTCTGCTATATACACATCATACACAGACAGCTCTGCTATATACACATCATACACAGACAGCTCTGCTATATACACATCATACAGAGACAGCTCTGCTATATACACATCATACAGAGACAGCTCTGCTATATACACATCATACACAGACAGCTCTGCTCAATACACATCATACACAGACAGCTCTGCTATACACACATCATACAGAGACAGCTCTGCTATACACACATCATACAGAGACAGCTCTGCTATATACACATCATACAGAGACAGCTCTGCTATATACACATCATACAGAGACAGCTCTGCTATATACACATCATACAGACAGCTCTGCTATATACACATCATACAGAGACAGCTCTGCTATATACACATCATACAGAGACAGCTCTGCTATATACACATCATACACAGACAGCTCTGCTATATACACATCATACACAGACAGCTCTGCTATATACACATCATACACAGACAGCTCTGCTATATACACATCATACACAGACAGCTCTGCTATACACACATCATACAGAGACAGCTCTGCTATACACACATCATACAGAGACAGCTCTGCTATATACACATCATACAGAGACAGCTCTGCTATATACACATCCTACAGAGACAGCTCTGCTATATACACATCATACAGAGACAGCTCTGCTATATACACATCATACAGAGACAGCTCTGCTATATACACATCATACAGAGACAGCTCTGCTATATACACATCATACAGAGACAGCTCTGCTATACACATCATACACAGACAGCTCTGCTATATACACATCATACACAGACAGCTCTGCTATATACACATCATACACAGACAGCTCTGCTATATACACATCATAGAGACAGCTCTGCTCTATACACATCATACAGAGACAGCTCTGCTCTATATACATCATACACAGACAGCTCTGCTATATACACATCATACAGAGACAGCTCTGCTATATACACATCATACACAGACAGCTCTGCTATATACACATCATACACAGACAGCTCTGCTATATACACATCATACACAGACAGCTCTGCTATATACACATCATACACAGACAGCTCTGCTATATACACATCATACACAGACAGCTCTGCTATATACACATCATAGAGACAGCTCTGCTCTATACACATCATACACAGACAGCTCTGCTCTATATACATCATACAGAGACAGCTCTGCTCTATACACATCATACAGAGACAGCTCTGCTATATACACATCATACAGAGACAGCTCTGCTATATACACATCATACAGAGACAGCTCTGCTATATACACATCATACACAGACAGCTCTGCTATATACACATCATAGAGACAGCTCTGCTATATACACATCATACAGAGACAGCTCTGCTCTATATACATCATACAGAGACAGCTCTGCTATATACACATCATACAGAGACAGCTCTGCTCTATATACATCATACAGAGACAGCTCTGCTATATACACATCATACAGAGACAGCTCTGCTATATACACATCATAGAGACAGCTCTGCTATATACACATCATAGAGACAGCTCTGCTATATACACATCATACACAGACAGCTCTGCTCTATACACATCATACAGAGACAGCTCTGCTATATACGCATCATACAGAGACAGCTCTGCTATATACGCATCATACACAGACAGCTCTGCTATATACACATCATACAGAGACAGCTCTGCTATATACACGTACAGAGACAGCTCTGCTATATACACATCATACAGAGACAGCTCTGCTCTATACACATCATACAGAGACAGCTCTGCTCCTTACACATCATACAGAGACAGCTCTGCTATATACACATCACACAGAGACAGCTCTGCTATATACACATCATACAGACAGCTCTGCTATATACACATCATACAGAGACAGCTCTGCTATATACACATACAGAGACAGCTCTGCTATATACACGTCATACACAGACAGCTCTGCTATATACACATCACACAGAGACAGCTCTGCTATACACACATCATACAGAGACAGCTCTGCTATATACACATCATACAGAGACAGCTCTGCTATATACACATCATACAGAGACAGCTCTGCTATACACACATCATACAGAGACAGCTCTGCTCTATACACATCATACAGAGACAGCTCTGCTATATACACATCATACACAGACAGCTCTGCTATATACACATCATACAGAGACAGCTCTGCTATATACACATCATACACAGACAGCTCTGCTATACACACATCATACACAGACAGCTCTGCTCTATACACATCATACAGAGACAGCTCTGCTATACACACATCATACACAGACAGCTCTGCTATATACACATCATACACAGACAGCTCTGCTATATACACATCATACACAGACAGCTCTGCTATATACACATCATACACAGACAGCTCTGCTATACACACATCATACAGAGACAGCTCTGCTATATACACATCATACAGAGACAGCTCTGCTATATACACATACAGAGACAGCTCTGCTATATACACATCATACACAGACAGCTCTGCTATACACATCATACAGAGACAGCTCTGCTATATACACATCATACAGAGACAGCTCTGCTATATACACATCATACAGAGACAGCTCTGCTATACACATCATACACAGACAGCTCTGCTATATACACATCATACACAGACAGCTCTGCTATATACACATACAGAGACAGCTCTGCTATATACACATCATACACAGACAGCTCTGCTATACACATCATACAGAGACAGCTCTGCTATATACACATCATACACAGACAGCTCTGCTATATACACATCATACAGAGACAGCTCTGCTATATACACATCACACAGAGACAGCTCTGCTATATACACATACAGAGACAGCTCTGCTATATACACATCATACACAGACAGCTCTGCTATATACACATCATACAGACACAGCTCTGCTATATACACATCATACACAGACAGCTCTGCTATATACACATCATACACAGACAGCTCTGCTCCATAGACTCCAGCAGTAATCACGCCCAGCAGAGCATCATGTGATCCTGAGTCCACACCCCCCACCATGTGACTGATCACATGACTGTGACACCTCCGCAGGTCCTGTCAGCACACATCGGGCACACAGCTCCTGTACAGCTCTGCAGGTCAGGTATGTGAACAGTCACTGTTGTCAGGGGAGATTTATAAGACCAATCAGAACGCAGCTTTTGTTTATATTCTGTTGTTGACAAATGATAGTTATGCTGTGGTTGGTTGCTATTGGCAACAAGGAGAGTGGTGCTTCCTGTATCGCCATCACCACAGCAGTCAGGGTTCTATCAGCAGACACATCAGTACAAGGGGTCACTTATAGAGGAGGTCATCTCGTCACCCATTGGTCAGGCTGTATGTCCATCAGAGCTTACCTTCACCCATTAGCCAATCAGCAATAAGCTCCAGGACTAGGACAAGTGTGGTGACTGGGGGTTGCTAGATGGATCTGCAAGGGCAGGTGTTGTGGTACAGATGCGGCACTTGTCACCAGGCGATACTTTTGAATCAGAACAGTCTCTTAGGTAGGTTTTAGTTAGAAGGCTTTGTAGAGGTACCAGGGGGACCTGTCTAGGCACTGGGGCCTTAAGACTTAGAAGAAACCTGTACTCCCAGTTTACTGAATACCGCCTTTTGCCAGACGAGATCCAGATGGAGTCCTAGATCCAGGCACATGGGCCCTGGGCTTGAACAACAGGTAGTAACTAATCCATTGAGATTACCTGAGGAGATTGAGCAGAGGTTTAGTGAGGTACTTCGGCTTTACCTGTTCTTTGCCGGGGATAGTCTTGGCGTATCCTCCCATTGGTTGAGAAACTGTGAGATCACTCAACATCCCATTGGTGGGAACTTTCTAGAACGAATCTTTGATAGGCCAACTATGCTGGAGAAAGATAGGATAATACTTAGTGGTGGCATCTTGTGGCTAAACAGTAGTAAGACATCTGTGAAAACATGATACAGGTAATACCAATGGTGGCAGTGCTTGGGAGTAAATGGAACCTTCTACAAAATACCACTGCCGACTGGAATATACTAGAAGACAGTAGTGGCAGATTGGTTCCCGGGACACTACAGGAGGGAGTGTGAGGACAGAACGTCAGTGTGGAGTCATCTCCAGAGCAGCCACTAGAGGGCGCAGCAGAGGCAGTTGTAGGAAGACATGTCCAAACATAAGCCCTTTTAAAGTTTAATTTTTGAAAAGGGAAATGCTTATACTTACCTACCCCAGCCCCCTGCTGCTCCTCTCTTCCCCAGCTTCTGTGATGAGATGTCTCCACGGGACCTGCTGGCTCAGCCAATCACTGATGTAAACATGGCACCACTGCAGTCATTGATTGGCTGAGCCGGAGGTCCTGTCCTAACCCCTAGTTTCAGAGAAGAGACAAGCAGCTGGGAGACTGGGGTTGGTGAGTTAACCCCCTTTTCCCGTATTCTCTTCAGTGATTGGATTTTTATGTGGAAACTTTTACAGCTTTTACAACATCTCATCTTCTTTTCATTTAGGTTCCTGCAATATAGGATCCTCTCCTGAGATCTTCTGCACACGACCTGATACTGATGGATCGGGACAGGGACAAGATGGTGGAGAGGATAATAAGTCTCACCCTAGAGATACTATTCCAGCTTACTGGAGAGGTGAGGGGGATTCTGGGAGTGATGTCACATGACACCATTCTTCTCTATGTAATAACAGATGGATATGACTGGAGAGGTGAGGGGGATTCTGGGAGTGATGTCACATGACACCATTCTTCTCTATGTAATAACAGATGGATATGACTGGAGAGGTGAGGGGGATTCTGGGAGTGATGTCACATGACACCATTCTTCTCTATGTAATAACAGATGAATATGACTGGAGAGGTGAGGGGGATTCTGGGAGTGATGTCACATGACACCATTCTTCTCTATGTAATAAGAGATGGATATGACTGGAGAGGTGAGGGGGATTCTGGGAGTTATGTTACATGACACCATTCTTCTCTATGTAATAACAGATAGATATGACTGGAGAGGTGAAGGGGATTCTGGGAATGTATGTAGTGATATGTATTACTGTATCTCCATAACCAGGATTACACCATCTCGAGGCCCACATCTCGCTCTCTGATACACGAGGAAATCAATGAGCAGAAGATCCTAGAACTCACCAACAAGATGGTGGAGCTGCTGACTGGAGAGGTGAGGAGGCTGCTGGGACATTATACAGGAACGCTATGAAGGGATGGGGGGGGATGACTGTGTGATCATTGTGTGTGTCAGGTTCCTATAAGGTGTCAGGACGTGGCGCTCTATTTCTCCATGGAGGAGTGGGAGTATGTAGAAGGACACAAGGATCAGTACAAGGAGGCCATGATGGAGGATCAGCCGCCCCTCCCATCACCAGGTAATAGACAGGACTACATACACCCCGCCGTTATTTCTCCCTATATACAGAATGGAGTCAGTCTCTCTATGTGTTCCCTACAGCCACATCCAGTAAGAGAACAACACCAGAGAGATGTCCCCGTCCTCTTCTTCCTCAGGATTGTCCAGAAGAAAATCACAATGTCTCCCAGGATGATCAGGTAGCTGGAGATGAGGCTCCATGATGTCTTCCATATGATGTGTAGAGGGGCTGTGAGGGGCTTGTGTCCGGTCTTATTCTGCAGTATTATATGGGTTATATATAGAGGAGATTGCGGGATTACAGGTGACTGTAGACATTAGATCTTGTCTCTGTCTCCTCACTGCTGGATATACTGGATATACAGGAGACCTGCACATATTGGATATACAGGAGACCTGCACATATTGGATAGATAGGAGACCTGCACATATTGGATATATAGGAGACCTCCACATATTGGATACACAGGAGACCTGCACATATTGGATACACAGGAGACCTGCACATATTGGATATATAGGAGACCTGCACATATTGGGTATATAGGAGACCTGCACATATTGGATATACAGGAGACCTGCACATATTGGATATATAGGAGACCTGCACATATTGGATATACAGGAGACCTGCACATATTGGATATACAGGAGACCTGCACATATTGGATATATAGGAGACCTGCACATATTGGATATACAGGAGACCTGCACATATTGGATACACAGGAGACCTGCACATATTGGATATATAGGAGACCTGCACATATTGGATATACAGGAGACCTGCACATATTGGATATATAGGAGACCTGCACATATTGGATATACAGGAGACCTGCACATATTGGATATATAGGAGACCTGCACATATTGGATATACAGGAGACCTGCAGATATTGGATATATAGGAGACCTGCACATATTGGATATATAGGAGACCTGCACATATTGGATATATAGGAGACCTCCACATATTGGATACACAGGAGACCTGCACATATTGGATATATAGGAGACCTGCACATATTGGATATACAGGAGACCTGCACATATTGGATATATAAGAGACCTGCACATATTGGATATATAGGAGACCTGCACATATTGGATATACAGGAGACCTCCACATATTGGATATATAAGAGACCTGCACATATTGGATATATAGGAGACCTGCACATATTGGATATATAGGAGACCTGCACATACTGGATATATAGGAGACCTGCACATATTGGGTATATAGGAGACCTGCACATACTGGATATATAGGAGACCTGCAAATATTGGATATATAGGAGACCTGCACATATTGGGTATATAGGAGACCTGCACATATTGGATATATAGGAGACCTGCACATATTGGATATATAAGAGACCTGCACATATTGGATATATAGGAGACCTCCACATATTGGATATATAAGAGACCTGCACATATTGGATATATAAGAGACCTGCACATATTGGGCTCAGATATCTACAGCTGTAATGATGAGTAATGATATTCTCTGGTCACCTAGAACATTTTACTCATTCTCTCTGATGACTCTTATGTTATTTCTTCCAAAGCTTATGGATCGGAGTAAAGATCTGAACCACAATAATGTTACAACCATAATAGTAAAAGAAGAGGCGTATATGAGGGATGATGAGCCGTGTATAGAGGACGTTCCTACAGGTCACAGCCGCCCAGGTGAGTAGTGACCACTGAGTAGTGACTACACTCAATGACAAAAAACATAATGCAACAAAGGAGCTCTTCAAATGTTATGTGTGATTTACAACTGAGCCTAGAGCCTCCTGGGCCATATTGGCACCTGTAGCCTGGATACAAGATGAGATACGGTTGGATGGCAAGGATACAGGTTCTGTATGGCATCCTGCGGCACATTCTTCGACTGAGGTTACAACTTGGCCCATTGTCGGATTCCATACAGACCCTGGATTAGTGGCTACAGATGATACGGTTCCAGTCCATATCAGTCCAGGTTTATTGTTCACATCACCAATACAAACAACATCCCATGATGGCCCCCTCCCAGAGCCTGTCAGCTGGGCAAAATGTCTTCCAGTTTGCTGTACAGACATATCTAGCAGTAACTGATCCATCAGGTACACTGCCTAAAAGTAGCTTCTGAGAGCCTTTTTTTTTAATAGGGCAGCGGGGGAAGTACTTTTCTGCCTTCCTGGGCTGTTTCTATCGGAACTCATCTGTAATCATTCTGCACATTGAAATTTCTGTCTGGCTTATTATTCGTTTGTTTTATTTATTAAGCTTTTAAAGGAGAAGTCCGGCAAAAATTTTTATTAAAGTATTATACTGTCCCCCAAAAGTTATACAAATCACCAATATACACTTATTACGGAAAATGCTCATAAAGTGCTTTTTCCCTGCACTTACTACTGCATCAAGGCTTCACTTCCTTGATGACATGATGATGTCACTTCCTGGATGACATGGTGATGTCACGACCCGACTCCCAGAGCTGTGCGGGCTGTGGCTGCTGGAGAGGATAATGGCAGGGGGATGCTCAGTGTCCCTCCAGTGCCCTGTGTCCCTCAGTGTCCCTCTGCCATCATCCTCTCCAGCAGCCACAGCCCGCACAGCTCTGGTAGTTGGGTCGTGACATCACCATGTTATCCAGGAAGTGACATCACCATTTTATCCAGGAAGTGACATCACCATTTTATCCAGGAAGTGACATCACCACGTTATGCAGGAAGTGACATCACCATTTTATCCATGAAGTGACATCACCATGTTATCTAGGAAGTAAAATCACCATGTTATCTAGGAAGTGAAATCACCATGTTATCTAGGAAGTGACATCACCATGTTATCCAGGAAGTGACATCAAGGCTTCACTTCCTGGATAACATGGTGATGTCACTTCCTGGATAACATGGTGATGTCACTTCCTGGATAACATGGTGATGTCACTTCCTGGATAACATGGTGATGTCACTTCCTGGATAACATGGTGATGTCACTTCCTAGATAACATGGTGATTTCACTTCCTAGATAACATGGTGATTTTACTTCCTAGATAACATGGTGATGTCACTTCATGGATAAAATGGTGATGTCACTTCCTGCATAACGTGGTGATGTCACTTCCTGGATAAAATGGTGATGTCACTTCCTGGATAACATGGTGATGTCACGACCCAACTCCCAGAGCTGTGCGGGCTGTGGCTGCTGGAGAGGATGATGGCAGAGGGACACTGAGGGACACAGGGCACTGGGGGGGCAATGAGCATCCCCCTGCCATTATCCTCTCCAGCAGCCACAGCCAGCACAGCTCTGGGAGTTGGGTCGTGACATCACCATGTTATCCAGGAAGTGACATCACCATTTTATCCAGGAAGTGACATCACCACGTTATGCAGGAAGTGACATCACCATTTTATCCATGAAGTGACATCACCATGTTATCTAGGAAGTAAAATCACCATGTTATCTAGGAAGTGAAATCACCATGTTATCTAGGAAGTGACATCACCATGTTATCTAGGAAGTGACATCACCATGTTATCCAGGAAGTGACATCACCATGTTATCCAGGAAGTGACATCACCCTGTTATCCAGGAAGTGACATCACCATGTTATCCAGGAAGTGAAGCCTTGATGTAGTAGTAAGTGCAGGGCCAAAAAAAAATTCTTTATAAGCATTTCCTGTAATAAGTGTATATTGGGGATTTGTATAACTTTTGGGGGGCAATACAATACTTTAATAAAAATTTTCTCCGCACTTCTTTATAGATACTTACCTGCCCACTCCCTCTGGGGTCTGGTTGCTTTTCTTCCTTCTTCAAGGTATTTATAAGGGTTGTACTGGGCACAGCAGACGACTCCAGCCTTCTGCCCTGCGGAGCTCTATTCCTGCATTTTCATGTCTCGGTACTATCCTTGCTGAGACTGGAGGGGGGGATGTATATCCCGATTATACGGTGACCAATAGCTGCACAATATCTCCCCTCCTGTCCCAGAAGGTAAGTGAGCGCCGAGCAGCAAAAGGATTGAGCCGTTCTCTGCCCCCCCCCACAACCCCTTTACGTTATTATCTTATATGATCTGCCTGCCACCACTAAGGTGAGAGTCTTCACATCCGTATTTATTACAGATATATGGCAGCTTGACTTTACCTTCATTGGTTTTGCTTTGCCATTAGCATTAGGATTTTAGCGGCTTCCATAGATGGAAAGATATTACAATTTTCTTTTGAATATTGTTCATAGATCTCAATCACAGACCATCCGCTCCCGGTGATCTGCCACTCGACGTCACCTTTAAGGCCTGCTTCACCTCTGACGTTACAATGGGGCCATCAACAGTTCCTAAGTCTCTCCTTGAAATGACTGGTAATGTGATCGTTCTTACAAAGTTATATAGGACTTTTTTCCCGCTGTTTGGCCAGGGCAGCGATGTGTCAGCCATTTACTCCCCTACAGGTTTGCATCTCTCACAACGCAATACACAGTTATGTGTATTGTCTACTCCCATAGCCATTCAACTAGATGGATGTGTCCACCCTCGAAATCAGTTGTTTTATGATGAATAAAGGCCTTTGAGCCATAAAGACAAATTGCAAATCCTTGAGGCCTAATAGTAGCCTCCAGACCTGTATGAAAGCCCAATATTATTTTCTAAAGGGAAGAAAAATAAAATCTAGAAAAAAATAAAACTGATCAAAAAGTCACATGTACCCCAGAATGGTACTAATAAAAACCACTGCAACTATAGAGCAGAATCCAGCCCACCGCACTGCATATTATAGATTAAATTACATTGGTGCTCGGACGTGTTGCCTTCACAGTCAGAATAGTAGAAAGATCCCAGAGCTCTGTCCTAATTCTTTATTAAGCTTCACATAAAATCTGACAAGAATACTGACGTGTTTCAGTCAGGTGATCTTAAAGGGAATGTACCATCAGGCCTGGGCTGAAGCACTGGAGGCGGGCTGACTCACCCCCAGTGGGAGGAACCCTCACCCCTCTATGATATGGTTCCATTGATTCTACTGGAGCTGTGTCATAGAGGGTCAGGGGTTTCCTCCCACTGGGGGTAAGTTGGGCCGCCTCCAGTGCTTCAGCCCGAGCCTGATGGTACATTCACTTTAAAGGGGTACTCATACATTTCAAATCTCCAGTCTTCCAGTCCTTATCAGCTGCTGCCTGTCCTGCAGGAAATAGTGTATTCTTTCCAGTCTGACACAGTGCTCTCTGCCATGTCAGGAACTGTCCAGAGGAAAGGTTTTCTATGGGGATTTACTGCTGCTCTGGACAGTTCCTGACATGGCAGAGAGCACTGTGTCAGACTGAAAAGAATCCACCTGCAGCAGCTGATAAGTACTGGAAAACTTGAGATTTTTAAATAGAAGTAAATAGCAAATCTATACAACTTTCTGAAACCTGTGGAAACCACCCCTTTGTACAGACTGTTGGCCACTTCTCGCAGAAACCCATGATCATCTTTTGTGTGACCCCTTTTTTACCACCGCTGTTACCTGTTTTAGTGATTGTTTATAAGACCTAATTCAAACGTATAGTTTATACTGCTGATTTTTATTTTTTTTAACCAAAGCCAGGAGTAGATTATAAGGGATGGAAGAGTATGGTAATACATACACTAGAGAGGATTGGTGACAGGTAGATGTAAACGTGAGCCTATGACTTCATCACAAAAGTGGAAAACTAAAAGAGAACATCCCGGACGCTAATGATCTACCGATTTGGTCGTTTATACAAAACTGTTCCACAACATCAATGTGAATTTGAGGCTATGAGATTCATAAGTTATAAATTTTATTCTTGGCAGATAACTGTACCCGGAGCTCAGAGGGACATCTGATATGTTCAGATCACAAAGCAGTTGATCGTGATATCATAAAAAAAACATATGAAGAATATATCATTATCCCGGATATACCTTCAGCTCTTCACACCAAAGATCTATCATCTGATGCAACTATACAGGTTCTATCTTCTGATACATCACTGACTGTTAAGCACAATAAAATTCACAGGAGGATGGTTGACCATCAAGGATCTCACATGGGAGAAAAGCCTTATGCATGTTCAGAATGTGGTAAATGTTTTAACCTGCAAAAAACTCTTCTTATACATCAAGGAACTCACAGAAGGGAGAAGCCATATTCATGTCCAGAATGTTGGAAATGCTTTACCGATAAATCGAATCTTGTTAGACACCGGAGAAGTCACGTAACTGAGAAGGCATTTTCGTGTGCAGAATGTGACAAATTTTTTACCCATAAATCAGATCTTTCAAGACATCAAAGACGTCACACAGGGGAGAGGCCGTTTCCATGTTCAGAATGTGGGAAATGCTTCACAGATAAATCAAATCTCAATAAACACGAGAGGAGACACATGGGAGGGAAGCCATTGTCATGTTCAGAATGTGGGGTATTGTTTAGCCATAAGTCAGCTCTTATTAAACACGAGAGAAGTCACAGAGGGGATAATCCATTTTCATGTTCAGAATGTGGGAAATGTTTTCAGCATAAATCTGCTCTGGTTAAACATGAGAGAAGTCACACAGGGCTGAAGCCATTTTCATGTTTAGAATGTGGGAAATTTTTCAATCATAAATCAGCTCTTTCTGAACACGAGAGAATTCACACCGGGGAGAAGCCATTTTCATGTTCAGAATGTGATAGCTTTTTTAGCCATAAATCGGCTCTGGTTAAACATAAGAGGATTCACACAGGGGAGAGACCATTTTTTTGTTCCGAATGTGGGAAATGTTTTAACCAGACATCAGATCTTGTTAGACATCAGAGAATTCACACAGGAGAGAAGCCATTCACATGTTCAGTATGTGGGAAATGTTTTACAGATAAATCAAATCTTCTTAAGCATGAGCGATTTCACGTAGGGGAGAAGCCATTTTCATGTACAGCATGTGGGAAAAGTTTTACTCAGAAGTCAGATCTTGTTAGACATCAGAGAACGCACATGGGATAGAAGACATATTTACGCTCTGAATGTGGGACAACTTTGAATGCATTTAGTAAATTATTGCAATGTACATAGGGTGCAAGGAAATGTTCAAGTACCGTGCAGGCTGCTTTGTCTCCTTTAAAGTAAAATCTGTCAGAACAGCTGCCCGATGCCTCAGTCTCCAGCTTCTTGTTCTCCTCCCCTGAACGATCATCTAAATGGATTTATGAGAGGTCAACTGATCAGCTTGAATTTAGCCAAATAAGAGTGGTCATAAACTGCATCAGTTTATAGCAATTACTACGACCCTGGTGGATGTTTTAATCATTTGGACTGTTCCTCTGCTAGATCAGCACTTGTATAAAGGGGTGGAAGAGGGCCCTAAGGAGTCAGCGGAGTACTGCATCCATACTGCTTCTTTGATGAGAATGCCACCGCAGTGTTGATCGCCTGATCTTGCCCATAATTTTGTGCTCAAAATATATTTATATTGTTAATGAGAATAATAAAAAAAGAAAGCACATAAAATGAATGAAAGCACATAAAAAGTAATTCTATTGTAAGATTTTTTTTTATTTAAATGAATACTCTCTTATGCCCCAAAATATATCGGTATTGATCCAATTGTGACAGCTACATCCAAGGGTAACTGTTTCCAGGTTCTGACCTCCCTATGTTTTTTGTAGCAACAATGGGAGTATCTAAGATGAAGCATTTCCTGTGACTTTTCATTCCTCATGGGCAGATACCTGAAGCCCCGCCCCTGAGGAATCAATAAACTGTTATAATGCTGCATTAATAGATGGATGGTGAATTTGAAATACAGGATGGTTCAGTGCCATCATTTAGGAAAGCAGAACTTTGTTTCTGAGGGAAAATAATCAATATAATGTTAATTTGCTTGAATTACTTAATTTATCAAGTTAAGGGCCCTTTTACACGGAAAGATTATCTGACAGATTATCTGCCAAAGATTTGAAGCCAAAGCCAGGAATGGACTATAAACAGAGATCAGGTAATAAAGGAAAGCCTGAGATTTCTCCTCTTTTCAAATCCATTCCTGGTTTTGGCTTCAAATCTTTGGCAGATAATCTTTCCGTGTAAAAGGGCCCTAAGTCAGTTATTGAATTAATTCCTGAGTATAATTTCAATTATTTGTTTATTTGTATACAATAAGATGTCCTCAGCGTCATACATGCTCTATATTCTGTTATTGCTTCTAATCAATATTACTAAAGGCTCTTAGCCTGTGTTCACATATAAGATGCAGTTTTTATTGCAGTGCAGTTGTGGTACTGCAGCGTTGTCACTGAAATTACACAGTACCACTATGTGTGAACACAACTCAAAAAACCGTATATATGATTGCTTATGAAGGTGGAACAGGCATGACCCAGGGGTAGCTGCTGCTGGTGATCAGGCATCCTCAGAAAAGGGGTCAGCTATTACAGTACAACCAGGATGGGACCATAATTGATCCAACCAACAGTTGCACTGGATTTGAGAACATCACTGTTTTCTTCCCCAGTACAGGATCCTCCATCGATCCATCCTTTACCTCCAAATGAGTGTTGGTTTAAAGGGAACCTGTCACCCCCTCACCTGGGACAGAACCCACCTGATCTCCCAATACTTACCCCCTCCTGCTGCTCCAGTGATTTCCTATATACATCGGACTCATCTCTCACTATTTGCATACTGGCGTGCAAACGAGTGGGCGGAGATTTCTCTGCAGCGGGACCGGCAGGAGGGAGTATGGGGGGAGGGTATGCATGGGGGTGCGGGGTGACATGTTCCCTTTTATTAGAATAAATATGAGTATATAAATCATTTAGGTCCCAGCTTATTACATATGCCTATTGGTTCTGCTGAGAGTTTAGAGAAAGATCTAGTGAAGTTTAGGGGGAGCTAGTTATGGTCCAAGCATTGTGCTTGGCCTTATATATGTCCCGCTTCTTCCTTGTGCCATCATCCCTGGTTCCTGTCATCTCTTGGTGAGTTTTCTTGTTACCTCTGAGGATTGATATGTACTTTGTTTTCTCTTGCTACAGATTACTTTCATGCAATTCTGCTCTAAGCCTCTAGGGGCATCTGACTGAAATCCCTTGATTAATCTAATACGGGCAATGCATGCAAAACATACAGAGCCTCGCCATCTTTGTATTCATTTATAGAAAAGAGTTTTTTGGTGAAGTTGTTCCCTGAATCTTCATAAGAGACTGTAAACTATTTTTGTTTTACTTACTGAGACCCACGATGAGGGGGGATCTGTGTTGGGCACTCACGCCTGGTGCTGGGCATGTCAGGGAGGGAGGCTTTTTTGTGTAGTCTGATGAGGTTTCCTATTCTTCTGTGACTGTAACTGAACCAGTGCAGATTGTCCCTCCGATACACAAAGGGCCATATTACATTTTCCATGCCTATGAGCTGTAGTCCACACAAACAACAGGGATTTACCTATATGTGTTTTCCACTGTTGTCAGATGGGCTGGGACTCCAAGAGAAGGACTTATCCCTTGTCTGCTCTAGAGCCTCAGGAAATAGAGCAACATATCAAGAAGGGATTGTTCTGTCCCTCCAGGTCACCTGGTGCTGGGGTCTTCTATGTAACCTACAAAGTTGGTGACCCTCATCCCTACAGGGGACAGAACAGGGTGACCACTATACACTCTTTAGAGAGCCTATAGAGCATCTGTTATCTCTGCACCAGGCAGATGTCAGCAGATAGGTGCTAGAGCATAGGTCTCCAAACTGCGGCCCTCCAGCTGTTGCAAAACCACAACTCCCATCATGCCTGGACAGCTAAAGCGTTGGATTTGGCTGTCCAAGCATGATGGGAAATGTAGTTTTGCAACAGCTGGAGGGCTGCAGTTTGGAGACCCATGTGCTAGATGAAGATATAACTATACCTTTAAATCCCATCAGTGTCTTATTTTCCATGGTCTTAGATGAGATAAAATCCTCCAGTGTGTTGTAAATGACTAATATGCAAACTCTTAAATGGCACAGATACCTCCCATATCCTTTCTATACAATCAGATGACGTAATCAGTCTCTGATTTGTTAGCATTCTGAGCTGTTCTCCTCAGCACTATAGATCCCAGCATGCCCGACCCTGTGTTGTGTAGTCAGTGGAGATGGAATCAAACACAAACTCTGTCCTGTAGCAAATCACTACAGGAGTCAGTACAACAAACATGACTTTATTACATGTGTGACATGTGCAAACATAAGCATATAGTGCCCCCTGCAGGCCGCCACCAGGATTGAGCGCACTGCTTCACCAGCCCCCTTCTCATAAGCATTGTCCTGTCCATCATGGTTTCTTCTGAGCTTTCAGGACTGTGCAGCCTGCAGGAAAAATACATTTATATAATTATTCTTCAATGTGTATGGCAGAAATCATGTAGAGGAGAGGGGGATGGAGAGGCTGCAGTTGTGCTCAGCTTTTGTGTGTGTGTGTGTGTGTGTTATTCCTCGTTACTTTATTTGGTACTTAGGTTAGTGTGCTGCAGTTCATGTTTCTGTGTCCTCTAGTACCTGGGGTTTCTGTTTGGTTCAGTTTTGCAGATTACGGCTGCAGCATACTGTTTTGTTATATACTATTGTATTCTCTGCTCCTTAGCTTTGGCGCTACTTGCCCATAAGTTCCCGTTCCTGTATGTAGTTTTCATTGTGCTCTACACTCCTCTATCATTAGATGGAGCCATGGAAACAACAGGACAGGGAGCAGGGACTCCTATCTTTCTTCTGTACTCATTTACACTGTATGCCTAGCTGCTCAGTAGCATTCACACATACAGTGTAAATAAAATATATATATTTTTTTTTCAAAAATTTGGAACATGTTATATTCACTCCCCTCTACTTGTAACATTAGTAGCTGGTGCTTGCTCTGTGATTGGCTGAGCGGCGTGTGGTGCCGGGACGGATACAGAATGCAGGAGAACGCCAGGAATGTGGACAGGTAAAGTATCAACTGTTTGGGCAATCGTCAGCCCATGAATTGCTATTTCACATAGTGATGCCCGGTCAGCTGCCAAATATTTTAGGTCTGGGCCTAAAAAAATCGATCAGCCAATGATAGTTTCATCGGCTTATAATGGTCTTTATTACACAAAGCGATAATCTGTCTGATTCAACCCATTATCGCTCTGTGTAATAAGGCCCTAAGAGTCCAACCAGCTCACTTGCTCAATGATGAACGAGCACAGCATTCGGCTGAGTAATTCTGCCCTCCTCATTTTGGGGTGATCAGACCACCTTTATTGTTTGCTTGTGCTTAGAGCAAAAAAAAAACTATTGTTGCATAAATCTCTCCTGTTCTGATTGTTTGTCAGCTTGGACTCCGGGCTGATACATTGTGATTGTATTCAGTGTAGACAATTTTCTGTGACCGACACAGCCTGGACTTCATACTGAGACTGTAACAAACTATCAGATTGGGAGAGAGCTTAGTGCTGCTTGTGTGTTTATCTAATAGAGGATTGTCTAAACTAGACACAGTATGGGAAACCCTCAGCTCTATTAGGTCTAATGGAGTTCCCGACCTCTGGGTGTAAACCAGGATGACTCCATATACGTTAGCGAGCAGAGATCTGGATAATAGTCAGGAATTCAGAGAATATTAGAGAATGGCAGAAGTGATGTCCAGTAAAGAGCTGGGATATGATAACCCATAGTCGGGGGTCTCCCTTACACATTCCTGGGGGATAGGAACATAATGACTGACATCTATATCGTTAACCCCTGCCCCCCATGTACACAGCGGTCAAATACTACGATGGGTAATACACATTTTCTGGAGTCCAGGCTGATGTCTCCTCTTACCTTGGTCACCAGGGTGGGTTTGGGCACCTTCAGGAGGTCGCACAGGAGGTTCCGCTGCTCACGGACATAGATCAGGTCAGTGTCCCTGTACAGAAGACGACATTGGGGTTAAACACCAGCTCTGATCGATCCTTTGTACTATCAGTGGGCAAATGCTAATCTCCAAAACTCACCCATCATCCTTTCAGCACTTGACCATGGTGATAAATGTGGGGACATCTCTATTTGCATCAATCAACCATTAAATCAAAAGGATATGGTCCCCATACACTTTATACTTTTATTGGTTTGGAAGTCTGTATAAGGTGTATGGGGCTCTACTGACCGGCCCCTGAAGATGATGTCGGTGGAGATAGGGGTTAGGCATGGTCAAATATCACTGCCTGACCCCCTTTGTTCTTGAAGAGATAAGCCACAGCCAGAGCTGCTTTTCTCCCTCCCCCTAGAGAACACAGGAGTGCTCGGCTGTGCCAAATACTCCTGTGTATGGGGAGGACAGAAGAGGTAACTAAAGGCTGAACGATCATTTGTCCGTCAGTTATTGAAGGTGTATTTGTAGTACTAGCGCTGGGAATTGTAATACTAATTGTAGCAACAATTTAATCAGGGAACGGATTACGTCACACAAACCAACTGGATTCTTGGTGGTTTCAGAACTGGACAGACAGGTAAGCAATGCTATATGCTACAGCAGCATTTGTATATTTTTTACCTGATGTAAGAGGACCCCTTTAACACCTCTGTGAGGTGCAGTGAATACTACGGATTATCTGGTGACTATGATATCTGCCATGGGTGGAATATATTAGTAACCAGTCAGTCAGGTAGTAAGAAAAGCGGAGAAGTGTAAGGATGTGGGTGACTGTGACAAGGGCCGACCTGGATCCAGTCCTAGGAGACCTCACAGCCCCACTCCTGAGTTTTTTTGCATACCGGTGGCACTTTGGGAAGATCAAAATTTGTTCAGTTCAAAGTTTCACCATATGATGTGACATCATACATTGCTCAGTACTCACCAGCTGGTGTCGCTTAGCACGGTCATGGCTTCATCTAGAACCTCTGGATCTACAATATCATCATATGTGATGAGCATTTCATACACCTCACTGGCCGTGGATTTTCTGACCTGCCGAGAAGGACGTGAAAAGGTGGTCAGTAAGGTGGTGTAAGTTATATGGGTGCAGTACCATCACTCAGCCAGCAAGTGGCTGTATAGAATTGTGTGAAATAAATGAGTAAAGTTAAAGGGCTTGTCCAGCGGAAAAAAAATTCTTTCAAATCAACTGGTGTCAGAATATTAAATAGATTTGTAATTTACTTCTATTTGAAAATCTCAAGTCTTACATACTTACAAACTGTTGTATGTCCTGCAGGAAATGTTGTATTTACATTCAGAAACACTGCTCTCTGCTGACATATCTGTCAGTCAGGAACTGTCCAGAGCAGCAGAAAACCTCTCCTGCTCTGGACAGTTCCTGACTGGGCCAGAGATGTCAGCAGAGAGCACTGTGTCTGAATGTAAATAAACAACACTTCCTGCAGGATATACAGCAGCTTATAAGTATGGGAAGACTACAAAGACTGTAGAGCCACACACCCCTTTTCTAAATTATAAAGAGAATGACGCAAGCGCTTACCACAGGGAACGGGTGGGAAACCAAGAGAAGCAGCTGGAATAAAACCTTCTTCCGGATGTCTCCAGGAAACTGGATCAGACCACAGAATCTGCAAAAGGTAAAGAATATACAAGGTAAGGGTCATGTCCAGATCATCGGAGGCTACAGCTGCCTCTACACCATACTTTACACTGCGGCACTGCTCGCTCAGGATGGCTGCTAGGCATACAAGCAGTAAAGGAGGCTGACGCTGTTCTCACAAGTAGTCACAAGATGCAAAGAACCTTAAAGGGACCCAGAAGCTAAATGAACACAGCACTTGACCTCTAGTCTGAAATGGTTACTAACAGGGAACAATACACAAAGTATGTAGGGCCCCCCTTTATGTGTAACACTCACACAGCCGTGCTGGACCTCAGCTTCTGCGTGTCCTTGGACCTCTTAATCTCCTCTTTACAAAGCGCAAGTAATTCGGAAGCAAATGGGTGACTGCAGGAGCGAAAAACACAGGGTTAATAACACTTCAACAAGTGTGTAACTGCAACACCCAGCATGTTCTGGGATTGACACAGAGACATGGGATACATTGGATAGAACATGAGGTTCTTACTTTTCTTCCTGCGTGAAGAGCTCAAAGCAGCCATTGGCCAACATCTGATCCAACATCTTCAGCAGAGGGATGGACACCCTGTATATAAGACAAAAGGAATATACTGCATAGTGACACACAGAGCCATAAGAGTGAAATAACGGAGGAGAGTATTCCTGGACCTGCAGTCACTTCATTGTGCAAATCAAACTATGTAGTCATAGAGTAATAGAACAGCGTCTCTTGTGGGCAACTAAAGCATTGCAGCACATAAGCATTACTAAAGAAATCACATCTCATAGAGAGGGGCGACCTAGCTTTCATCAGTTCTGGTGGAGTTCGCTTTATGGCAGCATCCAGAAGACTCTTAGAACAAAGCATAGTGTGTAATATATGGAGCAAGCATGTGATATGGGAGCTACACTAAGGTCTGCTCCCTCTGCAGGCCGCTCAGACCACTTCTACTAATTCACCGGCTCTTGAGATCTCTCTACCACATCCCGCTTTATATCTTCTTTTATCATCAATACGCACCGGTCGTTGTGCTGGTTGTCTCTGAAGACTTGGAGTAACGTCTTGGAGAAGGCATCCATGGCATCAGCATCGCTCTGGATGGACCGTAAGTAATCAAAGAGACTCTGAGACGAGTATCTCACCTGGACAGAAGCACATGGATAGACTGGGGTCAGGGCCAGCAAGTGACTCACAAAGCACAATGTCTCCACCAACAAAGGGTGCGTGCACTCTACGGAAGGGCAACGGAAAACCTGTCGCGCATTCCACAGCTCGCACCCGCTCGCAGAATGTGGAGCGCGCGTCTCCGTCCGTATCATAGACTCCATACTATGCACGGGCGGATTCTGTTGTCCGTCCAAAGAATGGAGTCTATGACACGGGCGGAGACGCGCCCGCCCCAGTCCGCGAGCGGGTGCGAGGTATGAAATGCGCAACGGGTTCTTAGTCGCCATTCCCTAGTGTACACGCACCCAAAAAGGCAAGAGTAACTATTCCCAGCATTCTCTAGAACACAGGTGTCAAACCCGCAGCAAATCTACAACTCCCATCACATCTGGTGATGATGGGAATTGAAGTCTTGAAACAACTGGAGAACCACATGTTTATACCTGGGCTCTAGGGCAAGGGTCTGAGGCAAACGTATGAGCAGTTCAGGAAAAAAAAAAATCCCTTCTGTTACCACTAGGGGGAGCTCCGTCATTAATTTACTATGGAGTTAAATGAGAGCAGTGTAATCCCTGATGCTGTAAGTCTCCCCCTAGTGGCAGCTACAGAATACAGGATTTCATCCTGCCAACAGCAGAAGATCTTAGTAATATAGAATATTATCAATACATTAATGATTATCTGTGGACTACTGAAGCATGCCGGACCTCCAGGGACTACCCATAATCACTATTTACAGTGTATATCAATATTAACCCCTTGTTCACCTTACACCACCAGAGGTAATAGGTATAATCCCCTCTAGACCACCAGGACAATGATGGGAATCACATGACCTGAAACTAACCCATGGACAAGTTAGATGTAACTTATACAGAAGTCTGGTTAACATTCTGCTTCCTCTGTAGTGGGCCATAAATCACTTGGACTTTAAAAAACAAAGCTGTATGGAGCAGTAACGTTGAGTTTCTTACTGTTGATTCTGTTAATCCTCCGACAGAGACGGCCAGGCCCATGAGGACGTAATATCTGTAGGTCGATAAGGCCAGGAGCTGTGTGATTCGGGGGAAGGCTTGTGATGGGGCGTTCCAGTTCAGGGAATCTGCCAGAGACCTGGATGAGGGAAGAGAAGCGGTCACTATGCCAGTATATGGTAAAATCACATGATTCTACAGGCCCCCATACACTTCAGACAAAGGTCGCCAGGACTGACAACTGTGTTTGGTGCTCTTCAATATCATTAATGACAGATCATATCAGGCATGTTGGATTTCCACTTCCCGACCCCTTTGTTCTTGGAGAGATAAGCTACTATTAGAGGTGTCTGGCAGCAATTGCCCCTCGCTCCACCTCTATAAAGAACACATAGACGCTCAGCTGTGCTGAATGTTCATGTGTACGAGGAAGCTGGGGGAGAGACAAGGGTGTCACTTCTGTATGGTACAAGCTGCTGCATATACACAAGACCTCACACATGGCGGACACACACCTGTCAAATATCCTCTCCAGCTCCTCTTGATGTGGAATGTTTGGGACAGGAGGGTCATCCTGGTGCAGGAGCGTGAGGAAGACAGAACCTGCGTGAGCTCGGAAGCGATCGATCTTCTCAGCCGCCTGCTGCGCCACATAGCACATCATCCTGTGGCAGCTGTGAAGGAAGCAAAGATGATTGTTACAGCTTCTCCTGAAACACTCTGTGCTGCACCGGCCACTCCATTTCCCTCAGAATGCAGCCCCAGTCACATAGAGCTCTTACAGGTTATTAGACTGGTAACTCACATGTCTTCTCCAATAAGATCTGGTGCCGTTTTTACTAGTAGCAGTGTGATATCCTGTAGACTGGCCATGGCTGCTTCTCTAACCCTGGAAAGGATATGGAACGTGAATTATTGTTTTATACCTAAAGAGCTTAAGTGTTTTTGCTCCTGGCTGTCAAGCCCATAATGTAAGAGGAAATCTCTATACCTGCTTCAGGCTGCGCTCAATGCATGCCACAGGCCAAAACAGGGTGACCAGGCCTTATTGTTGGCTGCAGAACAATTACATATCTGTTCAAATATCTCACTGGTGTGACCACATTACTGGTCAGAACTCGGGGAAAATTGGATGATAACACATCCAAGTCATCAAGGTTATAACTAGGGATGAGCAAATTTACAGTAGTAGAAACGCGAAGCACTTCGCTAGGCTTGTTGGACAGTTGGCTTGTCAGCCGGCTGCTTTTGAACTCCGTGCCGTTCTGCTGGGGGTGCCCAGAAAAGCTGGATCCAGACCTGGGAAACTGGGAGAAGTTTTCCAGGACTGGATCCAGCTTTTCCAGGCACCCAGAGAGGAGAGGCATGAAGTACAAGCCGACCGCCAGGCCTAACAAAGCACTTTGATACTACTGTATATTTGCTCTCCGTAGTTATAAACACAACATTTAAAGAAACAGGAATGTTTACTATTGTTTGTACAATGCTGCCACCTGGTGGTGACTTCATCAAACAGCTGCTAAAGTGATTTATTAATATTATTATAATAATGAAAGATGAGCGAATCTACGGTATTAGTGAAGCAAAACGATTCGCTATGCTCAGTTGTCATCCGACTGCCTTTGAACTCCGGGTGCCTGGAAAAGCTGGATGCAGTCCTGGGAGAAGTTTCGAGCAAAGCGATGTGTTCCGCTAATACTATAGAATCTCTTATCTCTACTTATAATGAAGGGTAGGGTGTAAAAGGGGGAAACCAAAGGAAGAAAAAAAGAAAGTAAAAGCAGGCAAGAGACAATATGTATCATTATTTTCTGTACCAAATCATCATGCTGTTTTACTAAACCTGATCAGATCACTTTCCTTCCTATATCGAGAATTTTTCAACCTCCAAAAACATCCGATATCACATCTAGCATGATTTTCATAATAATGCCCCCATGTCCAAATTCTGTAAAGGTGCAACAGTGACACCTATAGGCAAAGAGGTAGAAAGCTGGGAAGTTCTAGCACAGTTTTCCTATCTGTGACTGGGGTCTCCCAGATTCAGGAACACTGTTCTAGTTACTCAGTACTACAGCATCTTCAAGGGAGGCCTGGATGCTTCCCTCGATAAATACAATATTACAAGTTATGGGCACTAGATTACATGTGATAGGACGCTGATCCAAGATTTTATTCTGATTACTACAGTGGAGTCGGGAAGGAATTTTTTTCTCTGTGATGGGGAAATTGGAATGGAATTGGGCTTCATAAGGGTTTCTGCCTATCTCAGGATCTACACAGCAGGGATATACTATAGGTTGAGCATGATGGACTTGTGTCAACCTTATTTAATATGTCACTATGTAACTCTGCTCACATTGAATATGAAACAGCTGTATTCATATGAGTTTGTGGTAGCACACCAGCAGTATGCCAACATATAACATAGCATAGCCATGCATAATATTGCACATACTACACCATAAATATGGAATCTCTGCCCTGGCATCATGGGTAACAAATTCCTGAGTAGTATTGGAGTTGTCTCCAGACGGACAATAAAGTGTGCTGCTATCCCTTTGCTCAGGGTCCCGGTAAACCCCATTGTAACATATGACCTGTGAGTGGTCTGTACAGGTCGGCACAGTACCCCTTACCAGGCCCCAACATCTCCTCGGCTGTCTGTGGTGTAGTCATTCATGCAGTTTAGCAGGGTGTTGTAGATCAGAGTCACATTCTCCTGGCACAGGACCTCCGATGGTGAACCAGAGGCATCAACTCCAACACTGAGACAAACCCTGCATGACACAAGGAACCTTAGTTATTAAATGGTATGATAGTGGACGTTCCTATTCACTGACAGCAAGTAGAGATGTATAAAGAATAACTGAAACACAAAGGAAATGAAAAATATCTGCACTTTATTCGACTGTCTAATGGGACCTCTCAATTTGGACCCTTAGTCAATGTGCAGTGCATGACGTCATTAAGCGCAGATCACGATCAGGACTACATAACCTATGACATGGTGCATAGTGATAGTATATATTACAGGGGATCAGATCAATGACGTCTACATACTGGGAGATTGCCTTAAGAGCATCACGTCTGGACTCTGCGAAACGGACGTCTCTCCCGGAGATGGTGGTGACCTTCCTCAGACCATCCAGGACCTTAAAGACCAAAATATGATTGATGTGATATGATAGATGGACCTGTTGCGTACCGATAAATGAGAGCGCTTTGCACAACCCCGATCAATGTCAGCCACCCATATGGGAAGGAAAATTAGTAAAGAGAGTCAAGTAAGATCTCAAATCCTAAATGAGTTCCAGCAATGTCAGAATATACAAAGCACTGTGATAACCCCAATAATTATATTCCTATAATGCGAGTACAGGTATAAAGTAGATATCAGACCATGGCAGGGGCTTGTCCCCCCCCTCTCATTATAATAAATATCAGCTTCCCTAGCCTGAAGCACCAGGAAGCCTTCTGCCATCAGGAAATCATTTGCATTTCCCCATAACTGCAGTGTCACAGTTTCTGGGTCATGATTTGGAGATGTCAGGGTTCAGGAATGTTCCATCACCGTGATAACGCAGAATATGTATCATGTGGCATCAGGAGCGCAGCGAGCCCGAAGCCCAGACACACAGCACCGTACCTGCTCCAGCTTGTTCTTCAGCATGAACTTTGGCAAAGCCCCCAGGGACAGGGAAAAGCCACAGCGAGTCATCTCCTCCGCACTGTGTAGCTGTGTAGTGTAATAGCTTATAATGTCATCTGTATGAGGAAGAAAAGGGACAAAAATAACAAATATTATATAGAGGTAACCACCACTAACATGAGGACCAGAATAACACCACCAGTTATAATACCACAAACTATGTACAAGAATGTCCTGCTATATACAGGAATATGGCTCAGGGAAGAAACAGAGTGCTGCACATCACACCTATGGC
Organism: Dendropsophus ebraccatus; assembly: GCF_027789765.1. Taxonomy (NCBI): domain Eukaryota; kingdom Metazoa; phylum Chordata; class Amphibia; order Anura; family Hylidae; genus Dendropsophus; species Dendropsophus ebraccatus. The sequence goes on along the minus strand of NC_091467.1, from coordinate 65,089,494 downwards.
TGATACTAGTGCCGCTTGGCTAAATATAAAACACATCAGAATTTTGTGTATGAATTGATCAAGCCATACTGCCCCATGTACCTCGTGCCGGTATCTGATACACATGGGTCCCTACACTAAGTCCACACCGTGCCAGTCAGTGGCCACCAACCCCGCAGGCGTGCACAGCCAGGGAACGGGGGCCATGGGACGGCCCTGCGACCCCCATGCCACAGGACCAGACCCAAAAACACCACACCAGAACCCGGCCAGCACCGCCGGCGGAGAAGGTCGCCCCCAAGCAGCACAAGTCTGGATAAGGTAGGTTTGGTGGGGCTTTTTGGGTCTGGTCCTGTGACATTGGGGTTGCAGGGCCGTTCCATGGCCTCCCTTCCCTGCACGTGCACGCTTTGCGGGGTTGGCGGTCGCTGACTGACACGGTGTGGAGTTAGCGTAGGGACCCGTGTGGACCAGAGGACCTGCGCGGTGGTACACGGGGCAATATGGTTTGATCAATTCATATACAGACACTCTGGTGTTGATTTTTAATATAGGCCTGGCGGCATTAGTATCAGCCATAGATGGGATGTGCAGCCGTTCCATTCTCTCCAGTTCGTGTTTTGCAATTCTCCCTCTCTGAACAGCTAGCACTCCTTTATAAGACCCACATGACCAAAATTAGCAGGATATGTCTGTGCTCACATGTCTGGACCCTATGTCTTCCCCATTCTGTGAGAGCAGCAATGGTAAGTGTAATACCATATCCATACTTGTGTCGTTTGGGGGCAGCCTTCCCCGCCGGTGGTGCTGGCTGGGTTTTGGTGGGGCTTTTTGGGTCTGGTCCTGTGACATTGGGGTTGCAGGGCCGTTCCATGGCCTCCCTTCCCTGCACGTGCACGCTTTGCGGGGTTGGCGGTCGCTGACTGACACGGTGTGGAGTTAGCGTAGGGACCCGTGTGGACCAGAGGACCTGCGCGGTGGTACACGGGGCAATATGGTTTGATCAATTCATATACAGACACTCTGGTGTTGATTTTTAATATAGGCCTGGCGGCATTAGTATCAGCCATAGATGGGATGTGCAGCCGTTCCATTCTCTCCAGTTCGTGATATACAGGAATATAACTACTATAATACTAATCCTATATACAAGAATATAACTACTATAATACTGCTCCTATATACAAGAATATAACTACTATAATACTGCTCCTATATACAGGAATATAACTACTATAATACTGCTCCTATATACAAGAATATAACTACTATAATACTGCCCCCTATATACAGGAATATAACTACTATAATACTGCTCCTATATACAGGAATATAACTACTATAATACTGCTCCTATATACAGGAATATAATTACTATAATACTGCCCCTATATACAAGAATATAACTACTATACTACTGCTCCTATATACAAGAATATAACTACTATAATACCGCCCTATATACAAGAATATTACTACTATAATACGGTTCAGGGAAGAAAAAGAGTGCTGCACCTCACACCTCAGTACCTCTCGGCTGCATGAAAAACATCAGAATTCTGTATGTGAATTGATCAAGCCACACTGCCCCATGTACCGCGTGCAGGTATCTGATACACATGGGTCCCTACACTAAGTCCACACTGTGCCGGGGGTGGTGGTCGCTGACTGGCACAGTGTGGACTTAGTGTAGGGACCCATGTGTATCAGATACCTGCACGCGGTACATGGGGCAGTGTGGCTTGATCAATTCACATACAGAATTCTGATGTTTTTTATGCAGCCGAGAGGTACTAGTATCAGCCATAGGTGTGAGGTGCAGCACTCTTTTTCTTCCCTGAACCATATTTTGTTTCTCTCTTTTCTCCGTGTTTTGCACTCCTCCTGGTGAGACCCACATGACCGCAATTAGCAGGAGACACCTGAGTGCTCATGGTTTTAATCCCTCCTGTCTGTCCCATTCTGTCTTTGATAGCTATGGTGAGTGCAATACCTTATCCAGACTTGTGCTGTTTGGGGGCAGCTTCCTCTGCCGGTGGTGCTGGCTGGGTTTTGGTGTGGCAATTTTGGGTCTGGTCCTGTGGCATGGGGGTTGCGGGGCCGTTCCATGGCCTCCCTTCCCTGACTGTGCACGCCTGCGGGGGGGTGGTCGCTGACCGACACAGTGTGGACTTAGTGTAGGGACCCATGTGTATCAGATACCTGCACGCGGTACATGGGGCAGTGTGGCTTGATCAATTCACATACAGAATTCTGATGTTTTTCATGCAGCCAAGAGGTACTAGTATCAGCCATAGGTGTGAGGTGCAGCACTCTTTTTCTTCCCTGAACCGTATAACTACTATAATACTGCTCCTATATACAGGAATATAACCACTATAATATAGGCAGTATTATAGTAGTTATATTCTTGTATATAGGAGCAGTATTATAGTAGTTATACGGACAAAAAGAGAAAATAGCGCTGCACCTCACACCTATGGCTGATACTAATGCTTCTCAGCTACATTTAAAAACCAACTCCTGGATGTTGGTATATAATTTGATCAAACCATATTGCCCCATGTACCAGCGTGCAGGTCTCCTGGCTCACATGGGTCCCTAACACTAACTCACCACTGTGTCAGTCAGGGACCGCCATCCCCGCAAGGCGTGCACAAGAAGGGAAGGGAGGCCATAGAACGGCTCTGAAACCCCAATGTCACAGGACCAATACCCAGAGGCCCCCGTAAATCCCAGCAGGCACCGCCGGCGGAGAAAGCTGTCACCAAACAACACACAAGTGTGAACAAGGTCTAAAACACTCACCACACTCCAGCAGGTAGAATGGGAATGGGAAGATTTACGGGGAGTGTATAGTTTATTTTCCAGAACTCCCCCAATAATTTAGCCATACAAGAGGCCATCAAAAAACATTGGCATTTGCTGGAATCAGATCCTGACCTCAGGGAAATTGCAGAAAGGAAACCATGCGTCTCTTATAGGAAAAACAAAACTATAGCCGATCATCTAAACACCCCTAGCTCACAGGTTAAGAACACCGACTGGCTGTCTCGGACATTGCCCCAGGGCAATAAAAAATGTGGTCAGTGCAAGTATTGCACCCAATTGCTGAATGTATCTTATATTTGCCTAGGAGGACATGAGTGTATGATTAGGGATTTTATTACATGTAAATCCTCATTTGTAGTTTATGCGCTAGTCTGCACATGTGGGGCGTTCTATGTGGGTAAAACTAAAAGACCTTTATGGGTAAGGTTTAAGGAGCATGCCTATTCTGTAAGGACGGGAAAAGGCGTTCCACGCCTTATAGAACATGTACGAACTGTCCATAAAGGCGACACAAGGGACTTGAAGTTCCTCGGACTGGAAAGAGTTAATTCGGTACCAGAGGGAGCAGACAAGCACCAGATACTCTTGAGAAAAGAGTCTCTCTGGATCTCCCGACTCAACGCCACGGGCCCGCTTGGCCTCAATGAGCGAAATGATCTAAGTGTATTTGTGTAAGATATTATTTACCTGTTAACATATATTTTTTCTAATTGATCACGTGCACGCTACCTGTGTATATAGCACACCTCCCATCACATGACGTCATTACCTGGTCGACAAAGGGGGCGTGTCCCCGAAACGGCCGTCCCAGTGCGCGTCCTTACCTCTCCCTCCCTGCTACCCGCAATCCATGGAATAAAGTGAGCTGTCTCATACCGGGTGAGTGCTGTCTTCATCTACTTTATACATTACGTATCTCTTCCCTACTGTCTTGCACCCCCGGCACCCAGCCATACATACCGCGGTGTATCCTGCATACTGACGTCCGTGGAACCAGTGAGACTGGAATATTGGATAGTGGTGCAGATCGGCTGTCTCTTCCCCTCGCATTTGCATACCTGTCTCTTCACTCAGCACACTACCCGACCAGCATGGAGATCCAAACGGCAGAGTCCACTCCACTGGTGCAGGCTCTACAAGCAGGGAGGGAGGGAGCGGACGCGTTTTTTGCGTCATGTAACGCAAAGGAGTCTGTGCAGGTCATCAGCACAAGAGCACTTTAATATCGCATCTCACATCTAGCAGATCGGGAGACCAGACTATTCTGGACCATTAACTCCCTAAGAGCTTACGAGGAAAACAACAGAGTCCCGAGAGGCCTGCGGACATACAAGGCACCATCTTTATATCAAGATGACCCAGAATTCATCCACGCCTGGCAGATAGCCCATCAGAAACATGCCATGCACCTTATGTCTATTACGCTCCAGCGACACTGCAAGGAGTACGAACTGATCACCACAGATTTGTGCAAAGCTAAGCATGAGCTACGTAACAGAGTCTCAGAAGAGCAAGCCAACACCTTCTTTGCGAGACTCGAAACTAAGTTGATTACACTCCAAAATGAAACAAAAGAAAGAAAAAAAGACAAGTTTATGAGAGACAAACTTGATTATGAGACCCAACATGTGTTTGACTGGAGTCAAAAACACAGAAGAGGTCCTCCCAGACGTAAATATACGAGTGATATATATACCACGGAGTCTGAATCCAGTGGATCGGATGAGTATACCAGCAAGACGGAGATGAACCCCGCACCCTCCTCAAACTCGTCCCGAGCTGCCCCTTTAGGAGGAAAACCAGAAGGGGGGGCAAAAAGTGGAGGGCAACGAGGAAAAGGAGACAGGAAGAGGAAAAACGTATCGTGGAAACGCTAACTATACCGGATAATGTAATCAACATTTCAGGAACTGAGATTCCCCCGGACTGCCTTCAAGTCCTATCCAAGGGACTCAATTTCGGTCTATGTGAGAGTTTTGACCCTGTAGGGTTTGAAATTGACTTATTTAACCCCTTAGTGACCGCCGATACGGCTTTCTACGGCGGTCACTAATGGGCCTTATTCTGCTGCCATCAGCTTTTTACGGCGATGGCAGAGAATAAGGCTGCGTCCCGGCCCCCCCCCTTACCGACGATCGCCGCTATTAACGTTATAGCGGCGGCCGTCGGTAAAGAGGATTACCGGTGCCGCCGCCACCTTTCATCTCCCCCCGCCGTGAATCTACGGCGGGGGGAGATGAAATAAGTGTATATCAGACCCCAGATCAGACCCCCCTAGTGCCCCGATAACTAACCCCCCTCCCCCGGCGGCCATCATTTCCAAGATGGCCGCCGCCATCGCTGTGAACCGACTAACGTCGGTTCACAGCGATTAAAAAGTTAAAATGAATGAAAGCCCCATGCTCTCCGCCACCGGAGGTAGCGGAGAGCATGGGGCAGTCATCGGGGACCCCCCTGTGGGGTCCCGGTACAAGCGATCAGCGGTATATACTATATACCGCTGATCGCTTGTACCATGTGCTCCCGGCACTTTTTATCCCCTGTCACCATAAATGATTGGTGACAGGGGATAAAAAGTGATGTCCCCCCACCCCCCAAGTCGCCCCCCCACCCCCCCTGTCACCCCCGTCCCCCAGTCACCCCCCCCCTTCCCCATATACGTTACCTGCTCCTGGAGCTCCTTCCTCCTCGACGTCCTGGCTGGTTATGAAGTGCGCATGCGCTTCACAACCAGCCAAGCTCTGAAAATTTAAAGTGACAGAGACCAATTTGGTTTCTGTCACTGAACTATGATTACTGAGATAGAAAATATCACAGTAATCATAGTAATACAGTGAAAATGAATGTATAAAGTACAAAAAGTGACAAACATACAAAAAAATAAAACACACACTTTTTATTATAGTAATAATTGCAGTTTACTCCCAAATTACCCCTAACCCCTCCCCAGATTACCCGTAACCACCGCACGTTGCCCGTAACCACCGCACGTTGCCCGTAACCACCGCACGTTGCCCGTAACCACGGCACGTTGCCCGTAACCACCGCAAATTGCCAGTGACCCCCTCCAGATTGCCCGTAACCACCCCAAATTACATGTACCCACCCCAGATTACCTATAAGCACTTCAGTTTATCAGTAACAATCCCAGATTGTCTGTAACCCTTCCAGGTTGCACATAACCCCCCCAGGTTCCCCGTAATCATGCCAGATTACATGTAACCCCCCCCAGATTGCACGTAACCACCGCGCGTTGCCTCTGACCACGCCACGATGCCTCTGACCACGCCACGATGCCTCTGACCACGCCACGTCGCCTCTGACCACCACACGTCAGATTGCGGTGCCCATGTCAGATTACAGGTACCCACCCCAGATTGCCTATAAGAACTTCAGTTTATCCATAACCACCCCACATTGCCCGTAACCACCCCACGTTGCCCGTAACCACCCCAGATTGTCTGTAAGCACAGCAGGTTGCCCGTAACCAGCCCACGTTGCCTGTAACCACCCCAGATTGTCTGTAAGCACTGCAGGTTGCCCGTAACCACCCCACGTTGCCCGTATCCACCACAGATTGTCTGTAAGCACTGCAGGTTGCCCGTAACCACCCCACGTTTCCCGTAACCATCCCAGATTGTCTGTAAGCACAGCAGGTTGCCCGTAACCAGCCCACGTTGCCCGTTACCAGCCCACGTTGCCTGTAACCAGCCCACGTTGCCTGTAACCAGCCCACGTTGTCTGTAACCAGCCCACGTTACCTGTAACCAGCCCACGTTGCCTGTAACCACCCCACGTTGCCGTAACCACAGCAGGTTGCCCGTGACCACCACACGTTGCCCATAACCACCACACGTTGCCCGTAACCACCCCGCGTTGCCTGTAACCACAGCAGGTTGCCCGTGACCACCCCATGTTGTCCGTAACCACCCCAGATTACCTGTAATCTCATTTTTTTTATTTTATTTTAGTAACTGCGCTATTCTAATAACTATTACTAGCTGCGGTTTTGCTCCTGTAAATTGGCGCTCCTTCCCTTCTGAGCCCTGCTGTGTGCCCATACAGTGGTTTATGCCCACATATGAGGTACCGTTTTACTCAGGAGAACCTGCGTTACAGATTTTGGGGTGAATTTTCTCTCCTGTTCCTCGTCAAATTGAGAAATTTCAAACTAAACCAACATATTATTGGAAAAATTCGAGTTTTTCATTTTTATTGGCCAATTTTGAATACTTTCCTCTAATACCTGTGGGGTAAAAATGGTCACCACACACCAAGATGAATTCTTTGAGGGGTGCTCTTTCCAAAATGTGGTGACTTTTGGGGGGAATCTATTCTGCTGACACTACAGGGGCTCAGCAAACGCACCTGGCGCTCAGAAACTTCTTCAGAAAAATCTGCACTGAAAATGCTAATTGGCGCTCCTTCCCTTCTGAGCCCGGCTGTGTGCCCATGCAGTGGTTTATGCCCACATATGGGGTACCGTTCTACGCAGGAGAACCTGCTTTACATATATTGGGGTGACATTTCTCTCCTGTTCCTCGTGAAATTGAGAAATTTCAAACTAAAGGAACATATTATTGGAAAAATTCGAGTTTTTCATTTTTACTGTCTACTTTTGAATACTTTCCTCAAATACCTGTGGGGTCAAAATGCTCACCACACCCCAAAATATATTCTATGAGGGGTGCACTTTCCAAAATGGAGTGACTTATTGGGAGATTTTACTCTGTGGACACTACAGGGGCTCTGCAAACGCACCTGGCACTCGGAAACTTCTTCAGCAAAATCTGCATTGAAAAAGCTAATTGGCGCTCCTTCCCTTTTGAGCCCTCCTGTGTGCCCATACAGTGGTTTACGCCCACATATGGGGTACCATTGTACTCAGGAGAACCTGCGTTACAAATTTTGTGGTACTTTTTTCCTCTTGTTCCTCGTGAAATTGAGAAATTTCAAACTAAAAGAACATAATATTGGAAAAATTTGAGTTTTTCATTTTTACTGTCTACTTTTGAATACTTTCCTCTAATACCTGTGGGGTCAAAATGGTCACCACACACCAAGATGAATACTTTGAGGGGTGCACTTTCCAAAATGGAGTGACTTATGGCGAGATTTTACTCCGCTGGCACTACAGGGGCACTGCAAACGCACCTGGCGCTCGGAAACTTCTGCAGCAAAATCTGCATTGAAAAAGCTAATTGGCGCTCCTTCCCTTCTGAGCCCTCCTGTGTGCCCATGCAGTGGTTTATGCCCACATATGGGGTACCATTGTACTCAGGAGAACCTGCGTTACAAATTTTGGGGTACTTTTTTCCTCTTGTTCCTCGTGAAATTGAGAAATTTCAAACTAAACGAACATATTATTGGAAGAATTCGAGTTTTTCATTTTTACTGTCTTCTTTTGAATACTTTCCTGTAATACCTGTGGGGTCAAAATGGTCACCACACACCAAGATGAATTCTTTGAGGGGTGTACTTTCCAAAATGGGGTGACTTATGGGGGGTTTTCTCTCTGCTGACACTACAGGGGCACTACAAACGCACCTGGCGCTCAGAAACTTCTTCAGCAAAATCTGCATTGGAAAAGCTAATTGGCGCTCCCTTCCTTCTGAGCCCTGCTGTGTGCCCATACAGTGGTTTACGCCCACATATGGGGTACCGTTGTACTCAAGAGAACCTGCATTACAAATTTTGGGGTGCTTTTTGTCTCATATTCCTTTTGAAAATGAGAAACTTTAATCTAAACGTATATATTATTGGAAAATTTAAATTTTCAATTTTTTTACTGCCTAATTGTGAATACTTTCCTCCAGCCCCTGTAGGGTTAAAATGCTCATTATACCCCTAGATTAATTCTTTAAGGTGTGTAGTTTCCAAAATGGGGTCACTTATGGGGGTTTTCAGGATACCAGACTTCTAAATCCATTTAAAAAAAGAACTGGTCCCTAAAAAAATCAGTTTCACGAAAATGTGATAATTTGCTGATAAATTTCTAAGCCCCATAACACCCTAAAAAAGTAAAATATGTTTACCAAATTATGCCAGAATAAAGAAGACATATTGGTAATGTGACTTAGTAACTAATTTATGTGCTACCACTTTCTTTTTTTAGAAGCAGAGAATTTCAAAGTTCATAAAATGCAAATTTTTTTAATTTTTCATGATATTTTGATGTTTTTCACAAAAAACACACAAAGTAGTGACCAAATTTTGCCACTAACATAAAGTGCCATATGTCACGAAAAAACAATCTCAGAATCGCTAGCATACGTTAAAGCATCACTGAGCTATAAGAGCATAAAGTGAGACAGGTCAGATTTTGAAAACTTAGCCTGGTCATTAAGGCCCAAACTAGCTGCAGCACGAAGGGGTTAAAGCCATTAGAAAAGTCAATTTAGTGAAGTATTTCGCTACTAATAAATTTACATCACAACAGCAGAACACATTGTCTAGATGCTCCATAGGACCGTTAGGATTCCAAGCACCTATGGGTTTCAATGCCGAGGAGATCGAATGTCTGCGGTTCCTAGCGGACATTCCCTCTCCCTCTGACACTCCTCCCACCACCGTAGATTCCAGGTTTACTGGAGGGAAAAAGTCTACTTTTACCCCACAGGTGACACCCGGAGGGCCACTTGACCTATTCCACAAGTCCGTACTTAGGGATGTCAGGGCACTCAGATATCCACCTGTATCCATGAATGTCACAGAGAGGGAAAACAAAGCCATCCGTTGGTTGAAGTCACGGCAGGACCTGATAGTACGTAGAGCTGATAAGGGGGGGGCTGCTGTCATAATGTCCACATCATACTACCACACAGAAGCCCAACGCCAGTTAGGGGATAGAAACACGTACACTGTTTTAAACAGGGACCCTATGATAGGCATACAAGAAGGACTTAGGAAGCTATTGAGTAAGCACACAAGAGAAGGTGCAGTGGACCTAAAATTAGCCGAGAAACTCCTCCCTGATGCTCCCAGACCGCCCAGGTGGTACTTCTTACCCAAGGTGCATAAGTCACTGGAAGTGCCACCTGGGCGACCTATAGTCTCAGCCATTAACTCCGTGACCGATAACCTATCTCAGTTCTTAGACTGGCTCCTTAACCCGATCCTTAAGAGCACCCCAACCTATTTAAAGGACTCTAGTGACTTTCTTAAAGTCCTCAGTGACATTACATGGACCGAGGATTGTGCCCTGGCTTCGATTGACGTGGAGAGCCTCTACACTCGCATCCCACATGATGCGGGTGTGGAGGCTGTCAGGTGGTTCGTCACTCAAGGCAATAACCCTACAGCTATGGTCAACTTTATTGGCGAAGCTTTACATTTCATCCTCACCAACAACGTGTTCCGCTACGAGGACAGGGCACGCCGGTCTCCTGTACGTATGCCAACCTGTTCCTCGCTAAGCTGGAACACGATGTTGTTTTTTCCACCAACAACCCTTACATTAAGTTTATTAGGTCTTACCATCGTTTTGTCGACGATATTTTTATTGTTTGGCAGGGTACAGAGGCACAATTTTCTGATTTTATCCAGTTCCTTAATGCACACAACCACGTCAACATGTTTTTCACATCCAAGTTCGGTGGCCATTCTCTGGAGTTCCTGGATGTTCAAGTAAATATCCGCAATAAGGAGATTCATACCTCAGTGTACAGAAAACCCACCTCTTGCAACTCTCTTCTCCATTTCGGCAGCTCACACCCTGCGCATGTTAAGAAAGCTATTCCATATGGCCAGATGCTGCGCCTGCGCAGGGTGAATTCTACTGATGATTCATTCAATAAACAGGCTGCCGAGATGGAGAGGAGATTTGCTGAAAGAGGGTACCCCGACACTCTAGTTAAAGAAGCACGTCACAGGGCCAGTATACAGAACAGGGACAATCTTCTGTCATCCTCCACTAAACACAAACCCCTTGATAGAAGGTTTAATTTTATTTTCCAGAACTCCCCCAATAATTTAGCCATACAAGAGGCCATCAAAAAACATTGGCATTTGCTGGAATCAGATCCTGACCTCAGGGAAATTGCAGAAAGGAAACCATGCGTCTCTTATAGGAAAAACAAAACTATAGCCGATCATCTAAACACCCCTAGCTCACAGGTTAAGAACACCGACTGGCTGTCTCGGACATTGCCCCAGGGCAATAAAAAATGTGGTCAGTGCAAGTATTGCACCCAATTGCTGAATGTATCTTAGATTTGCCTAGGAGGACATGAGTGTATGATTAGGGATTTTATTACATGTAAATCCTCATTTGTAGTTTATGCGCTAGTCTGCACATGTGGGGCGTTCTATGTGGGGAAAACTAAAAGACCTTTATGGGTAAGGTTTAAGGAGCATGCCTATTCTGTAAGGACGGGAAAAGGCGTCCCGCGCCTTATAGAACATGTACGAACTGTCCATAAAGGCGACACAAGGGACTTGAAGTTCCTCGGACTGGAAAGAGTTAATTCGGTACCAGAGGGAGCAGACAAGCACCAGATACTCTTGAGAAAAGAGTCTCTCTGGATCTCCCGACTCAACGCCACGGGCCCGCTTGGCCTCAATGAGCGAAATGATCTAAGTGTATTTGTGTAAGATATTATTTACCTGTTAACATATATTTTTTCTGATTGATCACGTGCACGCTACCTGTGTATATAGCACACCTCCCATCACATGACGTCATTACCTGGTCGACAAAGGGGGCGTGTCCCCGAAACGGCCGTCCCAGTGCGCGTCCTTACCTCTCCCTCCCTGCTACCCGCAATCCATGGAATAAAGTGAGCTGTCTCATACCGGGTGAGTGCTGTCTTCATCTACTTTATACATTACGTATCTCTTCCCTACTGTCTTGCACCCCCGGCACCCAGCCATACATACCGCGGTGTATCCTGCATACTGACGTCCGTGGACCCATTGAGACTGGAATATTGGATAGTGGTGCAGATCGGCTGTCTCTTCCCCTCGCATTATAGTAGTTATATTCTTGTACATAGGAGCAGTATTATAGTAGTTTTATTATTGTATATAGGAGCAGTATTATAGTAGTTATATTATTGTATATAGGAGCAGTATTATAGTAGTTATAAAATGCGGTTCAGGGAAGAAAAAGAGTGCTGCACCTCACACCTATGGCTGATACTAGTGCCCCTAGGCTAAATAAAAAACACATCAGAATTTTGTGTATGAATTGATCAAGCCATACTGCCCCATGTACCTCGTGCCGGTATCTGATACACATGGGTCCCTACACTAAGTCCACACCGTGCCAGTCAGTGGCCACCAACCCCGCAGGCACGCACAGTCAGGGAACGGGGGCCATGGGACGGCCCTGCGACCCCCATGTCACAGGACCAGACCCAAAAACACCACACCAGAACCCGGCCAGCACCGCCGGCGGAGAAGGTCGCCCTCAAACAGCACAAGTCTGGATGAGGTGTTGCACTCACCATAGGACCTGCGCGGTGGTACACGGGGCAATATGGCTTGATCAATTCATATACAGACACTCTGGTGTTGATTTTTAATATAGGCCAAGCGGCATTAGTATCAGCCATAGATGGGATGTGCAGCCGTTCCATTCTCTCCAGTTCGTGTTTTACAGTTCTCCCTCTCTGAACAGCTAGCACTCCTTTATAAGACCCACATGACCAAAATTAGCAGGATATGCCTGTGCTCACATGTCTGGACCCTATGTCTTCCCCATTCTGTGAGAGCAGCAATGGTAAGTGTAATACCATATCCATACTTGTGTCGTTTGGGGGCAGCCTTCCCCGCCGGTGGTGCTGGCTGGGTTTTGGTGGGGCTTTTTGGGTCTGGTCCTGTGACATTGGGGTTGCAGGGCCGTTCCATGGCCTCCCTTCCCTGCATGTGCACGCTTTGCGGGGTTGGCGGTCGCTGACTGACACGGTGTGGAGTTAGCGTAGGGACCCGTGTGGACCAGAGGACCTGCGCGGTGGTACACGGGGCAATATGGCTTGATCAATTCATATACAGACACTCTGGTGTTGATTTTTAATATAGGCCAAGCGGCATTAGTATCAGCCATAGATGGGATGTGCAGCCGTTCCATTCTCTCCAGTTCGTATTATAGTAGTTATATTCCTGTATATAGGAGCAGTATTATAGTAGTTATATTCCTGTATATAGGAGTATTATAGTAGTTATATTCTTGTATATAGGAGCAGTATTATAGTAGTTATATTCCTGTATATAGGAGGAGCAGTATTATAGTAGTTATATTCTTGTATATAGGAGCAGTATTATAGTAGTTATATTCTTGTATATAGGGAGCATATTATAGTAGTGATGCAATACAGGAGAAAAAAGAGCGCTGCACCGCATACCCATGGCTGACACTAGTGCGCAATACCTCATCCAGACTCGTGCTGTTTGGGGGCGACCATCTTCGCCGGCGGTACTGGCCGGGTTCTGGCGTGGCATTTTTGGGTCTGGTCCTGTGATATGGGGGTCGCAGGGCCGTTCCATGGCCTCCCTTCCCTCCCCTAAACCGTATTTTGTTTCTCTCTTTTCTCAGTGTTTTTGCACTCCTCCTGGAAGAGCCACATGACCGCAATTAGCAGGAGACACCTGAGTGCATGTGCTTTTATCCCTGGTGTTTGTCCCATTCTATCTGCAGTAGCAATGGTGAGCGCAATACCTTATCCAGACTTATGCTGTTTGGGGGCAGCTTCCTCCTCCGGCGTTGCTGGCTGGGAGTTTGGCATTTTGGGTCTGGTCCTGTGGCATGGGGGTTTCAGGGCCATTCCATGGCCTCCCTTCCCTGACTGTGCACGCCTGCGGGGGTGGTGGTCACTGACCGGCACAGTGTGGACTTAGTGTAGGTACCCATGTGTATCAGATACCTGCACGCGGTACATGGGGCAGTGTGGCTTGATCAATTCATACACAAAATTCTGATATTTTTTATGCAGCCGAGAGGTACTAGTGTCAGCCATAGGTGTGAGGTGCAGCGCTCTTTTTCTTCCCTGAACCGTATGATACTGGTTATATACTGCCACCTTAGTACAAGAGTCATAATACAGAGTAAGATTGATCACCGAACAGAGGATTATAGTGCACCTCACCTGGCTATATGTAATGACTGTAGGGTGTGCTATATGTCAAAGGTTTGTTTAAATGACAGTACTACTTTAATATGAATTGTGACCAGACATTTACTTTGAAGTGGAAACTTCACACGTAGGGAGACAAAAAAAAAACACATATCTAGAAAGTCACAAGAGACAGACAGACATGATGAAGACTGTAGACTAAACACTGACTACAGTGACTAATATACACATATATATATATAATATATACACACGCACACACACACGTGATGACATCACTCTCTGAGCAATCATTTGGCTTCTGAATATCAGCAATTAAGGAGTGTTACACTGCCCACTGCTGGTATTTTTACAAAATGACAAACTAAGCAAAATCACTAAAGCTAAAGCCTTGTATGTGCATGTCCCAGTATTTCTTCTGAGCACAAGGTGGATGAAAGAGAAATCCCAGAGTCACCCACATGACTGCTAAAAACTGCACCTTCTCCTTTCTACATTCTTATACATAGTGGACAGTATTATAGCAGTGAGATTCTTACACATGTGGCAGAATTAGGCTGGGTTCACACTACTTTTTCAGTCAGTTTTTTTTTTCTTTTCAAAAAACGCATGAAGAAAATGGATGCAATTGTGTGCATCCGTTTTGATCCATTTTTCCATTGACTTCCATTATTAAAAAAAACACGGATCTGTTTTTTTAACACACAAAAATTAGGTCGACTACGTTTTTGTGTCCGTTAAAAAAACCTGATCCACTTTAATGGTTTTTTTTTTTTTCTATAATAGAAGTCAATGGAAAAACAGATCAAAATGGATGCACACAAACGCATCAGTTTTTCATTCATATTTTTTTTCTTGTTTGCAAAAAAGGTTGAAAAAAAAAACGGATTGCAAAAATGTAGTGTGCACCCAGCCTTATAGTAGTTATATTCTTGTATATAGGGGCAGTATTATAGTAGTTATATTCCTGTATATAGGATAAGTATTATAGTAGTTATATTCTTGTATATAGGAGCAGTATTATAGTAGTTATATTCCTGTATATAGGAGCAGTATTATAGTAGTTATATTCTTGTATATAGGGGCAGTATTATAGTAGTTATATTCCTGTATATAGGAGCAGTATTATAGTAGTTATATTCTTGTATATAGGAGCAGTATTATAGTAGTTATATTCCTGTATATAGGAGCAGTATTATAGTAGTTATATTCTTGTATATAGGAGCAGTATTATAGTAGTTATATTCTTGTATATAGGGGCAGTATTATAGTAGTTATGCGAACTGGAGAGAATGGAACGGCTGTACATCCCATCTATGGCTGATACTAATGCCGCCAGGCCTATATTAAAAATCAACACCAGAGTGTCTGTATATGAATTGATCAAACCATATTGCCCCGTGTACCACCGCGCAGGTCCTCTGGTCCACACGGGTCCCTACGCTAACTCCACACCGTGTCGGTCAGCGACCGCCAACCCCGCAAAGCGTGCACGTGCAGGGAAGGGAGGCCATGGAACGGCCCTGCAACCCCAATGTCACAGGACCAGACCCAAAAAGCCCCACCAAAACCCAGCCAGCACCACCGGCGGGGAAGGCTGCCCCCAAACGACACAAGTATGGATATGGTATTACACTTACCATTGCTGCTCTCACAGAATGGGGAAGACATAGGGTCCAGACATGTGAGCACAGACATATCCTGCTAATTTTGGTCATGTGGGTCTTATAAAGGAGTGCTAGCTGTTCAGAGAGGGAGAATTGCAAAACACGAACTGGAGAGAATGGAACGGCTGCACATCCCATCTATGGCTGATACTAATGCCGCCAGGCCTATATTAAAAATCAACACCAGAGTGTCTGTATATGAATTGATCAAACCATATTGCCCCGTGTACCACCGCGCAGGTCCTCTGGTCCACACGGGTCCCTACGCTAACTCCACACCGTGTCGGTCAGCGACCGCCAACCCCGCAAAGCGTGCACGTGCAGGGAAGGGAGGCCATGGAACGGCCCTGCAACCCCAATGTCACAGGACCAGACCCAAAAAGCCCCACCAAAACCCAGCCAGCACCACCGGCGGGGAAGGCTGCCCCCAAACGACACAAGTATGGATATGGTATTACACTTACCATTGCTGCTCTCACAGAATGGGGAAGACATAGGGTCCAGACATGTGAGCACAGACATATCCTGCTAATTTTGGTCATGTGGGTCTTATAAAGGAGTGCTAGCTGTTCAGAGAGGGAGAATTGCAAAACACGAACTGGAGAGAATGGAACGGCTGCACATCCCATCTATGGCTGATACTAATGCCGCCAGGCCTATATTAAAAATCAACACCAGAGTGTCTGTATATGAATTGATCAAACCATATTGCCCCGTGTACCACCGCGCAGGTCCTCTGGTTCACACGGGTCCCTATGCTAACTCCACACCGTGTCGGTCAGCGACCGCCAACCCCGCAAAGCGTGCACGTGCAGGGAAGGGAGGCCATGGAACGGCCCTGCAACCCCAATGTCACAGGACCAGACCCAAAAAGCCCCACCAAAACCCAGCCAGCACCACCGGCGGGGAAGGCTGCCCCCAAACGACACAAGTATGGATATGGTATTACACTTACCATTGCTGCTCTCACAGAATGGGGAAGACATAGGGTCCAGACATGTGAGCACAGACATATCCTGCTAATTTTGGTCATGTGGGTCTTATAAAGGAGTGCTAGCTGTTCAGAGAGGGAGAATTGCAAAACACGAACTGGAGAGAATGGAACGGCTGCACATCCCATCTATGGCTGATACTAATGCCGCCAGGCCTATATTAAAAATCAACACCAGAGTGTCTGTATATGAATTGATCAAACCATATTGCCCCGTGTACCACCGCGCAGGTCCTCTGGTCCACACGGGTCCCTACGCTAACTCCACACTGTGTCGGTCAGCGACCGCCAACCCCGCAAAGCGTGCACGTGCAGGGAAGGGAGGCCATGGAACGGCCCTGCAACCCCAATGTCACAGGACCAGACCCAAAAAGCCCCACCAAAACCCAGCCAGCACCACCGGCGGGGAAGGCTGCCCCCAAACGACACAAGTATGGATATGGTATTACACTTACCATTGCTGCTCTCACAGAATGGGGAAGACATAGGGTCCAGACATGTGAGCACAGACATATCCTGCTAATTTTGGTCATGTGGGTCTTATAAAGGAGTGCTAGCTGTTCAGAGAGGGAGAATTGCAAAACACGAACTGGAGAGAATGGAACGGCTGCACATCCCATCTATGGCTGATACTAATGCCGCCAGGCCTATATTAAAAATCAACACCAGAGTGTCTGTATATGAATTGATCAAACCATATTGCCCCGGCACGAGGTACATGGGGCAGTATGGCTTGATCAATTCATACACAAAATTCTGATGTGTTTTATATTTAGCCAAGCGGCACTAGTATCAGCCATAGGTGTGATGTGCAGCACTCTGTTTCTTCCCTGAGCCACATTTTGTTTCTCTCTTTTCTCCGTGTTTTGCACTCCTCCTGGTGAGACCCACATGACCGCAATTAGCAGGAGACACCTGAGTGCACATGGTTTTAATCCCTCCTGTTTTTTTCCCATTCTGTTTGCTGCAGCTATGGTGAGCGCAATACCTTATCCAGACTTGTGCTGCTTGGGGGCGACCTTCTCCGCCGGCGGTGCTGGCCGGGTTCTGGTGTGGTGTTTTTGGGTCTGGTCCTGTGGCATGGGGGTCGCAGGGCCGTCCCATGGCCCCCGTTCCCTGGCTGTGCACGCCTGCGGGGTTGGTGGCCACTGACTGGCACGGTGTGGACTTAGTGTAGGGACCCATGTGTATCAGATACCGGCACGAGGTACATGGGGCAGTATGGCTTGATCAATTCATACACAAAATTCTGATGTGTTTTATATTTAGCCAAGCGGCACTAGTATCAGCCATAGGTGTGATGTGCAGCACTCTGTTTCTTCCCTGAGCCACATTATAGTAGTTATATTCCTGTATATAGGATAAGTATTATAGTAGTTATATTCTTGTATATAGGAGCAGTATTATAGTAGTTATATTCCTGTATATAGGAGCAGTATTATAGTAGTTATATTCTTGTATATAGGAGCAGTATTATAGTAGTTATATTCTTGTATATAGGAGCAGTATAATAGTAGTTATATTCCTGTATATAGGAGCAGTATTATAGTAGTTATATTCTTGTATATAGGGGCAGTATTATAGTAGTTATATTCCTGTATATAGGATAAGTATTATAGTAGTTATATTCTTGTATATAGGAGCAGTATTATAGTAGTTATATTCCTGTATATAGGATCAGTATTATAGTAGTTATATTCTTGTATATAGGAGCAGTATTATAGTAGTTATATTCCTGTATATAGGAGCAGTATTATAGTAGTTATATTCTTGTATATAGGAGGCTGTATTATAGTAGTTATATGCCTGTATATAGTATTATAGCTCCTGGGACCTACCCTATGTCTAAGATCGGTGGTGCTGGCTCTTAGTTGTATCTGTCCACGTATATTATAGTAGTTATAGTCATGTAATAAATGACAGATTTGGACCGGATGGTGATGAAGGAATCTCAGGTTTTACAGTTTTTGCCTACACACACACTTACACCTGACACAGATTATGGCTGTAAGGGTGCAATGACTGCAGTGATGCATTTCACAATAAGGACACCTAGAAATTACTGTAGGGATTGGTCCAACCTCCTTTCTTTCGTCCCCTGGAGGCTCTTTTCCTTGTTACACATGTTTTATATATATAGAGAAGGAGTCTCTCCATCCACCTATGATGCAGTTCATAGTTTAACAAAACAGGTGTGACTGCAGGGATGGGTTTGACTATGGGAGTTAATTGCCTTGGTGTTTGTTGCTGTAATTGATGTGGTCCCTTTAAGAAGAGGCTGAGGGTGATTCACTAACCTTGTGTGACTGGATCGACCTCTCCGTCTGGTCCCTGGTAAAATTCATTACACAAGGCAGACAGGGCAGATACAGCGGCTTCCTGCAGGTAGAGAAAAGGATTAAACACATCACAGTCACACATGGACCAAAGGACATCAAAGAGCATCCAAAACCACCACCATGTAGCCCTATAATAAACCTGCCACATGTCACACCCCACTGTAATACCCCAGAACACGAGCATAACAGCATTACATTACATATATATACACATTGGGATACATCATGATGTATTGGCAAGTACCTTTATCTTTGGTCGGGCAGAACTAGAGAAGAGGTGAAGGCTTTTTAGGCAATCATTGATCAGGCTCTGCCAGTCTGCTAGAAAACAGAGACAAATTACAGATTGAGTGCTAATCAACCATGATAGTCAGCTGTGTACCACAGAAGGAGGGATATCACAGAAACAACGTAAGAACACAACTCACCCACCACATCTTGGCCCGGGAATGGGATTTTTGAGAGAGAAAGTTTTTCTATTAAACAGCAAACTGGAAAAATACAGAAAACAAATTATGGATCATCATCAAGTATAAACCCCAATATCATAATCAGTATGATAATGTCCAGTATCATCATCACTAGTATAACCTCCAGTATCATCATCATCATCAGTATGGTAACCTCCAGTGTCATCATCATCAGTATGGGAACCTCCAGTATTATTATCAGTACGGTAACCTCCAGTATCATCACTAGTATAACCTCCAGTATCATCATTATCAGTATAGTAACCTCCAGTATCATCACTAGTATAACCTCCAGTGTCATCATCATCAGTATGGTAACCTCCAGTATCATCATTATCAGTATAGTAACCTCTAGTATAACCTCCAGTATCATCATTATCAGTATAGTAAACTCTAGTATAACCTCCAGTATCATCACTAGTATAATCTCCAGTAGCATCATTATCAGTATAGTAACCTCCAGTATCATCACTAGTATAACCTTCAGTAGCATCATTATCAGTATAGTAACCTCCAGTGTCATCATCAGTATGGTAACCTCTAGTATAACCTCCAGTATTATTATCAGTATGATAACCTCCAGTATCATCACTAGTATAACCTCCAGTATCATCATTATCAGTATAGTAACCTCCAGTATCATCATTATCAGTATAGTAACCTCCAGTATCATCATTATCAGTATAGTAACCTCCAGTATCATCATTATCAGTATGGTAACCTCCAGTATCATTATCAGTATAGTAACCTCTAGTATCATCATTATCAGTATAGTAACCTCTAGTTTAACCTCCAATATCATCATTGTCAGTATGGTAACCTCCAGTATCATCATTATCAGTATAGTAACCTCTAGTTTAACCTCCAGTATCATCATTATCAGTATAGTAACCTCCAGTATCATCACTAGTATAACCTTTAGTATCATCATTATCAGTATGGTAACCTCCAGTATCATCATTATCAGTATAGTAGCCTCCAGTATCATCATTGTCAGTATAGTAGCCTCCAGTATCATCATTATCAGTATGGTAACCTCTAGTATCATCATTATCAGTATGGTAACCTCTAGTATCATCATTATCAGTATAGCAACCTCTAGTATAACCTCCAGTATCATCATTATCAGTATGGTAACCTCCAGTATCATCATTGACATTATGGTAACCTCCAGTATCATCATTATCAGTATAGTAACCTCTAGTATCATCATTATCAGTATAGTAACCTCCAGTATCATCATTATCAGTATAGTAACCTCTAGTATCATCATTATCAGTATTAGCAGCGAATCTTAGAAAAGTCACCGGCACTACTCCGGACAAGATCTGGACCTTGGATCGTTGATCTAGGACTTGTGGCAAATCCTCGCGTCGGGGTGCATTCCAAAAATCAGATATAGCGATAGCAGGTACAGTAGAAAAAAGCTGAAAGCACTCACCGCTCTGATGCAAGGTGTCTTTATTTCATAGTGGATTAAAACATGGACATTAGTCCTGCAGGACGGCAGATGCTGACTCCTACGCAAACAACTCTCTCATGACGGCCATTTCGCGCGCATGCGCGCTTCGTCAGATGGCCGTCATGAGAGAGTTGTTTGCGTAGGAGTCAGCATCTGCCGTCCTGCAGGACTAATGTCCATGTTTTAATCCACTATGAAATAAAGACACCTTGCATCAGAGCGGTGAGTGCTTTCAGCTTTTTTCTACTGTACCTGCTATCATTATCAGTATGGTAACCTCTAGTATCATCATTGTCAGTATGGTAACCTCCAGTATCATCATTATCAGTATAGTAACCTCCAGTATCATCATTATCAGTATAGTAACCTCCAGTATCATCACTAGTATAACCTCCAGTATCATCATTATCAGTATGGTAATCTCTAATATCATCATTAGTATAACCTCCAGTATTATTATTAGTATAACCTCCAGTATCATCATTATCAGTACGGTAACCTCCAGTATCATCACTATTATAACCTCCAGTATCATCATTATCAGTATGGTAATCTCTAATATCATGATTAGTATAACCTCCAATTATCATCAGTATAACTTCCAATATCCTCATCATCAGTATTTTAACCTCCAATTATCATTATCGCCATCATCCACTCTGCTCTCCCACATCATCATGATCCATGTTAGCTTACAGCCCTCTGTATCACCAGCAACATGGTCAACATCCTTCATCCCCAGTAATATGATACTACTATTTCTCATGATCGTCATCTCCACTGCCATGATAGTTACCAGCACTGTCCTCTCTGTTGCCATCACCATCCTCCCCTTCTCACCCCTGTCATCACTCTCCTCACCCCTGTCATCATACATATAAATGATGACAATCAGTAGAGATTTTTGGTTTTGCACCTTCCACATCAAATGAATTAGAAGTAGATCTTGACCACAAAACCTCATATATTGCCCTGAATATTTCTGAGGACTTTATTCTCCGGTGAAGGTGGCTACACAATGAAGAACAATAAGGATTCCTATAGTTTTGCACCCACATAGTCCCTACATACAGCATCTGGACATGTCTGCATTGACTACACCCCTTATTTTTGCCATGATGGGCCCTATATCACTCAGAGGGCTACAGCCCTGCCGGTCACTGCATCAGATGAGCCTCTGGCTGGGGAGGACAATCCTTTCCACCTAAATCCCTTTAATACCTCTATGACCAGGCAGAGTAATCCAGCTCTATGTGGTGGACAGACACAAATCTTGTAATGTTTATCCCGGGTCTAGACGATTAATAAGATTATCATTGGGTGGGTGGGGGGCTCTGAACACCGATAAGAAAGGGGCGGAGGAGATCTGGGGGGATATATAGATACTAGTGATGAAGGGGGAATAGGAAATCTATGAGGTTTAACCCTAGTACTGAGATGTGGCTCCAGGCTTACCTGCAGGTCTCATCAGCTCTCCGCCCAGACCCCTAGAGAGGAGACACAACAGATATGACATATGAGGCCATGATGAACAGAAATCCTAAAATATATCTGCTATTATCCTGTAATTTGCATGTGAGTCTATGTATGTAACCCTGAGGATAGAAACCAGCATGCGCACAGTCAGCTATGATCTCATACAGTGCATGTGAGTCTATGTAAGTGTCCCTAAGGATAGTAACCAGCATGCACACAGTCAGCTATGATCCTATACAGTGCATGTGAGTCCATGTATGTGACCCCAGGGGGTAGTAACCAGCATGCACACAGTCAGCTATGATCCTATACAGTGCATGTGAGTCCATGTATGTGACCCCAGGGGGTAGTAACCAGCATGCACACAGTCAGCTATGATCTCATACAGTGCATGTGAGTCTATGTAAGTGGCCCTAAGGATAGTAACCAGCATGCACACAGTCAGCTATGATTCTATACAGTGCATGTGAGTCCATGTATGTGACCCCAGGGGGTAGTAACCAGCATGCACACAGTCAGCTATGATCCTATACAGTGCATGTGAGTCCATGTATGTGACCCCAGGGGGTAGTAACCAGCATGCACACAGTCAGCTATGATCCTATACAGTGCATGTATGTGACCCCAGGGGGTTGTAACCAGCATGCACACAGTCAGCTATGATCCCATACAGTGCATGTAAGTCTATGTATTGGGGGTGGGGGGTGCAGTAACCTCTCTATAGGTGTTTGAATACCTCAACCATTTGATCCCAAATTCGGCACAGGCACATAGGTACACTGGGGGCATGGGAAAGGTTTCTGAAAAAGTCCTGACCTTGCTGGATGCATACAGCACTCACTCACCATTATCACAACTTGTCCTGCATCCAAATGGCTGTTTAACCACAGATTTAGCAAGTAGGCACAGTGAGTGTCCTGGAAGGTTTTCATAAGGGCCTGACCTTGCTGGACATCTACACACTCACTCGCCTTTGTTCTCTGTTATCAGCCATTATCAAAAAGTGTGACTTTTGTAGGCATCCAAAAGCTTTAACAGCTAAAGGCCCTATTACAGAAAGCGATTATCGGCTGTATTCAGGCGATATCAGCCATTACGGACGATAAACGTCTTGTGTAATAGAAAGTTCAACAATGAGGAGAAAAGCGATTTTCTATGGGCTGACCGGACGATCTAGCAATCACCCGAGCAGCCCCCCTACCCGCAGCTCCCTGCACCCCTGACCTCTGACAGGTTGGCGCTTGTTTGCTCCTCTGAATCGCTTGGTGTAATAGGGGCTTTAGACTCCAATTTTGGCACATAAGTTTATTGGATGTCTGGGAAGGCTTTCATAAAACTCCCTTCCCTGCCAGACATATACAGCACAAGCTCACTGTTGTTCTCTTTTATCAACCATATCACACAGTAGTACGGAGCAACTTCAGCACCTGATGGGGGGGCCATACAACTAGGGATGGTCCGAACCCGCCGAGGTTCGGGTTCGGCTGAACCCGAACGCTCGGCATTGGATTTCCGCTGTCTGCCCGCTCCGTGCAGCGGGCGGATCCAGAGGGAGGACCGCCTGGAGGACCGCCAGTTTTCCAGGCGTTCCTCCCGCTGGATCCGCCGGAGTGGGCAGACAGCGGTAATCATTGCGGAGGGTTCGGGTTCGTACGAACCCAGTCCAAACCAGGTTCGGACCATCCCTACATACAACCATATAGGTAATATCAGTTAAGGGTTAAGTTGCAATGAGGCCTATGGAGCGTGCTCAGTAGCTCTATGTTAGGCAATGGTTTATATGACACTTGTCAGAGACAGGTGATTCACATATTTTTCGTTGTGCTACAAGGAGAAAACAGGTTAGTGTGCGGCGTGTAATAAGACAATGAGGGTTCGGCCTGCGCTCCACCCAGACATTAGGACTTTAGGCAGAGACTCCCATAGTAGATTAGGGCAGGTGGTGGTAAAGCAGCCCTTCAGACATAGAAAACAGGGCCCAGTACACACCAGACTCCTGCTGTCATCACTGAACGGACATGGCAACAAAGAGCTGAAGAATGCCCTGAACGGCGGCCATGATATCCACCAAGGATTAAGGGATTTTGCTCAGTCTGCAGACTACTGTCACCATGATCGGTGACAGGCTTGTCACCAGTCATTACCATTGTCTGTCATATTGTGACACGAAAGGATTGACAACTGCGGCTTTAGCTGAGGAAACCGAATATGCAAAAGAACACTGCAGAGACACCATCACATGTCTCGACGTCAGTGAACTAGCCAGACCTTCCCTCCGGGAAGGAACAACCAAGCCAAAGCGTTCTCCAGTCAAGGAAACCACCTCAGCAAGGTATCCATCCACAGACATCTGTTTCGGGGTTTTTGCCCCTCATCAGTGTGGAGTAGGTTTCTGGCTAGTGGGAGCAATGACTAGTATGTGCATGCAAAAGGACGCTGGTTGACCTCAGGGAGATCAACCAAAACACCGCAGAGACACCATCACGTGTCTCAACGTCAGTGTATTCTAGAACATTGCCCCCTGGGAAATCGAATATGCAAAAGAACACTGCAGAGACACCATCACATGTCTCGACGTCAGTGAACTAGCCAGACCTTCCCTCCGGGAAGGAACAACCAAGCCAAAGCGTTCTCCAGTCAAGGAAACCACCTCAGCAAGGTATCCATCCACAGACAGCTGTTTCGGGGTTTTTGCCCCTCATCAGTGTGGAGTAGGTTTCTGGCTAGTGGGAGCAATGACTAGTATGTGCATGCAAAAGGACGCTGGTTGACCTCAGGGAGATCAACCAAAACACCGCAGAGACACCATCACGTGTCTCAACGTCAGTGTATTCTAGAACATTGCCCCCTGGGAAATCGAATATGCAAAAGAACACTGCAGAGACACCATCACATGTCTCGACGTCAGTGAACTAGCCAGACCTTCCCTCCGGGAAGGAACAACCAAGCCAAAGCGTTCTCCAGTCAAGGAAACCACCTCAGCAAGGTATCCATCCACAGACAGCTGTTTCGGGGTTTTTGCCCCTCATCAGTGTGGAGTAGGTTTCTGGCTAGTGGGAGCAATGACTAGTATGTGCATGCAAAAGGACGCTGGTTGACCTCAGGGAGATCAACCAAAACACCGCAGAGACACCATCACGTGTCTCAACGTCAGTGTATTCTAGAACATTGCCCCCTGGGAAATCGAATATGCAAAAGAACACTGCAGAGACACCATCACATGTCTCGACGTCAGTGAACTAGCCAGACCTTCCCTCCGGGAAGGAACAACCAAGCCAAAGCGTTCTCCAGTCAAGGAAACCACCTCAGCAAGGTATCCATCCACAGACAGCTGTTTCGGGTTTTTTTTTTTGTGGATGGATACCTTGCTGAGGTGGTTTCCTTGACTGGAGAACGCTTTGGCTTGGTTGTTCCTTCCCGGAGGGAAGGTCTGGCTAGTTCACTGACGTCGAGACATGTGATGGTGTCTCTGCAGTGTTCTTTTGCATATTCGATTTCCCAGGGGGCAATGTTCTAGAATACACTGACGTTGAGACACGTGATGGTGTCTCTGCGGTGTTTTGGTTGATCTCCCTGAGGTCAACCAGCGTCCTTTTGCATGCACATACTAGTCATTGCTCCCACTAGCCAGAAACCTACTCCACACTGATGAGGGGCAAAAACCCCGAAACAGCTGTCTGTGGATGGATACCTTGCTGAGGTGGTTTCCTTGACTGGAGAACGCTTTGGCTTGGTTGTTCCTTCCCGGAGGGAAGGTCTGGCTAGTTCACGGACGTCGAGACATGTGATGGTGTCTCTGCAGTGTTCTTTTGCATATTCGATTTCCCAGGGGGCAATGTTCTAGAATACACTGACGTTGAGACACGTGATGGTGTCTCTGCGGTGTTTTGGTTGATCTCCCTGAGGTCAACCAGCGTCCTTTTGCATGCACATACTAGTCATTGCTCCCACTAGCCAGAAACCTACTCCACACTGATGAGGGGCAAAAACCCCGAAACAGCTGTCTGTGGATGGATACCTTGCTGAGGTGGTTTCCTTGACTGGAGAACGCTTTGGCTTGGTTGTTCCTTCCCGGAGGGAAGGTCTGGCTAGTTCACTGACGTCGAGACATGTGATGGTGTCTCTGCAGTGTTCTTTTGCATATTCGATTTCCCAGGGGGCAATGTTCTAGAATACACTGACGTTGAGACACGTGATGGTGTCTCTGCGGTGTTTTGGTTGATCTCCCTGAGGTCAACCAGCGTCCTTTTAGCTGAGGAAACAGCCTGTAACTGAGGAGAGTCTATACCTACGTCTCCCCTGCAGTTGACTCTACATGGGAAAATATGGTGGTTTGTTAATTCTTTGTTCTATCAGTTTCTGGAAAAGCTGGATGTGAACCAATATGGCTGCCAATACCGGACACCCAACCTGACTGCATAGACACATGGGATCTGCAAGTGTATGCCATATTGGTTGTCACCAGCTTTCTCATAATTGGGTAATAGAGTGACAACCTGACGTAAGACGACGTCTAGGAAGGTATATTTACATGGGGTCCCCTTGTTTGATGTATTGTGTAGCTGCGGTTGATAACACTGTTTAGGATACATCCAGCTGTTTCTATAGATCAGAGCCCTATTGTATAATGGATGCAGCCCCCCATACCCCCAGGCCCAGTAAGTGTGGTGTGTGATAGATCTGTGCTCTCCAGATGGGTCGGCCATGTTTATGAGTAAACACATGGACTTGAGGTGAATATTTACAGAATTTCCCAGCCTTCAGGTAAGTAATGGAGAGTTCCTCATAGCGTATGTTGCCGTCATAACATAGTTTACATATGTGGATGGTGAAGGCATGCTGCCCCCAGGGTATGCACAGCCCAAATGCAGCAGCACCCTGTGTCCCGATGTCCGCCCATTGCCGGGCTTCAGACCCACATCACTTACATGTTTATAGGAGATGACAGGGAACATAGCAATACAATGATATCATATGTCAACGTAAGTGGAGGGCTGTGCCACCCACTGTACCTGTATCTGAGGATACTGTCTCACCTACTGTACTTGTCTCCATATGCCAGCCCCCAGAGCTCACCTTTACTACTGTGTTACCCTCTATATACCAGACCATCTATAGCAGCCCCCCGCCCCAAGAGCTGACCTCTACTACTGTACTACCCTCTATTTGGCAGCCCCCAAACCTCACCTCTACTACTGTGTCACCTCCTCTATATACCAGCTTCCAGACATCACCTCTACTACTGTGCTACCCTCTATATACCAGACCATCTATAGCAGCCCCCAGACCTCATCTTTACTACTGTATCACCCTCTATGTACCAAACCATCTATACCAGCCCCCAGCCCTCACCTTTACTACCGTGTCACCTCTATATACCAGACCATGTATACCAGCCCCCAGACCGCACCTCTACTACTGTGTCACCTCTATATACCAGCTTCCAGACATCACCTCTACTACTGTGCTACCCTCTATATACCAGACCATCTATAGCAGCCCCCAGACCTCATCTTTACTACTGTATCACCCTCTATGTACCAAACCATCTATACCAGCCCCCAGCCCTCACCTTTACTACAGTGTCACCTCTATATACCAGACCATGTATACCAGCCCCCAGACCGCACCTCTATGACTGTGTCACCTCTATATACCAGCTTCCAGACATCACCTCTACTACTGTGCTACCCTCTATACACCAGACCATCTATAGCAGCCCTCAGACCTCATCTTTACTACTGTATCACCCTCCATGTACCAAACCATGTATACCAGCCCCCAGACCTTACCTTTACTACCGTGTCACCTCTATATACCAGACAATGTATACCAGCCCCCAGACCGCACCTCTACTACTGTGTCCCCTTCAATGTACCAGTGTACCAGACCATCTATAGCAGCACCCCCCCTCCCCAAGAGCTCACCTCTACTACTGTGTCACCCTCTATATACCAGACCCCATACCTCGCCTCTACTACTGTTTAAACCTTCTATATACCAGACCATCTATACCAGCCCCAGACCGCACCTGTACCACTTTGTCACTCTCTATACACCAGACCATCTGGAGATTGGAGGTTGAAAATCCAAAGCCAACTCCGGGCCTCATACTTTTGTACCAGCATCTATGTGCCAGGCCCTGTACAGTGATGTCAGGGCTTTACCATACACCTGATAACCTTCCCCTGACGTCTACACTTTGTGATGATGCCATGCCTTAGGGCCCTATTCCACCGGACGATTATCGTTCAGATTATCGTTAAATCGTTCGAATCTGAACGATAATCGTTCGGTTGAAATGCAGTTAACGATTAACGACCGAACGAGAAATCGTTGATCGCTTTATAAGACCTGGACCTATTTTTATTGTTGCCCGTTGGCAAAACGTTCGCATTGAATAAGACATTGTTCGGTCGTTCACAATAGATACAAACGCAATAGCGAATAAATAGCGAAGAGAAACGATCGCAACTACGATCATAAGTAACGATTATCGTTCCATGGAAATGACTGAACGTTTTGAAGTCTTTCGCACTAGCGGTCGTTTGAGATTGTTAATCGTTAACGATTATGCAAATGATAATCGTCCGGTGGAATAGGGCCCTTACCCTGAATCATGTGTCACCACCCCCCTTCTAATCCTCTGGCCTCACCCACTCTTATGCCACTCTACCCAGGTGTCACCCCCCAGGGCCCCAGTACGCACAATGATCGGGATTCTCTCACCTGTATAACTGGCGTTCTTGTAGCTGAAATAGAAGAAGACAAGGATGTCACTGGTGAAGTTTCAAAGCTAACATGTTTAATCTCTACAGGGAGTTATCAAAACATTCCTCACATACTTAATATCACAGACAACCAGACAATGGTCACAGCCATGGACCCCCCGCCCCCCAACCTCAAAGATTTCTATGGCCAGAGCAGGAATGGGCTCTAAAGTCCGGACTACTGTAGTAAATATAGAGTTAAGTAAGTGACCGTCTGCAGCTCCTGCAGGTGCAGTGTACTGTAATGGAGATCAGTGGATAAACAGTATGCAGGAGACGTATTGGGGTCTGCAGGTAGCCAGCATATTATCTATTAAAGGTACGGTCATGGAGAGGTTGGGGTGCAATGTAGCTTTAAGGTTTACTCACCCTGTGATGAATGGATATTAAACTAGATGTTGCATCGCTGTCCAGGTAATCAGCAACAGATCTGCAGGAATAATGTACTAGATTAGTATGTGCACAGTGACCCCACCAGCAGAACAGAGAGTGCAGCTCTGAATTATAATAAAGGATAGACAATGTAATATATGTACAGAATGACTAAACTTTAGATCCCCTATAACCAAGCCCAGGCACACAATGTGTGTTGTTAACTATATACAAAAATATGTGTGATATGACAAACACTTGCTAGTCTGAGGGCCTGGAATTCCCTTGCTCGTTGTAGACCCATATGTCTGCCTGTGAAGCATAACGTATGGGGGGCACTACGTGTCTCTGGCATTGCATGTCATGGTGATGTGTATAACAAGGTGATGTCCCTATACATAATATGCTTTTCTTACCTGTTGTTCTGGATGGCCAGCTTATACAGTGCATGGGTGATTTCTGCACAGGCCAAGATGGCACCGTGCCTAGTGTGCAGATCTGTGCCGGTGGCCAATGGAAGGAGTCTGGGTAAAACTGTAAAAGATTAAATAACCAGTCATATCCGTACTTAAAAGGGAAGTCCACCTAAAAAATGTGATTGATAGACATGTTACTGGCTGACAACAATAGAAGTTAAATAACAAGAAGCACAAACTTACCCGACTTGATCATGTACTCGGAGGCAACCGGCGTAAGGTTGTGCAAAGCTCTGGTGGACAGTTCCCGAATCACACTGAAAGAGACCAAGATACTCCATAATTTGTACAGTACAGGTGTCTAAGGGTCCAACAACTGGTTTGGGAAAGTTGGGTGACAGCTGATAAGGCGGCCTGCACAGCTTCTCTATCACTCACCTTTCCTACACCCCAGTCTGCATTGTTACAGCCCATGTTGGATATCTAAGCAGCAGCTGTCAAAGCTGGGTGCCAACCTCTGTAGGAGCCGTAACACCAGCCATAGTGGTTGTCACCCAGCTTTCCCAGACACTGCTGCACGGTATTAGTGAGAACACAGAAATGAAGGAACAATGGTGATTTTACTGCAGTTTCTGAGGAACACGGACACAATGGCTCTTTGAAGCCGGATCTAGAAGATTACAGACGTTGTGTCGGCAAAGAAAGTGCGAGGAGAACAGGAGAACAATAGACAGTGGTGATGAGAGGGAAGCAGCGAGGATCAGGTGAGGGGATCACACGGACAGGAGCTTTTATTGGCACTTTACAAAGAGAATTAGGGAAGTCGGTGTGACAAAGTGCATGATGTCAGCGGAGCGGGATGAAGAGTCTATTGTGGTGCAGCACGGAGCACAGCCCAGACTCTGCCCAAAACATCAAACAGGATCCCGGCACAAACACACTCTTTATTGTGGGTGTGAGCTCCACCAGCAATGGTGCGGGAGTATGGTGATATTGAGTATAGTGGTGCAGGGTATGGTGATATTGGGTATAGTGCTGCAGGGTATGGTGATATTGAGTATAGTGCTGCAGGGTATGGTGATATTGGGTATAGTGGTGCAGAGTATGGTGATATTGGGTATAGTGGTGCAGAGTATGGTGATATTGGGTACAGTGGTGCAGAGTATGGTGATATTGGGTATAGTGGTGCAGGGTATGGTGATATTGGGTATAGTGGTGCAGGGTATGGTGATATTGGGTATAGTGGTGCAGAGTATGGTGATATTGGGTATAGTGGTGCAGAGTATGGTGATATTGGGTATAGTGGTGCAGGGTATGGTGATATTGAGTATAGTGCTGCAGGGTATGGTGATATTGGGTATAGTGGTGCAGAGTATGGTGATATTGGGTATAGTGGTGCAGGGTATGGTGATATTGGGTATAGTGGTGCAGAGTATGGTGATATTGGGTATAGTGGTGCAGAGTATGGTGATATTGGGTATAGTGGTGCAGGGTATGGTGATATTGGGTATAGTGCTGCAGGGTATGGTGATATTGGGTATAGTGCTGCAGGGTATGGTGATATTGGGTATAGTGGTGCAGGGTATGGTGATATTGGGTATAGTGCTGCAGGGTATGGTGATATTGGGTATAGTGGTGCAGAGAATGGTGATATTGGGTATAGTGCTGCAGGTTATGGTGATATAGGAAACAGCGACACAGGATATGGTGATAGGGTATAGTGGTGCTTAGTACGGTTATATGGGGTATATAGGGAACAGCGGTGAAGGATATAGTGATATGCAGTGTAGTGGTGCTAAGTGTGGTGAAATGGGGAAAAGTGATAAAGAAATAGCGGCAGAGGATGTGGAAATAGTGGTGGAGGATAGGGAAATAGTAGAGGATATGGTGATACGCAGTATAGCTGTGCTGAGTGTGGTGATATGGAGTAGTTATATAATAGAATAGAAAAATTATATAGGTTATAGTGGTGCAGTGTATGGTGGAGTAGGATGCAGCTGTACAGGGTATAGTAACACAGGATATAGCTGTACAGGGTATAGTAATATCGCATATATCAGTACAGGGTATAGTAATACAGCATATAGATGTACAGGGTATAGTAATACAGGATATAGATGTGCAGGGTAAGGTGATTCCAGGTATAATGTTTTAGGGTATTGTGGAGAACAACAAGTGATATACAGTATAGTGGTGGAGGGAAACATGATATACAGTACAGTGGTAAAAGAACAGTGATAAGAGGGTATAGTGGTACAGTGGGAATGGCTACAGTGGTGATAGAGGACCTAATGGTACGGGGTATGGTGAGGTAGGTATAGGTGCATGGTATGATTATTTAGGAGACAGTGATATAGAGAATTGTAGTGAGCAAATAGTGATATAGTGGTGCAAGGAACGGTAATAGTGGTACAGGCTATAATGTAATTATATGGTGATATAGGAAGCAGTGATACAGAGTATAGTGATGCCGGTATAATGCTATAAAAGTACCGTGACACATGCTATGGCAGTATATGGCAGTACAGGGAATGGTTATACTGGGTATAGTGTATACGAGTACAATGACACATGCTATAGCGGTATACGGCAACACAGGGTATGGTTATACAGGGTATAGTGTATATGAGTACAGTGACACATGCTATAGCAGTATATGGCAGTACAGGGTATGGTTATACATGGTATAGTGTATACGAGTACAGTGACACATGCTATAGCAGTACAGGGTATGGTTATACAGGGTATAGTGTATACGAGTACAATGACACATGGTATAGCAGTATATGGAAGCACAGGGTATGGTTATATGAGGGTACAGTGACACATGCTATGGCAGTATATGGCAGTACAGGGTATGGTTATATGAGGGTACAGTGACACATGCTACGGCAGTACAGGGTATGGTTATATGAGGGTACAGTGACACATGCAATGGCAGTACAGGGTATGATGATATAGGTTAGAGTGGTG
Source organism: Dendropsophus ebraccatus (assembly GCF_027789765.1). Lineage (NCBI taxonomy): Eukaryota > Metazoa > Chordata > Amphibia > Anura > Hylidae > Dendropsophus > Dendropsophus ebraccatus. The sequence continues at coordinate 65,056,675 of NC_091467.1, read as the reverse complement.
CAGGGTATGGTGCTATAAGGGTACAGTGTACTGCTATATATTGCCATAGCACATGTCAGAGTATGGTGGTATAGGGTACTGTGTTGCAGGGTATGGTGCTATAAGGGTACAGTGACAGTGCCGAGTTTCACAGTTGTCACCCAACACACCTCTAACCACCAGATTGTCAGATAGGACTCAAGACGTCAGCCTTCTTTAATAACTGCATTGTTCTTACAGTAAGTTTCCATGGAGAATCCCTTGAAGGGGCATCCTGCAGTGTGTAGCGCTATTCTTCTGCACTTCCCGCTATATAAATACCATGGGACCAGGCTGTTTGTGTAACCTCGCATGGCCTGCAGGCATGTTTGCTTTTTTGTACAGATATTGTGTATTGTGTGAAGAATGTTGCTGGTGGCGGTGATATTTTTCACCTGAGAACTGTGGCGTTTTCTGCTCCACCTGTTTGTCTGGTTTATGTCCGTGCACAGGTGACTGGCTGCGGGACGTGGTGCTGTGCCCACAGGGAAGCTGCAGGTCCTATTCACAGCGTGACAATGGGCTCGCGTCTCAGGTGACATTCCAGGAGAGATTCAACAGGGGGCGATCAGACAAGGAAATGCAACAGGGCTGTCTGCACTGACACACTGTAGCAAAGTATAAGGACACGAGGAAGACCTAAGGGGGTGCTGCGGCTTGTTGACACAACCAGTGGCCCTCACAGGTGCAGCCTATGGATACGAGCCAGCCGGGCCTGACTACAGAGAACACTAGAGTTACTGTAAACAGTCCGTGTGTGCAAACAACACAAGCCCCGGCCACAGGGAAGGGATCTCGCGGCCGCCGGATCGCACCAGCATCAGGATCCAAGGCTTCACGTTTACATAATAAACACTTCAACTCTGAACCTGCCTGCACATGACACCACTGGGTCAGCAAAATTCCAATAATCCAGGATGATCAGGATGCCTGATTATTGGAAGTTCTTATGTACTGAAGTCCTGTGCCTGGTGACAGTGTAAACGCGCTCTAGATGGTTCCCTTGCCTCATGCCAGATTAACAGGCTATCCATTATATGCGAGAACTTACTTGTCCCAGTGATTTATCTTCATCTCCACCAGATGATCGATCATGGCCGTGGTGTATTCTGGAAAACCAGCGACAAAGACGCTAAAGGCGAGAACAGAAACACAGGAGATGTCACATTTATGCACGTTCCATTAGTCCAGCATCTGATAGAACGGATGTTATGGAGTGTCACAAGACCAGAGACAGAAGACTCAGGCTACTATAGAGCTGATGCTGGGATCCTGATAGTCAGGAATAGCTGATAATCTGACATTAACCAGGTCCAGATAGTGGCAGATTAAAGGAATTTCTATAGCTTTACCTTTGTGTGTGTATATAGCTAATGTATATATCTGCAGTGCTTACAAACCGGTGACCTCTAGCTCTTCCAAAACTACAATGGCCAATGCTGGGAGTTGTAGTTTTGAAACAACCAGAGAGCCACAGGCTGGAGACCACTGATCTAATATGTATGGGGGTCTACTGACTATCTCCCCTCTCTCCATTAAGAATGCAAGTATGCTCAGACAAGCTGAGCATCCATGTGTATGGGGATTGAGAGAGATAATTATCAATATCTATCTATCTACCTAGGTGCTGCGGGAAATTTGTTTATTATATCTATCCACCCAACTTTATACAAAAAAGCAAACTCAGCAATGCTACATCTGTAAATATATAGAGAAATAAGGAAATGCAGACTTGGCCTTATTTACACAACCCCTTCCCATAGGCCTTTCTATAAGCCTAATTGTCTCCATTAAAGCTGAGGGAAGTGATCACCCCCACCACCACTTCACAATGGTATGACCCGCCGCTACTTGTCCCCCCATGATTTTGCTCTCTTTTTGGGGTGTCCAAGGTACCTGATATTCAGGAAGCAATTTGCCCGATTACCGACTGCAAAGTAGTCAGCTGTAGTTAAGATTTCGATGCCGTGTGGAAAAGTGCCCTGCAGAGGGGAAAAAAGAAAACAGGGTGTATATGATACACATAAGAGAGGGGTGAAGCAGCACTGACCATCACCCAGATTTCTATAAATCTTGAATGCATGCAAATATGATATATCAGTAAGCAGTGTTCATGAAACAGGAGGCCCAGGATGAGCAGATTTTAGGATTAGGATAGGTGGCATGGGGTGGAGTAAATGGTATGGTGGCGGTGGCACGCAATGGGTTAATAGCTGGGTAAGTCACTGTACCTGTCTCCCCACATTCTCCTGGAAGGCTGCCTGCAGAACAGAGGATAAACAACAGGAAAATCAGACACCATTCGGCATTGGCGGATGAAGGCGACACAAGCAGGCCGTGGTGAGCCACCACTGCCCGTCCCGCCAGAAAGCTGAGCAAAACAGCAGACTTGGGGGGTAGGGGGGGCTGCAAACATGGTGGCACGGCGGCCACCGATGGGGCTGATCACAAATCACTATCACAATGTGGCCCAAACCATTCACTTATATGGGGGTGTCATATTCTCAATCAATAACTTATGTACGGTACCAGACAGAAGGTTTTAAGACACTGTATCAGTATAGGCAATCCTGGACATTGACAGGAACAAACCCTCAGCTGTGAGAAGTATCAGGTCTTTAAATTATAACTATGAACTATAAAGTGTGATGTCATCAGATGATGTTACGGGTGGAAGAATTTGTGCTACAACCATACTGAATACTTCTTACAGCAGAGGGTTAGTTACATATATGTACAGTCTGGACAATCCTCGGATACATTATATCAGCACAGAGATTGGTGCTGCAGCTCATGAACCCTGTGCTACCCCTGGGCGGCCCATGGTGGTCTGAACTCTGCTCAGGTAACGCTTCTGCATTGGGCCCCCAGGAGCCCCGAGCTCTGCCTCGGCCAGACTGGTTTGCTATGTGTACGATACAGAACAAAAGGATCCCAGCAACGTGCCGAGCGCAGCGCAGGAACAGCAGAGCTTGTAACACTAGCCCCGAGCTACAGTTACCATACACAGTCGTCAGGAGGAAGAGTAAGCGCATGGCTCCAGCTCTGGCTGCTGCACATCGCCCGGGTTACTGCACGCAGGACACAACATCCGCAGGGTGACCCCATTTATTTAAAGGGACCTTATTGAAAGCAGTTTTTTTGCACTGTGAAAAGTTCTGCAAACTTTGTTATCAAAGCCTCTGCATGCTCTCCATTCAGTCCTGAGCCGCCGGGATGAGCGGCACATTTCAAGATGGTAAAATGTCCATATAGATATATAAAACCTTGATGGAGGCGTGAACATTAACATGAGGTCTACCATCTCTGCTTGCTGTCAGGGAATTCTGAACCTGGACTGAATATGTGCTGCTCACACGGGAGACGGTCAGGATCACAGCAAAGATGGATCCCCGTCAGAAATCTTACCGATGCGGCTCGTCTGCAGTTCACGTCGCGATCAAAGATGGCGGCAATTATCAACCCGCTGCAAGACAAAGGAAGGAGAAATGAGGCTTAAAGGGGCCCAACACTATATTATTCCACTATGCAAATGAATGTCAGCAGATAATAAAATGTGATGAGGGATATGGCCAACACAAGAGACACAGGGTGACACCTATATAGCGGCCACAAGAGACTCCAGATAGAACATCACTCAGCTTTTCCAGACTTCTGAATTCTGAATATGTGAGAGCGGATGTATCAGTGCGTAATATATAGAGTGTCACCCAGCTTTCCCAGACCCCTGATAGTAATATGTGAGAGCAGATGTATCAGTGTGTACATTATAAACAGTGTCACCCAGCTTTCCTTGACTACTGATAGTAATATGTGAAAGCAGATGTATCAGTGCGTAATATATAGTGTCACCCAACTTTCCCAGACCCCTGATAGTAATATATGAGAGCGGATGTATCAGTGCGTAATATATAAAGTATGTCACCCAGCTTTCCCAGACCCCTGATAGTAATATGTGAGAGCAGATGTATCAGTGTGTACATTATAAAGCGTGTCACCCATCTTTCCAAGACTCCTGATAGTAATAGGCCAGAGCGGAAGTATCAGTGTGTACATTATAAAGCGTGTCACCCAGCTTTCCCAGACACCTAATATGTGAGAGAGGATGTATCAGTGTGTACATTATAAAGTGTGTCACCCAGCTTTCCCAGATCCCTGATAGTAATAGGCCAGAGCGGATGTATCAGTATGTACATTATAAAGTGTGTCACCCAGCTTTCCCAGACCCCTGATAGTAATATGTGAGAGCGGATGTATCAGTATGTACATTATAAAGCGTGTCACCCAGCTTTCCCAGACACCTAATATGTGAGAGCGGATGTATCAGTGTGTACATTATAAAGTGTGTCACCCAGCTTTCCCAGATCCCTGATAGTAATAGGCCAGAGCGGATGTATCAGTATGTACATTATAAAGTGTGTCACCCAGCTTTCCCAGACCCCTGATAGTAATATGTGAGAGCGGATGTATCAGTATGTACATTACAAAGCGTGTCACCCAGCTTTTCCTCTGGCGGAGAGGACTTATCACCTCAGGGTGACATGCCGGAGCCGCCCCATCCGCACGGCGGTCAGGCAGCGGTGTTGGCGCGGCTCATGACTTTATCAGCGAAATCAAACAGGATTTTGTGAGCTTTTGTTCTGTGAGTTTCTGTGATACTCCGGCGGCTCCCGGGCGCAGGTTCCCACGGAGGAGCTGCCTCTGTCAGGAGCCTCGGACGGCAAGTCGCGGCTTGTCCGCCGTCACCACGCCTGCCAAGCAAACTCCTGGCTCACAAACACGTCCTGTGCCGAGTGCGAGGAGCCTGGCTTACACTTTCACTGTCTTTGCACAGACTCGCCAACTACTCCCCCCAACATCCCCCCCACCACAAAGTACACAAAGCTCTGCCTGGGAAAGTCTCCAGAGCAAAGACGTCTCCGGCATTCCTACACAGGCACCTGCGGAGGAGGCCGGGGCACCTGTCACTGTCCAAGACGTACTCAACGCTACAGTTAGCTCTTAAAGGGCCAGTGACCCCAATGCTTATACCACCACAGCAATATCATAAGAGGAGCTGCTCAAATCAGTCACATGTATAGGAGGGTCTCGGTACTGGAGATATGTGATATAGGAGTGTCATGGCTGATCACAGGGGACAACAGATTGCATAAACCTATCCTACATCTGGCTGATAACAGAGAACAACAGATTGCATAAACCTATCCTACATCTGGCCGATAACAGAGAACTACAGATTACATAAACCTATCCTACATCTGGCCGATAACAGAGAACAACAGATTGCATAAACCTATCCTACATCTGGCCGATAACAGAGAACTACAGATTACATAAACCTATCCTACATCTGGATGAAAAAACGGATTCTCGTGTGTGCATCTGTTTTGATCTGTTTCTTTACTGAATTCCATTATAAAAAAAAAACAGCTCAAAACGGAACCTTTTTTAACGGACACAAAAATGGGGTAGACTACGTTTTTGTGTAGGTAAAAAAAAAAAAAAAAAAAAAAAAAAGATCCATTTTTTTTTTTTTAAATGGAATTCAATGGAAAAACAGATGAAAAGGGATGCACACACATGCATCCGTTTTTCGGAAAAAACGGATTGCAAAAACGTAGTGTGAACCCAGCCGAACAGATTGCATAAATCTATCCTACATCCGGCTGATAACAGAGAACAGATTCTATAAACCTATCCTACATCCGGCTGATAACAGAGAACAACAGATTCTATATATTTGCATATTATAGCAGAGGAGTGGGCGGCTATTACACTCGGCACTGTGATGTTGGTGTTGAAGGGATTACACCAGCGTTTAGTGACAAGCAGCAGATTTGTTAAGTAGCCGCAGGTACGTGACCACTGTGTGTGTAGCGACAGGCAGCGTATGTGGACGGCAGCATGGCTGTCACCACAATACAGCAATATAATCAGTGCAGATAGCGGCATACAGCATGCCACATCATCTGCACACTGATGGGGATCCCTCTACCCCACCATCAGTCTTATATAAAGTTTTATTTCATCCCCATTGCTGTTGATGAATGGAGGCATCCATGTCTTACATCCATCGCCTGACCTCACAGATATAATCTAGTACAATAGTATGATGTATGACAGTGATCTGGGGTGCAGACACAAGACGTAGCTCAGAGCCATGCCTCCCATCTGACTGCAGGACGGCCGGGCCCTGCGGCACTCTAATCTTATACTGGGAGAGAACCCGCCACGCCTGCCACATACAGCGCCCAGGGGAAGACGAAACGACAGCTCTTCCCATACAGCACGCAGCGCCGCTGTATATGTTCTCCCCGTCACATACTGACAACTCAGGAGACAGACGTCCTGAATCAGCACTTCTAACATCAGACAGGGCAAGGCAAGGCAAGGCAGCCACACAGTGGATCTAAGCTCATTGTGTGGAATACAGCCGAGACGGTGTATCTAATCCTCTCATATGGGATATAATTGAGACATTGTATCTAAGCCTATCATGTCTGATACCATACACCTAGTCCCCATACATATAAACCGTTCATGAAGGATACTGCCTGTTGAGACCCCCCGTTTCTAGGCCTATAACATGCTATACAGTAGTGGTACATGATCCAGTGTGATATATGTGTGAATTAGTATGCTATATCTAAGCCGATCATGTGGTACTGTCTACTGAGTTGATGTATCTAAGTCTATTATGTGTGAGACTGTCTACACTGCTGATGTATCTAAGCCTATCATGCATGATCCTTTCAGCTAAGCTACTGTATCTAAGCCTGTCATACTGTTTAGTGAACTGGTGTTTCTAATCCTATCATGTGTGATATTGTCTGCTGACATAATGTATCTAAGCTTTAGATGTGTGATACTGTCTGATGAGCATCACAAGTATCTAATCCTATTATGATTCTGTTTGCTGAGCTGCTGTATCTAAGCCTAACTGTGGAGCTACTGTCTGTGGAGCTACTGTATCTAAACAGAGGATGAATGGGTCCCTGTGATGCTCTATGCCAGTCTGGCTGATGCCCCATGGGGCAAACACAGGCTGCCAGAAACAGCGCCCCCTATCCTGCCAGCAGACACTGACAGGTCTAACACCCTAACAATGCGAGCTGCAGGCGATGTGCAGAACACCCTTCTATATACCGGGTCGCCCCATTACTGTCAGTAGGTTATATCCTCCTCCTATGGTGACAGCTGGGAGGGGCAGAGCTGCCTTCCGAACTGGTTGTACTGGGCCCAAGCAGTTCTGGTTCTCTACAGACTGCAGTACATAACACCCTGCCTGTCAGCCATTTATACCTAGTAATGATGAGGAGGAGGAGTCGGGATTAGCAGGGATAGCAGGAAGCCATGACTCCTTACAGGCTCCCTATAGTAGCAAAATGGAAGAGATTACAAAATCGTACACAAATGCTGTGGATAAAATATGGCAAAGTCTGCAAAAACTTCAGAGCCCGTCAACTGCAGCATCAGATCTGCTGTGGATCTTCTCCACTAACTTCAATAGGGAAGTGGACATCATTTCTGCAGTTGCTCCCTTAAAGGGTTTTTCCAACTTCCCATAAAGGAAAAAGATGGCTGCCCGGCTATTTCCAGAGATGAATCATGATGACTGCTGGTACAAAATTTGCATAAATAACAATAGGAATTGTGCAAATGATGCAGCCCTGCAAGCTAGTCATGTTAATGGTGCAGCCGTACAAGCTAGTCATGTTAATGGTGCAGCCGTACAAGCTAGTCATGTTAATGGTGCAGCCGTACAAGCTAGTCATGTTAATGGTGCAGCCGTACAAGCTAGTCATGTTAATGGTGCAGCCGTACAAGCTAGTCATGTTAATGGTGCAGCCGTACAAGCTAGTCATGTTAATGGTGCAGCCGTACAAGCTAGTCATGTTAATGGTGCAGCCGTACAAGCTAGTCATGTTAATGGTGAAGCCGTACAAGCTATTCATGTTAATGGTGCAGCCGTACAAGCTAGTCATGTTAATGGTGCAGCCGTACAAGCTAGTCATGTTAATGGTGCAGCCGTACAAGCCAGTCATGTTAATGGTGAAGCCGTACAAGCTAGTCATGTTAAAGAGGTACTCCAGGCTGGGGTCATTTTAATTGTACGGCCAAGGAGGGGGTGGATAGAGAGGCTGACAGTCACTTACCTCCCCGGTTCCAGCGCTGGGTCTCGGATTGCACCACCCCATTCTCTCGTCCGGCTGCCGCTTCCTGGCCTGAGCTGCGGCTTGAGATGTGACGTCTCAAGGCAGCTCAGCAATTTAGCGGCCGAGGCGGGATTGCACTACGACCGCTGAATGGCTGAACTGCCTTGAGATGTCTCAAGCCGCAGCTCAGACCAGGAAGCGGCAGCCAGACGGGAGAACGGGGCGCTGTGATCCGGGACCCGGCGCTGGAACCGGGGAAGTAAGTGACCGGCGCCTATATAGCCACCTCCTCCCCGGCCGTGCAATAAATATGACCCCACCCCGGAGTACCCCTTTAATGGTGCAGCCCTTAAAGTAAGTAATGTTAATAGTGCAGCCCTGCAAGCTAGTCATGTTAATGGTGTCATCCTACAAGCTAGTCATGTTAATAGTGCAGCCCTGCAAGCTAGTCATGTTAATGGTGTCATCCTACAAGCTAGTCATGTTAATAGTGCAGCCCTGCAAGCTAGTCATGTTAATGGTGTCATCCTACAAGCTAGTCATGTTAATAAAGCAGCCCTGAAAGTAAGTCATGTTAATGGTGCAGCCCTACAAGCTATTCATGTTAGTGGTGCAGCGTTATAAGCTAGTCATGTTAATGTTGCAGCCCTAAAAGCTAGTCATGTTAATGGTGCAGCCTGTTCACAGGCTGTAAGATACACGTTGGTGTCAGAAAAGATCGTCCTGGCCAGTACTTTACAGCCGCTGAATTCGAATGCAGGCGCATCCATGCGTGCCCAAATCCAAATTCCCCGCTGCTCACAATGGAGCATGCGTCCGGAGCTGCACGCTCCACAGTGTGCACTGACAGGGTTTTCTCCTCCCTCTATTCAATAAATAGCAGCCACAAAAAAACTGACATGTTCTCGCGGCGCCGCTAGGGATCCCGGCCGGAGCATATGCCATGTGTATGTATCTATATGTACTATGTGTATACACTCCGGCCGGGATTCCCTCAGCCTTCAGTACAACGTAAGTTCCGCACTAATCAACAACGCTGCAACAACGTCCCCGATTAGTTTAGAACTTTCGTTGTGTGAACATAGCCTAATGGTGCAGCCGTACAAGAACAAGCTATTCATGTTAATGGTGTAGCCCTACCAGCTATTCATTTTAATGGTTCAGCCCTGCAAGATAGTAATGTTAACGGTGCAGCCCTACAAGCTATTCATGTTAATGGTGAAGCCCTACAAGCTATTCATGTTAATGGTGCAGCCCTACAAGCTATTCATGTTAATGGTGCAGCCCTACAAGCTATTCAAGTTAATGGTGCTACCCTACAAGCTATTCATGTTAATAGTGCAGCCCTACAAGCTATTCATGTTAATGGTGCAGCCCTACAAGCTATTCATGTTATTGGTGCAGCCCTACAAGCTATTCATGTTATTGGTGCAGCCCTACAAGCTATTCATGTTAATGGTGTAGCTAGGCCATGTGCACATCTCCCACTAAGGTCAATGGGAGTTATGTAGTAGTGTTTGATACCTGACCATAACTAGGCTGGAGGTGGCTGGGTGGCCCTTAGTACAGCAACAGAGAAGCTGCACACATGTTTAAAACTAGCTTGTTAACGGCTGCACAATTTTGCTGGCACAATGCAGTATACTAGGAAAACCATGTAGCCATGAATATAGTTTTGGATGTGGCCTAATGGAGAACCATAGCTGTCTATCCTTCCTACACAGATTCTTCTCTGTTTACATTTTGTTGGCTTCCTGTCCTGGACTGCAGTGCATTGTGGGAGCTCAGGAGGGACCTGCAGTACTCTCTACCGTAGGAATAACGTGTCTGCGGCATTGACTTATCCCCAGAACCGCCTGTAATCCGGTAAAGCCTGGGTGCAGGGAGACACGCCTAACGCTGGAGTAAGGTGCACCCACTAAGCAGCCACGCTGATTCACGGCCTTTACAGGTGTCTGTAATCCTAGCTCTAATAATTGCTATAAAGTGGACCCTGTGTCCGATGTAACATGTCACTGTCATATGCAGTAACAAGTCACAATAGTGGGGACATTATCCAAAAACGAGGAGGCCCGAGTCCCAGGTGACAGATCAGTATGAGATACACACAAAATAGAAAAAAGGAAAAATTAGGGGGGCACTCACCGTTAAAATATAACTTTTATTTCATTTCTTTAAAATCGTCCATTCGGTTAGGTACGAGGACGCCAGCTCCGGCGTGATTGTGAAGGGCGTGACAGCTGTTTCACACGTGATTCGTGCTTCTACAGACGCTGACTAGGGACACACCACCTTCGGTATATAACCTACTTGGGCATGCGCACACTAGACATCGATACTTATTAAAAAATATAAGGTTAAAAACATCGTATCACAAAAACAACAACAATATATTAGATTCATTAGGTTAAACGTAGCATTTGGTATTTTTTTGAAACCTTTTGAGTTATAGAAACATATTTAGTTCAATTCTCTCGTTTAGTCCGGCTGGACCTTGAGCGTTAGTGGTCAGGATTACTTTTGCTTCCTCTTGTAGCAATAATTTATTATTGTCGAAACCTGCTCTTGGTCGTAAACGTTTGAGTCCAAGAAATTGTAGACAGTTTGTATCTCCTTTATGTTTTTCATTAACATGCAGGATCAGCCGAGGGACACCCTTTCCTGTTCGTATCGATCTTATATGCTCGCTGAATCTTTTATTTAAAGGGCGAATAGTCTTTCCTATGTAGAAGGCTCCACAACAGCAAACGATTGCATAAACTACAAAGGATGTTTTGCAACATATCATGTCTTTGACTTTGAAATCCACACCTCCCAATTTTATGTATTTATTAGGTAGAAAGAAATTGCACCAGTTACAAGACCCACATTTGTAGTTTCCATTAGGGACTGTCTTGTCCAACCATGTTTTGCCCTGTCCACTCTCTTTGAATTCACTGTTTATTAACTTGTCTTTCAGGTTGCTGCACCGTCTGAATGAGACTACAGGTCTTTCTCTAACGACCTCTGCGAGGACAGGATCGGTTTTTACCAGATCCCAGTTGTCTTGGATTGCTTTGCGAATTATTTCTGCCATGGGACTGAATTTGAAGGAGAAAGCAAAGGTACTTTTGTTATCATTTTTATTATATTTGTTATTATTCTGTTTTTTATACAGTAATTCATCGCGTTTTTTATTTAGTGCTTTTTTATATGCTATTTCCAGATCTTTTACTGGATAACCTCTTCGCAAGAGTCTTTTGGTAAGTTGGTTGGCCTGTTCGATGAAATTTTCATCTGAATCATTAATCCTTCTTAGTCTTAAAAATTGTCCGTACGGGACCGCTTTTTTGACGTGGTGTGGATGAAAGCTGTTAAAGTGTAAGAAGGCATTGCAAGCAGTCGGTTTCCGATAACTAGAGGTTTTTATGACATTACGTTCTAATGTAACCTTTACATCTAGGAATTCAATACTTTTTTCTTCCACTTTAGATGTAAAGAACATATTCATGTTATTAGAATTAAGATAGCTTACAAATTCCTGGAAGATCTCCTTAGTGCTATTCCATATAATAAATATATCGTCCACGAATCGAGAATATTTAAGGATATAGCGTGTGAATGGGTTTGTTGCAGTATAGACCATTTTGCTTTCTAAAACTGCTAGATATAAATTGGCGAACGTGCATGCGATGGGCGTACCCATCGCTGTGCCTTCGCACTGTTGGAACCACTGGCCGTCAAATAGAAAAGCATTATTCTGCAGAATGAATTGTATAGATTCGCAGACAAAATCAGTGAATTCAGGACCTTGGTTGGCTTGCTTCAGTAATTCTCTCACCGATTCTACCCCCAGATCCTGTGGTATTTTGGTGTATAAGCTTTCTACATCGATCGTGCAGAGTAGGGCATTTTCCGGACATTCAATGCCATCAATACTAGTCAAAAATTCATTTGTGTCCTTTATAATTGTAGGGGCTGATTTAAGAAGTGGACGTAGCAACCAGTCCATATATTTAGATAAAGGTTCTGTGATGGAGTTGACGCCTGATACGATCGGGCGACCCGGAGGTGGAATGATACCTTTATGTATCTTGGGTATATGATACCATACCGGGTTTCTTGGATACTTTGGAATTAATTTTTCTGCTCGTTTCCTAGATAATACTCCTTTTTCCACATTTTTCCGCAGTAGACTTTGCAATTTAGATTTTATTTTATTAGTTGGATTTTCTTTAAGCATCTGATAAGTCCTTTTATCATGTAGTTGCCTAAGTGCTTCATTTTTATAAGTTGTTTTCTTTTGTATTACAATGTTGCCCCCCTTGTCAGCCTTTTTGATAATAATATCATCCCTTTCTTTAAGCTGTTTTAGGGCTGCAAATTCTCCAGATGTAATATTGGGGGGTAATTTGGGGTAAATAAGAGATTTCACAGCTTCCCGGACTTTTCTTCTAAACAGATCAATGTATAAAAAAAGCAAACAAAAAACATCTAATAAACATCAGGACTCTGCAGGACCTTCCAAAGAAAAAAAGGAAACTGGAATACACAATGAAGGAGAAGATCATTGTGGCCCTTTAGGAAAAAGATCAGACGGGGGCGCAGTACCAAAAAGAACAGTAGAAGCTACAAAAAGGAAGTCGGTAACATGGCGAGACTAGATGGACAGCAGGAAACAAAAGATCCCAAACTAGTGATCAATTACACAGATATGCCGTTAGATGAAAATACCTTATCACTTTTAAATAAAGGTTTAAATTTTTGCCTTGTGGAAGATTTTGATGAAGTACAATTTGAAATCGACCTTTATAAAGCCACTAGAAAACTACAGCTAAAAAAACAATTTGCTAATATACAGGATATAAAAGTAGAAGAACCCGAGGGAAATTCTCCAGCTAGCATTGGTGAATTGGGATTTTGGTTGGCAGGTGCACGAACCACAGAAGATGTGGAATGTCTCTCATTACTAATGGAACTACAAGGCGTGGAAAGACAAACTTCACCTGAAAAAACAATTGAAGCTGAATTCATGGGTGGAGTAAAATCCACATATGCCCCCCCGATTCCTAGTGGTAGCAACATTGATCTGTTTAGAAGAAAAGTCCGGGAAGCTGTGAAATCTCTTATTTACCCCAAATTACCCCCCAATATTACATCTGGAGAATTTGCAGCCCTAAAACAGCTTAAAGAAAGGGATGATATTATTATCAAAAAGGCTGACAAGGGGGGCAACATTGTAATACAAAAGAAAACAACTTATAAAAATGAAGCACTTAGGCAACTACATGATAAAAGGACTTATCAGATGCTTAAAGAAAATCCAACTATTAAAATCAAAGCTAAACTACAAAGCCTACTACGGAAAAACGTGGAAAAAGGAATATTATCTAGGAAACGAGCAGAAAAATTAATTCCTAAGTACCCAAGAAACCCGGTATGGTATCATATACCCAAGATACACAAGGGTGTCATCCCACCCCCGGGTCGCCCGATCGTATCGGGCGTCAATTCCATCACAGAACCTCTATCTAAATACATGGACTGGTTGCTACGTCCACTCCTTAAATCAGCCCCTACAATTATAAAGGACACAAATGAATTTTTGACCAGTATCGATGGTATTGAATGTCCTGAAAATGCATTACTCTGCACAATTGATGTAGAAAGTTTATACACTAAAATACCACAGGATTTAGGGGTTGAAACAGTGAGAGAATTATTGGAGCAAGCCAATCAAGGTCCCGAATTCACTGATTTTGTCTGCGAATCTATACATTTTATTTTACAGAATAATGCTTTTCTATTTGACGGCCAATGGTTTCAACAATGCGAAGGCACAGCGATGGGCACGCCCATCGCATGCACATTCGCTAATTTATATCTAGCAGTCTTAGAAAGCAAAATGGTTTACACTGAAAAAAATCCATTTACTCGTTATATCCTTAAATATGCTCGTTTCGTGGATGATATATTTATCATATGGAACAGCACTAAGGAGATTTTCCAGGAATTCGTAACCTACCTCAATTCTAATAACATGAATATGTTCTTTACGTCCAAAGTGGAAGAAAAAAGCATCGAATTTCTAGATGTAAAGGTTACATTGGAATTTAATGTCATAAAAACATCCAGTTTTCGGAAACCAACTGCTTGCAATGCTTTTTTACACTTCAACAGTTTCCATCCACACCATGTTAAAAAAGCGGTCCCGTACGGACAATTTTTAAGATTAAGAAGGATTAACGATTCAAATGAAAATTTCATCGAACAGGCCAATCTACTTACCAAAAGACTCCTGCGAAGAGGTTATCCAAGTAAAGATCTGGAAGTAGCATATAAAAAAGCATTAAATAAAAAACGTGATGAACTATTATATAAAAAATTGAACATTAATAAAAATAATAAAAATGATAACAAAAGTACCTTTGCCTTCTCCTTCAAATTCAGTCCTATGGCAGAGATAATTCGTAAGGCGGTCCAAGACAATTGGGACCTGATTAAGGCCGATCCTGTCCTTGCAGAAGTCATAAGAGAAAGACCTGTGGTCTCATTCAGACGGTGCAGTAACCTGAAAGACAAGTTAATAAACAGTGAATTCAAAGAGAGAAAACAGGGTAAAACATGGTTAGACAAAACAATCCCTAATGGAAATTATAAATGTGGATCCTGCAATTGGTGCAATTTTTTTCTACCCAATAAATACATAAAATTAGGAGGTGTGGATTTCCAAATCAAAGACATGATATGTTGCAAAACATCCTTTGTAGTGTATGCAATTGTTTGCCGCTGTGGAGCCTTCTACATTGGAAAAACCATTCGCCCTTTAAATAAAAGATTCAGCGAACATGCAAGATCGATACGAACAGGAAAAGGTGTCCCTCGGCTGATCCTGCACGTTAATGAAAAACACAATGGTGATATGAAATGTTTACAATTTCTTGGACTTAAACGTCTACGACCAAGAGCAGGATCCGATAACAACAAACTGCTACTACAGGAAGAAGCAAAAGTAATCCTGGCCACTAACGCCCAAGGTCCAGCCGGACTAAATGAGAGAATCGAGCTAAACATGTTTTTGTAACCCAAAAGGCTTTAAAATATACCTAATACCACGTGTAATTTAATGAATCTAATATATTGTTAAATGTTTTTGTGATACGATGTTTTTTAACCTCACAATTTTTTTAAGTATTGATGTCTAGTGTGCGCATGCCCAAGTAGGTTATATACCGAAGGTTGTGTGTCCCTAGTCAGCGTCTGTAGAAGCACGAATCACGTGTGAAACAGCTGTCACGCCCTTCACAATCACGCCGGAGCTGGCGTCCTCGTACCTGACCGAATGGATGTCTTTTAAAGATACGAAATAAAAGTTAAATTTTAACGGTGAGTGCCCTCCTAATTTTTCCTTTTTTCTATTTTGTGTGGAACTATACCTACCTATTTTTCAAACAGGGGTGAGCACCACCGCAAAACAAATTAAAACACATTCCTGCGCCTGCACCGTTTATTTTTTTCATATCCCAATGTGAATTACATGGTAGTGCCAGCCACAGTATCTTACCTGTTGTTTCAGTATGAGATACATAGGTGGGGGTCTCCAATATCCATAGGTTGGAGGTCTTACTTATCCCGCATTTACGGGATATTCTATTGATATTACTACGACATCTTCTATTCTCATGACAACACTTCCTGGTTCACTTCTATCATCAGGACCCAGATCTAAATGCTTATCTACATCAGTGTACAAGCAGCTATGTAGAAAATGATAACAATGGTTTGTATCCGGACAAGGCTCTGATAAAGAGGAAGCAGGAAGGGTTGTCATTTGGAAACCTGAGAAAAATTAGGTCCAGGTTAATATAACTTACCTGGCAATGAGATTTACATAGGGTTTCATCTCCAGTGGGTCGTAGGCCCTTGCGAAGGCCCAGCATACATAACAGGCGGCATCTCGAACGTTGGAGCCCACGCTGCATGCCCCTCGCTTCTCGTCATACACCAGAGCCTTTAAGATGACCGGGACAACTGTGGGAAGAAGGAAGAGCAAGGGTTAAAAGAGCAGATCATCGCACATATAATATTCTGTAAAAATAAGAAGAGCCCATCATTTTAGGTACACAGCTTCTACACATAATTACAGAAAACTACTTTGCCATTTCATCCTACAGCCATGTGGAATAGTTAGGCCCCATCTGGGCTTCAATCTATATAGAAGTTGGACCCCTTAGTGCCTCCATATAGTAGTTAGGATCCTGAGAGAACTGGGTGACATTCCATAGTACAATTGATTACCGATCATGTGCCTATTCAGGGGTCTGGGAAAGCTGGGTGTCTTTCCATAACAGGTTTTACAAATGGCCACAAAACTTCCCTATTAAGAATCTTGGGAAAGCTGGTTGACTTTCTATACCAGGTATTATTAGCGGTCATTGGATGTTCCCATTCAGGATCCTGGGAAAGCTGGGCCACCATGCCATGTTCAGCCTGGATACGACACACATACGCTCGTGTGATTTCTTCCCTATTCAGGCTTAACCTCTAGATACCGGGACGGCTGCCGGCAGCGGCTGCAGACAATGGGCGGCTTGTGGGATCTGCAGGCTGCGCCTCAGGGCTTCCTCTTGGCAGATCCACCCAGAAAGCTGAACTTGCAGCAGTGCCGCCACCACCGCTCATGGCCCGCAGTAATGTGTAGCCTGTAGGCACAACTGAAGCCTCCCAAACGATACTCCCCGTTCCCAGGAGAAGTTCTGCAGAACAATGACCCGATACAGACAACAGCACGCTCTACTGGTTCCTAGAGTCAGAATAAACATGGGAAGGTTCAAGACAGGATGGGGTTAATGTTGGAAAAGGACTCTCATGTCACTCAGTTCAGTCCTGCTACACTTCTGCTTGCTGTCAGTGAACAGAAATATTACTGAAGGTAAAGACCTGTCTGTCTCACCACTGAGGGTTTGCTGCATTGTATCCAGAAAAGATGGAGACCTTAGAACTAAAATTTCTGCTGTAGATATGGTGCATACGCACTGGATACAACTGTAACAAAGCACCAGCTGTGAGAAGGATTCCAGTGTACAGGTACTGTCACATGTCAAAGACATCACAAGATCTGTGGAGTCTAGTGTGTGCAGACCCCCTCCATTCTTACTAAGAGCCTGTCCTCAGCAAGCCAGGAAGAATGGAGCATAGCTACTATGTGGTTATTACAATGGACACTCGCTGCTACATAACACAATGCAGCAACTAATACACTGCAAAAGTACAATATAAGGCACTGACAACTCAGCAGCAACATAAGGGGTTAATTCTGGAGAGGATGACCAGAACAATGTTATAATTATATATACTGCCAGCTTATCGGATGGAGAAGATCATTCTGCTACTCATCACCACACCCAGCAGGTTATACAAGTATCCCCCAACTGCTCATAGAGAACACCCTGCACTATACTCCAGAGCTGCACTCAGTATTCTGCTGGTAGGAACACTGAGTATATACATTACATTACTGATCCTGAGTTACAGCCTGTATTATACTCCAGAGCTGCACTCAGTATTCTGCTGGTAGGGTCACTGTGCACATTACTGATCCTGAGTTACATCCTGTATTATACTCCAGAGCTGCACTCACTATTCTGCTGGTGGGGTCACTATGTACATTACATTACTGATCCTGAGTTACATCCTGTATTATACACCAGAGCTGCACTCACTATTCTGCTGGTGGGGTTACTGTGTACATACATTACATTACTTATCCTGTACTGATCCTGAGTTATATCCTGTATTATACTCCAGAGCTAAACTCACTATTCTGCTGGTGGGGTCACTGTATACATACAGTACATTACATTACACATCCTGTACTGGTAGCCTGTGAGCGGTAACACTTCTATATGTGTATAAACCACCAGACATCCATATAAACACTGTATTCACACAGGAACAATGCGCTCAGTCTCTCGGCGCTCAGTTCTATTCAGTGGGAGAAGACGGCGCAGTACATTCCATGGCAGGTAAACCAGTTAATCTGCTCTGTCTGATATTTCATTGTCATCTGCGGTATGTGGTATGTTCAGTAACTACTGACACACAGGAATCATACCCTCACACTAAGGCTTTATGCCAGGGGAAAAGAATTTCCAAGGTGATCTTGAACTGACATGGTGTGAAAAGTTAATGGGGAGGAATAAAGAGAACCTCATCCTCAGGAGTAGAACTCTGCTTACAGGGCAGGTCCACAAAACTACTATTATCACCTGGGCAATGAGAGCATTGAGAGGTGACATCTCCTCTAAGCTCATGTCTGATCACTCAACTGGTTGACACTTTACAAGCCCAAGGGGCCTCATAAAGCAAACTGCTGAAACCATAACAAGAATGTGGACAACTAAGTATCTCCCCAAGGTTCAAGAAACGTACTGAAAAGACTATATGCAAATTCTACAAATATTTTTACAAATATGTGAACTGTAAAACTATTTACTGGTAATACCTTACCCCTCATACTGCCCTGTGTACAAAAATATAACTACTATAATACTGTTCCTATATACAAGAATATAACTACTATAATACTGCTCCTATATACAAGAATATAGCTACTATAATACTGCTCCTATATACAGGAATATAACTACTATAATACTGCTCCTATATACAGGAATATAACTACTATAATACTGCCCCTATATACAAGAATATAACTACTATAATACTGCTCCTATATATAGGAATATAACTACTATAATACTGCTCCTATATACAAGAATATAACTCCTATAATACTGCTCATATATACAGGAATATAGCTACTATAATACTGCTCCTATATACAGGAATATAACTACTATAATACTGCCCCTATATACAAGAATATAACTACTATAATACACGAACTGGAGAGAATGGAACGGCTGCACATCCCATCTATGGCTGATACTAATGCCGCTAGGCCTATATTAAAAATCAACACCAGAGTGTCTGTATATGAATTGATCAAGCCATATTGCCCCGTGTACCACCGCGCAGGTCCTCTGGTCCACTCGGGTCCCTACGCTAACTCCACACCGTGTCGGTCAGCGACCGCCAACCCCGCAAAGCGTGCACGTGCAGGGAAGGGAGGCCATGGAACGGCCCTGCAACCCCAATGTCACAGGACCAGACCCAAAAAGCCCCACCAAAACCCAGCCAGCACCACCGGTGGGGAAGGCTGCCCCCAAACGACACAAGTATGGATATGGTATTACACTTACCATTGCTGCTCTCACAGAATGGGGAAGACATAGGGCCACATGTATCATCCGGCGAATGGATGATTTTCGGCGGAAAGTGCCGATTTGCGTCTTTTTTTAAGCAAAAATGGCGGATTTGCGAATAAAATATTCGCAAATCGGCACTTTCCGCCGAGTACGCCAGGGGGCGGAAAAGAGGCGGAGAGTGGGCGGAACGGAGGGCGCGGACTCAGAGTCCGCGCGATTTATCATCCGTTCCGCCAAAATGTACGCCGAAAACCTACTCCAGTCCTCAGCTGGCGTAGGTTTTCGGCGGTGCGCAACGGCGCGCACGGGATTTATGTAGAGGCAGTCCGCCTCTACATAAATCTCCGTAGCGCCGGAGCCGCGGGGGCATTTTTTCGTCCGGCATAAAAAACGCCGGACTTAATAAATGCCTCCCATAGGGTCCAGACATGTGAGCACAGGCATCTCCTGCTAATTTTGGTCATGTGGGTCTTATAAAGGAGTGCGAGCTGTTCAGAGAGGGAGAACTGTAAAACACGAACTGGAGAGAATGGAACGGCTGCACATCCCATCTATGGCTGATACTAATGCCGCTAGGCCTATATTAAAAATCAACACCAGAGTGTCTGTATATGAATTGATCAAGCCATATTGCCCCGTGTACCACCGCGCAGGTCCTCTGGTCCACACGGGTCCATACGCTAACTCCACACCGTGTCGGTCAGCGACCGCCAACCCACGCTTTGCGGGGAGGTGGAGGCAGGAGCGTCTAGGCGACAGACTGTTTCACTCGCAGTACGTGAGTTACTATAATACTGCTCCTATATACAAGAATATAACTACTATAATACTGCTCCCTATATACAAGAATATAACTACTATAATACTGCTCCCTATATACAAGAATATAACTACTATAATACTGCTCCTATATACAAGAATATAACTACTATAATACTGCTCCTATATACAAGAATATAACTACTATAATACAAACTGGAGAGAATGGAACGGCTGCACATCCCATCTATGGCTGACACCAATGCCGCTAGGCCTACATTAAAAATCAACACCAGAGTGTCTGTATATGAATTGATCAAGCCATATTGCCCCGTGTACCACCGCGCAGGTCCTCTGGTCCACACGGGTCCCTACGCTAACTCCACACCGTGTCGGTCAGCGACCGCCAACCCCGCAAAGCGTGCACTTGCAGGGAAGGGAGGCCATGGAACGGCCCTGCAACCCCAATGTCACAGGACCAGACCCAAAAAGCCCCACCAAAACCCAGCCAGCACCACCGGCGGGGAAGGCTGCCCCCAAACGACACAAGTATGGATATGGTATTACACTTACCATTGCTGCTCTCACAGAATGGGGAAGACATAGGGTCCAGACATGTGAGCACAGGCATCTCCTGCTAATTTTGGTCATGTGGGTCTTATAAAGGAGTGCTAGCTGTTCAGAGAGGGAGAATTGCAAAACACGAACTGGAGAGAATGGAACGGCTGCACATCCCATCTATGGCTGACACCAATGCCGCTAGGCCTACATTAAAAAGCAACACCAGAGTGTCTGTATATGAGGAGTTAGCGTAGGGACCCGTGTGGACCAGAGGACCTGCGTGGTGGTACACGGGGCAATATGGCTTGATCAATTCATATACAGACACCCTGGTGTTGATTTTTAATATAGGCCTAGCGGCATTAGTATCTGCCATAGATGGGATGTGCAGCGGTTCCATTCTCTCCAGTTCGTGTTTTGCAATTCTCCCTCTCTGAACAGCTAGCACTCCTTTATAAGACCCACATGACCAAAATTAGCAGGAGATGCCTGTGCTCACATGTCTGGACCCTATGTTTTCCCCATTCTGTGAGAGCAGCAATGGTAAGTGTAATACCATATCCATACTTGTGTCGTTTGGGGGCAGCCTTCCCCACCGGTGGTGCTGGCTGGGTTTTGGTGGGGCTTTTTGGGTCTGGTCCTGTGACATTGGGGTTGCAGGGCCGTTCCATGGCCTCCCTTTCCTGCACGTGCACGCTTTGCGGGGTTGGCGGTCGCTGACCGACACGGTGTGGAGTTAGCGTAGGGACCCGTGTGGACCAGAGGACCTGCGCGGTGGTACACGGGGCAATATGGCTTGATCAATTCATATACAGACACCCTGGTGTTGATTTTTAATATAGGCCTAGCGGCATTAGTATCAGCCATAGATGGGATGTGCAGCGGTTCCATTCTCTCCAGTTCATAACTACTATAATACTGCTCCTATATACAAGAATATAACTACTATAATACTGCTCCCTATATACAAGAATATAACTACTATAATACTGCTCCTATATACAAGAATATAACTACTATAATACTGCTCCTATATACAAGAATATAACTACTATAATACTGCTCCTATATACAAGAATATAACTACTATAATGAAAAAGGAGAAATATGCAGTCGCACTCACCCTTTAACTTTCAGCTTAGCGGCTTTATTGCAATTCACATACTGCGGGGAGGGAGAGGAATCAGGTGTGTACGCGTCCTGGGACGGCCGTTTCGGGGATACGCCCCCTTTGTCGACCAGGTGATGACGTCAGGATGCCAGGTAAGGTGTGATATACAAAATACAATGTGCACGTGATGTATAACAACCAATAAAAACAATTCACAGGTATCAGATGAATACGCTCAGATCATTACGTTCGTTGAGGCCGAGCGGGCCAACTGCGTTAAGACGTGAGATCCATGTGGATTCCCTCCTCAAAAAGGTTCGAGAGCTCCCACCCTGAACATATTAAGAAAGCCATTCCTTATGGCCAAATGCTCAGGCTACGTAGGGTTAACAATACCGATGAGTCATTCTCACGGCAAGCTCTCGAAATGGAGGAGAGGTTCTTAGAAAGGGGATACCCTCCGAATTTAATTCATGAAGCGAGATGTCGCGCTGAATCTAAAACCAGAACCTCCCTACTCAAACCTTCTCAGAAGAATAAATACAGTGATAGAAGATTTAACTTTATCTTCCAAAATTCTCCAATGAATACCACTCTAAAAAATTCCATTTTGCGCCACTGGCACCTTCTAGAAAGTGACCCCGACCTCTGTGATATAGCTTCCCGAAGACCATGTATATCATATAGGAAGAATAAAAATTTGGGAGACTGTCTCAGCAACAATACACACACAGATCGCACAGCCACTAACCAGAAACAATGGCTTACTTCCACCCTACCACAGGGAAACAAAAAATGCGGACAGTGTAGATACTGTACACACATGCTAAATGTAGCCTATATTCGTCTAGGCGGTAATGACTGCTTCATACAGGATTTCATAACGTGTAAATCATGTTACGTAGTCTATGCCATAGTTTGTAGCTGCCAAATGTTTTATGTAGGCAAAACAAAAAGAGCATTATGGGTCCGCTTTAAGGAACATGTTTATTCTGTGAAAACAGGTAAAGGGGTTCCCCGCCTCATTGAGCATATCAAAACTGTCCACAATGGTAACACCTCCTCATTAAGATTCCTGGGCCTTGAACGGGTTGACCCCCCGAAGGATGGCTCAGACAGACATTTAACCTTATTGAGGAGGGAATCCACATGGATCTCACGTCTTAACGCAGTTGGCCCGCTCGGCCTCAACGAACGTAATGATCTGAGCGTATTCATCTGATACCTGTGAATTGTTTTTATTGGTTGTTATACATCACGTGCACATTGTATTTTGTATATCACACCTTACCTGGCATCCTGACGTCATCACCTGGTCGACAAAGGGGGCGTATCCCCGAAACGGCCGTCCCAGGACGCGTACACACCTGATTCCTCTCCCTCCCCGCAGTATGTGAATTGCAATAAAGCCGCTAAGCTGAAAGTTAAAGGGTGAGTGCGACTGCATATTTCTCCTTTTTCACTCAAGTACCTCTCGTCTCGGTAGTGTGCACCCCCTTGCAGCAGCCGCATTCACTATCACAGGTCGGCTTTAGGACTGTTCCCTGGCTTCCACCCAGACAGTGCACAGTTTTGGAGCGGTGCAGGCTTCTTTTCCTCACTATCCATAACTACTATAATACTGCTCCTATATAGAGGAATATAACTACTGTAATACTGCTCCTATATACATAAATATAACTACTATAATACTGCCCCCCATATACAAGAATATAACTACTATAATGTGGCTCAGGGAAGAAACAGAGTGCTGCACATCACACCTATGGCTGATACTAGTGCCGCTTGGCTAAATAAAAAACACATCAGAATTTTGTGTATGAATTGATCAAGCCACACTGCCCCATGTACCTCGTGCCGGTATCTGATACACATGGGTCCCTACACTAAGTCCACACCGTGCCAGTCAGTGGCCACCAACCCCGCAGGCGTGCACAGCCAGGGAACGGGGGCCATGGGACGGCCCTGCGACCCCCATGCCACAGGACCAGACCCAAAAACACCACACCAGAACCCGGCCAGCACCGCCGGCGGAGAAGGTCGCCCCCAAGCAGCACAAGTCTGGATAAGGTATTGCGCTCACCATAGCTGCAGCAAACAGAATGGGAAAAAAACAGGAGGGATTAAAACCATGTGCACTCAGGTGTCTCCTGCTAATTGCGGTCATGTGGGTCTCACCAGGAGGAGTGCAAAACACGGAGAAAAGAGAGAAACAAAATGTGGCTCAGGGAAGAAACAGAGTGCTGCACATCACACCTATGGCTGATACTAGTGCCGCTTGGCTAAATAAAAAACACATCAGAATTTTGTGTATGAATTGATCAAGCCATACTGCCCCATGTACCTCGTGCCGGTATCTGATACACATGGGTCCCTACACTAAGTCCACACCGTGCCAGTCAGTGGCCACCAACCCCGCAGGCGTGCACAGCCAGGGAACGGGGGCCATGGGACGGCCCTGCGACCCCCATGCCACAGGACCAGACCCAAAAACACCACACCAGAACCCGGCCAGCACCGCCGGCGGAGAAGGTCGCCCCCAAGCAGCACAAGTCTGGATAAGGTATTGCGCTCACCATAGCTGCAGCAAACAGAATGGGAAAAAAAACAGGAGGGATTAAAACCATGTGCACTCAGGTGTCTCCTGCTAATTGCGGTCATGTGGGTCTCACCAGGAGGAGTGCAAAACACGGAGAAAAGAGAGAAACAAAATGTGGCTCAGGGAAGAAACAGAGTGCTGCACATCACACCTATGGCTGATACTAGTGCCGCTTGGCTAAATAAAAAACACATCAGAATTTTGTGTATGAATTGATCAAGCCATACTGCCCCATGTACCTCGTGCCGGTATCTGATACACATGGGTCCCTACACTAAGTCCACACCGTGCCAGTCAGTGGCCACCAACCCCGCAGGCGTGCACAGCCAGGGAACGGGGGCCATGGGACGGCCCTGCGACCCCCATGCCACAGGACCAGACCCAAAAACACCACACCAGAACCCGGCCAGCACCGCCGGCGGAGAAGGTCGCCCCCAAGCAGCACAAGTCTGGATAAGGTATTGCGCTCACCATAGCTGCAGCAAACAGAATGGGAAAAAAACAGGAGGGATTAAAACCATGTGCACTCAGGTGTCTCCTGCTAATTGCGGTCATGTGGGTCTCACCAGGAGGAGTGCAAAACACGGAGAAAAGAGAGAAACAAAATGTGGCTCAGGGAAGAAACAGAGTGCTGCACATCACACCTATGGCTGATACTAGTGCCGCTTGGCTAAATAAAAAACACATCAGAATTTTGTGTATGAATTGATCAAGCCATACTGCCCCATGTACCTCGTGCCGGTATCTGATACACATGGGTCCCTACACTAAGTCCACACCGTGCCAGTCAGTGGCCACCAACCCCGCAGGCGTGCACAGCCAGGGAACGGGGGCCATGGGACGGCCCTGCGACCCCCATGCCACAGGACCAGACCCAAAAACACCACACCAGAACCCGGCCAGCACCGCCGGCGGAGAAGGTCGCCCCCAAGCAGCACAAGTCTGGATAAGGTATTGCGCTCACCATAGCTGCAGCAAACAGAATGGGAAAAAAACAGGAGGGATTAAAACCATGTGCACTCAGGTGTCTCCTGCTAATTGCGGTCATGTGGGTCTCACCAGGAGGAGTGCAAAACACGGAGAAAAGAGAGAAACAAAATGTGGCTCAGGGAAGAAACAGAGTGCTGCACATCACACCTATGGCTGATACTAGTGCCGCTTGGCTAAATAAAAAACACATCAGAATTTTGTGTATGAATTGATCAAGCCATACTGCCCCATGTACCTCGTGCCGGTATCTGATACACATGGGTCCCTACACTAAGTCCACACCGTGCCAGTCAGTGGCCACCAACCCCGCAGGCGTGCACAGCCAGGGAACGGGGGCCATGGGACGGCCCTGCGACCCCCATGCCACAGGACCAGACCCAAAAACACCACACCAGAACCCGGCCAGCACCGCCGGCGGAGAAGGTCGCCCCCAAGCAGCACAAGTCTGGATAAGGTATTGCGCTCACCATAGCTGCAGCAAACAGAATGGGAAAAAACAGGAGGGATTAAAACCATGTGCACTCAGGTGTCTCCTGCTAATTGCGGTCATGTGGGTCTCACCAGGAGGAGTGCAATACACGGAGAAAAGAGAGAAACAAAATGCGGTTCAGGGAAGAAACAGAGTGCTGCACCTCACACCTATGGCTGATACTAGTGCCGCTTGGCTAAATAAAAAACACATCAGAATTTTGTGTATGAATTGATCAAGCCATACTGCCCCATGTACCTCGTGCCGGTATCTGATACACATGGGTCCCTACACTAAGTCCACACCGTGCCAGTCAGTGGCCACCAACCCCGCAGGCGTGCACAGCCAGGGAACGGGGGCCATGGGACGGCCCTGCGACCCCCATGCCACAGGACCAGACCCAAAAACACAGGACCTGCGCGGTGGTACACGGGGCAATATGGCTTGATCAATTCATATACAGACACTCTGGTGTTGATTTTTAATATAGGCCTAGCGGCATTAGTATCAGCCATAGATGGGATGTGCAGCCGTTCCACTCTCTCCAGTTCGTATAACTACTATAATACTGCTCCTATATACAAGAATATAACTACTATAATACTGCTCCTCGTATATACAGGAATATAACTACTATAATACTGCTCCTATATACAAGAATATAACTACTATAATACTCCTATATACAGGAATATAACTACTATAATACTGCTCCTATATACAGGAATATAACTACTATAATACGAACTGGAGAGAATGGAACGGCTGCACATCCCATCTATGGCTGATACTAATGCCGCTAGGCCTATATTAAAAATCAACACCAGAGTGTCTGTATATGAATTGATCAAGCCATATTGCCCCGTGTACCACCGCGCAGGTCCTCTGGTCCACACGGGTCCCTATGCTAACTCCACACCGTGTCGGTCAGCGACCGCCAACCCTGCAAAGCGTGCACATGCAGGGAAGGGAGGCCATGGAACGGCCCTGCAACCCCAATGTCACAGGACCAGACCCAAAAAGCCCCACCAAAACCCAGCCAGCACCACCGGCGGGGAAGGCTGCCCCCAAACGACACAAGTATGGATATGGTATTACTCTTACCATTGCTGCTCTCACAGAATGGGGAAGACATAAGGTCCAGACATGTGAGCACAGACATATCCTGCTAATTTTGGTCATGTGGGTCTTATAAAGGAGTGCTAGCTGTTCAGAGAGGGAGAACTGTAAAACACGAACTGGAGAGAATGGAATGGCTGCACATCCCATCTATGGCTGATACTAATGCCGCTTGGCCTATATTAAAAATCAACACCAGAGTGTCTGTATATGAATTGATCAAGCCATATTGCCCCGTGTACCACCGCGCAGGTCCTATGGTGAGTGCAACACCTCATCCAGACTTGTGCTGCTTGGGGGCGACCTTCTCCGCCGGCGGTGCTGGCCGGGTTCTGGTGTGGTGTTTTTGGGTCTGGTCCTGTGACATGGGGGTCGCAGGGCCGTCCCATGGCCCCCGTTCACTGACTGGCACGGTGTGGACTTAGTGTAGGGACCCATGTGTATCAGATACCGGCACGAGGTACATGAGGCAGTATGGCTTGATCAATTCATACACAAAATTCTGATGTGTTTTTTATTTAGCCTAGGGGCACTAGTATCAGCCATAGGTGTGAGGTGCAGCACTCTTTTTCTTCCCTGAACCGCATTTTATAACTACTATAATACTGCTCCTATATACAATAATATAACTACTATAATACTGCTCCTATATACAGGAATAAAACTACTATAATACTGCTCCTATATACAAGAATATAACTACTATAATACAGCTCCTATGTACAAGAATATAACTACTATAATACTGCTCCTATATACAAGAATATACTATAATACTGCTCCTATATACAGGAATATAACTACTATAATACTGCTCCTATATACAAGAATATGACTACTATAATACTGTTACAATATACAAAAATATAACTACTATAATACGGACAGAGAGAAAAAAAAGCGCTGCACCTCACACCTATGGCTGATACTAATTCTTCTCAGCTGTATTTAAAAACCAACTCCAGGATGTTGGTATGTAATTTGATCAAACCATATTGCCTCATGTACAAGCGTGCAGGTCTCCTGGCTCACATGGGTGCCTACACTAACTCAACACCGTGTCAGTCAGCGACTGCAACCCCTCAAGGCGTGCACCATAATACCATATCCATACTTGTGTCGTTTGGGGGCAGCCTTCCCCGCCGGTGGTGCTGGCTGGGTTTTGGTGGGGCTTTTTGGGTCTGGTCCTGTGACATTGGGGTTGCAGGGCCGTTCCATGGCCTCCCTTCCCTGCACGTGCACGCTTTGCGGGGTTGGCGGTCGCTGACCGACACGGTGTGGAGTTAGCGTAGGGACCCGTGTGGACCAGAGGACCTGCGCGGTGGTACACGGGGCAATATGGCTTGATCAATTCATATACAGACACTCTGGTGTTGATTTTTAATATAGGCCTAGCGGCAATAGTGTCAGCCATAGATGGGATGTGCAGCCGTTCCACTCTCTCCAGTTCGTGTTTCACAATTCTCCCTCTCTGAACAGCTAGCACTCCTTTATAAGACCCACATGACCAAAATTAGCAGGATATGTCTGTGCTCACATGTCTGGACCCTATGTCTTCCCCATTCTGTGAGAGCAGCAATGGTAAGTGTAATACCATATCCATACTTGTGTCGTTTGGGGGCAGCCTTCCCCGCCGGTGGTGCTGGCTGGGTTTTGGTGGGGCTTTTTGGGTCTGGTCCTGTGACATTGGGGTTGCAGGGCCGTTCCATGGCCTCCCTTCCCTGCACGTGCACGCTTTGCGGGGTTGGCGGTCGCTGACCGACACGGTGTGGAGTTAGCGTAGGGACCCGTGTGGACCAGAGGACCTGCGCGGTGGTACACGGGGCAATATGGCTTGATCAATTCATATACAGACACTCT
The DNA here is from genome assembly GCF_027789765.1 of Dendropsophus ebraccatus. Taxonomy (NCBI): domain Eukaryota; kingdom Metazoa; phylum Chordata; class Amphibia; order Anura; family Hylidae; genus Dendropsophus; species Dendropsophus ebraccatus. The sequence continues at coordinate 65,027,784 of NC_091467.1, read as the reverse complement.
GGTGTTGATTTTTAATATAGGCCTAGCGGCAATAGTGTCAGCCATAGATGGGATGTGCAGCCGTTCCACTCTCTCCAGTTCGTGTTTCACAATTCTCCCTCTCTGAACAGCTAGCACTCCTTTATAAGACCCACATGACCAAAATTAGCAGGATATGTCTGTGCTCACATGTCTGGACCCTATGTCTTCCCCATTCTGTGAGAGCAGCAATGGTAAGTGTAATACCATATCCATACTTGTGTCGTTTGGGGGCAGCCTTCCCCGCCGGTGGTGCTGGCTGGGTTTTGGTGGGGCTTTTTGGGTCTGGTCCTGTGACATTGGGGTTGCAGGGCCGTTCCATGGCCTCCCTTCCCTGCACGTGCACGCTTTGCGGGGTTGGCGGTCGCTGACCGACACGGTGTGGAGTTAGCGTAGGGACCCGTGTGGACCAGAGGACCTGCGCGGTGGTACACGGGGCAATATGGCTTGATCAATTCATATACAGACACTCTGGTGTTGATTTTTAATATAGGCCTAGCGGCAATAGTGTCAGCCATAGATGGGATGTGCAGCCGTTCCACTCTCTCCAGTTCGTGTTTCACAATTCTCCCTCTCTGAACAGCTAGCACTCCTTTATAAGACCCACATGACCAAAATTAGCAGGATATGTCTGTGCTCACATGTCTGGACCCTATGTCTTCCCCATTCTGTGAGAGCAGCAATGGTAAGTGTAATACCATATCCATACTTGTGTCGTTTGGGGGCAGCCTTCCCCGCCGGTGGTGCTGGCTGGGTTTTGGTGGGGCTTTTTGGGTCTGGTCCTGTGACATTGGGGTTGCAGGGCCGTTCCATGGCCTCCCTTCCCTGCACGTGCACGCTTTGTGGGGTTGGCGGTCGCTGACCGACACGGTGTGGAGTTAGCGTAGGGACCCGTGTGGACCAGAGGACCTGCGCGGTGGTACACGGGGCAATATGGCTTGATCAATTCATATACAGACACTCTGGTGTTGATTTTTAATATAGGCCTAGCGGCAATAGTGTCAGCCATAGATGGGATGTGCAGCCGTTCCACTCTCTCCAGTTCGTGTTTCACAATTCTCCCTCTCTGAACAGCTAGCACTCCTTTATAAGACCCACATGACCAAAATTAGCAGGATATGTCTGTGCTCACATGTCTGGACCCTATGTCTTCCCCATTCTGTGAGAGCAGCAATGGTAAGTGTAATACCATATCCATACTTGTGTCGTTTGGGGGCAGCCTTCCCCGCCGGTGGTGCTGGCTGGGTTTTGGTGGGGCTTTTTGGGTCTGGTCCTGTGACATTGGGGTTGCAGGGCCGTTCCATGGCCTCCCTTCCCTGCACGTGCACGCTTTGCGGGGTTGGCGGTCGCTGACCGACACGGTGTGGAGTTAGCGTAGGGACCCGTGTGGACCAGAGGACCTGCGCGGTGGTACACGGGGCAATATGGCTTGATCAATTCATATACAGACACTCTGGTGTTGATTTTTAATATAGGCCTAGCGGCAATAGTGTCAGCCATAGATGGGATGTGCAGCCGTTCCACTCTCTCCAGTTCGTATAACTACTATAATACTGCTCCCTATATACAGGAATATAACTACTATAATACTGCCCCGTATATACAAGAATATAACTACTATAATACTGCTCCTATATACAGGAATATAACTACTATAATACTGCTCCCTATATACAGGAATATAACTACTATAATACTGCTCCCTATATACAAGAATATAACTACTATAATACTGCTCCTATATACAAGAATATAACTACTATAATACTGCTCCTATATACAAGAATATAACTACTATAATACTGCTCCTACATACAAGAATATAACTACTATAATACTGCTCCTATATAGAGGAATATAACTACTGTAATACTGCTCCTATATACATAAATATAACTACTATAATACTGCCCCCCATATACAAGAATATAACTACTATAATACTGCTCCCTATATACAGGAATATAACTACTATAATACTGCCCCGTATATACAAGAATATAACTACTATAATACTGCTCCTATATACAGGAATATAACTACTATAATACTGTTCCTATATACAGGAATATAACTACTATAATACTGTTCCTATATACAGGAATATAACTACTATAATACTGCTCCTATATACAGGAATATAACTACTATAATACACAACATGGAGACAAAGGAACGGCTGTACATCCCATCTATGCCTGATAATAATGCTGCTAGGCCTATTTTAAAAAACAACACCAAGGTGTCTGTATATAATTTGATCAAACCATAATAGCCCCGTGTACCACGTGCAGGTCCCCTGGTTCACACGGGTCCCTACGCTAACTCCACACCGATATGTCCGCTAACTCCACTCACCAATATGTTGTGTCTTCAGGCTGGTTTATTAGAGGTAACTTCACGACCTGCAGGGAGGGGGTGTGGAGCAAACTCGTCCTCACAGGTGGTAGACATAACATATTGGTGAGTGCCCGCTTCTGTGCTTCTCCTGTATTCACATTACGTCTCATACCAGTGGAGCACCACTGCTTGATATTGTCTCAGCGGGGTTACACGGCCGGTTTGTTTCACCTCGGACCCAGGTGTCAGAGATTGCATGGGTGGTGCAGTCCGCTTCTCCGTACATAGATAACTACTATAATACTGCCCCTACGTACAAGAATATAATAGGCACGGTGGCTCAGTGGTTGGCAATGTAGCCTTGCAGCCCTGGAGTCCTGGGTTCATATCCCACCAAGGGCAACATCTGCAAAGAGTTTGTATGTTCTCTCAGTGTTTGTGTGGGTTTCCTCCAGGTACTTCGGTTTCCTCCCACATAAAAAAAACAAAACATACATATAGGTGAAGCGCTGCGGAATTTGTGTGCGCTATACAAATAATAAAAAAAAAAACTATAGAGACTATCCAGTGAAGAGACACCTTCTTTCAACTTCAACATTTAGGAGAATCTTAATCTATTACACGGGCCGACCAGCAGGAACAAGGGACAGCCGACCTGTTAGATCAGCGCCCGCTTGCTCCATGTTTCCTGCTCGCTGCCAGCGCTACTACAGGCAATGACAGCAAGTGGGGGGCCTGCAAGGAGCTGCGGGAGGGGCTGCTAAAGAAGGTCCAGGAGCCTACAGGAGATAGCGGTGGTCTGCTGCTGCCGCTCCTATTCCACAAAGCAATGGCTGCCAGTGACCGATCAGTGAGATCAGTGCAGGAGAGGGATGTGATGGTGATGTGCATTGCCTCTGTATTCCTGCATGAAGCAGCCGCAGGGAACTTACAGCGAAGCTGATGGACCTGCAGGACCTTCAGTGATGTAACAGTCATGTGATCAGTCAGATACCTGTGAAAAGGGCTCCAGAGAGATACTATGTAAGTAGGGACAATCTGTATCAAATGTCTGTCCATCTGTGTATGTCTGAATGTAGCAGATCTGTGTGTGTATGTGATGTAGTAGAGTGTATCTGTATATTGGTAGTAGCACTGTGTGTGTCAGTGGGTATGTTTTTGTATCACAGGTGTGTGTGTGTGTGTGTGTGTGTGTGTGTGTGTGTGTGTGTGTGATGCAGCAGAGCTGAGTGTGTGTATGATGTTGCAGAGCTGAGTGTGTATGATGTTGCAGAGCTGAGTGTGTATGATGTTGCAGAGCTGAGTGTGTATGATGTTGCAGAGCTGAGTGTGTATGATGTAGCATAGCTGAGTGTGTGTATGATGGAGCAGAGCTGAGTGTGTATGCTGTAGCATAGCTAAATGTGTGTGTGATGCAGCAGAGTTGAATGTGTGTATGATGCAGCAGAGCCAAGTGTGTATGGTGCCGCAGAGCTGAGTGTGTGTATGATGCAGCAGAGCCAAGTGTGTATGATGCAGCAGAGCTGAGTGTGTGTATGATGCAGCAGAGCCGAGTGTGTATGATGCAGCAGAGCTGAGTGTGTGTATGAGGCAGCAGAGCCGAGTGTGTATGATGCAGCAAAGCTGAGTGTGTGTATGAGGCAGCAGAGCCGAGTGTGTATGATGCAGCAGAGCTGAGTGTATATTGTGAATGCAGCAGAGCTGTGTACATGTGGGTATAATATACAGTCATAGAGAGCGTTAAAGTGGCCCTGTCAATTCAATAAACTCTGCCCTTTCACTGCATTAGACCACCAGGGAAGTTTGTAAACATTTTAAAAAACTTCCTGTTTTTAGTTGTGTAAATAAGGGGGGAGTCTTATAGTAAGGTGCGTCTTATAAAGGGGAATATATATATATATATATATATATATATATATATCTATATCGGTAAATTCTTAGACCTTTTAGTAACCTATAAGTGCTGGACTGAAGACACGAACGATTACTTATAGGGCCTATGGAGCTGTATAATGAGGAGGAACACCCTCTTTCAACTTTAACGTAGGGGAACTTTTTAGTCCTTTAAGTTCTTAGAATTTTGAACAATCTGCACGTGCTGGACTGAAGACACAAAAGATTACGGATCGGGCCTATGGAGCTGTATTATGAAACAAGACACCCTCCTTCAACTTTAACATTTAAAAAAAATTTTTAGTGCCTTGAGGAAAAACAGGTATACAATGCTGTAGAGATTACACAGCACGTACTACAACCCCCACAGAAGCCCCAGCACTTACAGGAACTGTAACTAGTGCCCTGTGGCCTCAGAATTCTGTATACCTAGAAAGCGCTCATTAGCCCGGCTTGTGCCCTCCGCAAAATGTCGTCCGACTGGCCCAAGAATGCATTTTTCCCCTAAGAGAATATCAACGGTAGATCTTGTTCCACTTGAGATGCATCCTACCTGTCGTTTCCTTCTGCAGGGGACAACTCACCCCAATTTTTAGTCTGGGTGTATAAGGAAGCTGAAATCTGCCTCGCTTGAGACCCTCCTGTCAGCAAATCCAACAGCCAAGTACATTATGGGATTGTTATTTAAAGGGGTTGCTAACAATTTTTTTTTTTTTTAAATCAACTGTTCCCAGCAAATTCCAGATATTTATAATTTACTTAAAAAAAAAATCTCTAATCTTCTAGTATTTATCAGCTCCTATATGCCCTGCAGGAAGTGGTGTATTCTCTCCAGTCTGACACAGAGCTCTCTGCTGCCACCTCTGTCCATGTCAGGAACTGATCAGAGCAGTAGCATATCCCCATAGAAAACCTCTCCTGCTCTCCAGACTGGAAAGAATACACCACTTCCTGCAGAACATACAGCAGCTGACAAGTATTGGAAGTCTTGAGATTTTTTTTTTAATATAAGTAAATTACAAATCACTGGCACTTTCTGGCACCAGTTCACTTAAAATAAAAGAAGAATTTAGTGAACCACCCCTTTAAGCAATAGTGAGCTTAATAACCATCACAGGCTTGTTATCTCACGGTCATCTATTTACAGGTCCCGCACTAACGCCTCGGGTAAGTGGCCAATCTGAGGGCGACTCCTACTTAATAAACGGGTTCCGCTCCGGCTATTTTTAGGCTCCAGGAGTCAGGACAACGTGGCCGAGGTCATTAGAAGCCATATAACCACCACAATCTATAGAATGGATTGGTGGACTATAAACGGTAATAAATCTGTCACCAGCGGTGGGGCGGACAGAGCAGGAACAAGCAAAGCAGAACTTGTCACAAAATGTAGAACAGCCTCTGGGCATCAAACTTAAACAAAGCAGACGGCAAGTGCACGCCGGATCGGTCCAACCTGTTGTGTGCCTGGTGATGGAAGGCTGGAGGGGCCCTTTAAGAAAGATCAGTAAACTTCAACGTATACTTCTGTTTATCCTGATTTGTGAACAGAATTCGCAGCTGCTATAACACAGGATATACAGATATAGATAGAACTATATATATATCCACACGCCTATATAAAGCAATTAGGTCCGCAGTAAATGAGTGCAGACACCTAGGCGAGGACAGGACATAATCATCACATGGCTTAGCACCGGAAACGCGTTACTCTCGCCTTGACATATACGGGGAACACCTAATAAGGCTTGGCGGAAAAGCAGCAGGATCAAAACCCATCTGATGATAATAACAATAATAATAATCATAGATGTCACACGCCCAGCACGGCCCGCCCAGGCTTCAGGTACACAGCTAAAGCCTGTTTATCATCGCCACAGTCTGCGGGCGGACATTTACCGCTGCCACAACAGGATGGGGTGGAGGTGAAGGTGAATCTATCTATTAAATAAAAAAACCTACCATAACAGACAGAAGTTTATCGACGCATTTCAGTCATGTATTAAAAGGAACAAAAAGTCTGAAATGTGTCACAGACGCATTTTTACATTTGTGTAGTATTCTTCTTCACGCGTACCGCATCCGATTTCAAGCAGAATCGGCTGCGATATACAGTACGGTTATGCCCTATGGCCTCTACATTGTCAGGCTTTGTTCACACTATGTAAAAGTACGGCCGTTGTTGCAATAAACATTGCCTCTCCTCCTATGGGATCCCGGCTGGAGCGTATACACATCGTATATGCTCCAGCCGGGATCCCATACGGCGCCACATACAACTGACAAGTCAGTCTTCTGTGGCCGCAATTCAATGAATTTCGGCCGCAGAAAGCTCTCTCAGTTCACACAATGAAGCGAGCGGCTCCGGTCGCAAGCTTCATTGTGCGCTGTGAGGAGTCCTGACGCGGGCGTACGATAAGCGGAACGGCCGGTCCTATACGCCATGTGAACATGGCCTCACTGCGGACTTTTAATCTGCAGTGACAATGTATTTTCAATCCGAATACAGAGGCCATATCGCTGCGGATTTAAGAATGTGGTCCCTGTGGAAAAAAAAAAAAAATCACTATTACCGCTATAGTCATGACAGAAAACTAGATGCATTTTGGGCATGGCTGAAACGCATGGATAAGCTCTACCTATAGCTACCCTGCAGCTCAAACATGAAGCAGTAAGAGCCCTACAGAGAAACTTGCACAATTGTTTCAGACAAGTAAACAAGTAGTACGTACTCGTGGTATAACATAACTGAAATGTGTAAAAAAATATATCTGGTTCTGTTTTGACTATAGTAGTGAACATAGTGCGAACATGTCCGAAACACAACTGCAAGTGTCTGTGGGGCTCGATGCAGGTCAGCTTACCTGCCTGTGCACTTGTCTCTTTTTGATGGCTACTCCATGTGTGAGGTACGTGTTCTTCACTAAGGAAATCCACATTACTACTATATTTAAAACAGAAAGGAGCTTCCAACGCGTTTCAGTGATGCCATGAGTATGGACTGCTTGCTTTAACAGCCGCCGGTGTGTCTGTGAGGGTTGTTGTGTGTCTGCTCCGCTGCCTTATGCACGACATCAGGGTCACATACAGATCTACCAACGCATTTTAGTCTTGCCTTGCGCACGGACTACTTTACGACTTGCCTCAACTGCATTGACAAGCACCTCGGGGAGCCTCACTGTGTAGTAACTCACCCCTTTTTGAGAACTGCTTTATATTTCAATAAGCCACCGAAACTAACGCATTTCAGCTGTATAGTGCATCCATGCCCAAAATGCATGTTTGCATGTTTCTATAAAATGCTTGCTTGCAGTTACACCTCTGGCTGCCCCCCCACTACATTGCTGCATATCTGAGGACTTGTATGCTGACATGCTTTTCACACGTACTAGACCCGCAACACCAAAACACGTCAGTAAACCTCTTCACGATGTTAGGAAAACTCATAGCTCATCCCACCCACAGGGCTGAGAATCAGTGCAGAACCCCACACATAACTTCCTGCATCTCAGTCACCGCTATTCAGATCATGTGACCTGTGCGCCATTTATTGCTTCCATTTTTTTGGCACTTTCCCCGCAGTCCGTGAGTGTTTTCCACCTGCTGAGCCTCCTCGGTGCAGGAACTGATCCTCTCCTATTAGCTGTAGCCTACAGGTATTAAAACGCACCTGCTGCTTCCCGCCCACACTGTGCACAGCCTGGCAGGTTGTAACACGGAGACCTCAGCAAGCGAGCCGTGGCATAGAGCCATGGTTTACCACCTCTTACCACAGATTTCCCACACTCCCCCATCATGTAGACATCTAGGTTACACCGGCAGCTTAAAGCTACAGTCAAAAAATAGATATTTTGTCAGTTACGAAATAAAAATTTAAAATTTATTATTTTATAAAAAATAAAAAAAAAAAGAAAAAAAAAAAAAGAAAAAAAAGAAAGTGGCAATGTCTATGTAACAAAAAGTGGAGCAGCACTTCCATGAGTGAGCACCATAGGTATGGCAACTGTCTGGGGCTGGGTCCTTCCAGATCTGATGATTTTTCATGCCCTTTTTTTTTTTTTTTTTTTTTTTTAAATATGAAAAACCTGAAATACAAGACTGGATGGTTTTTGTTGGTTTAGCACGGTCCTGACCTCACCAGTCACCCACCCGAATATCCAGCCCTCCGAGTAATCCCAATGTTGGCCGACTCTGCACAGTCCACAGGCATGAATGGCCGCCATTGTTCCAGGGTCAGTGGTAAAAAAAAATGTAATAGATTTGTTTTTCTTTTTTTAAATTGAGTTAAATATACATTTACAACAGAACATGGGGGCTCCGAACACCTTTTTTTTTTTTTGTGGTGGTGGTGGGGGGGGGGGGACCGGGGGCAAACACAGAAACCAATAAAAATACTGCTGTGGAATCAGTAAATCGGGGGAACAGTCAGTGCTCCTATAAGATCAGCATAGTCCTCTCCTGATATCCTCTGTGCTGCTGGGGACCCTGCTCCTTCCTGTATGTAACTCTCATCCTGTGACCTCCCTCAAAGATCAGCACACTCCTCTCCTGACATCCTCTGTGCTGCTGGGGACCCTGCTCCTTCCTGTATGTAACTCTCATCCTGTGACCTCCCTCAAAGATCAGCACACTCCTCTCCTGACATCCTCTGTGCTGCTGGGGACCCTACTGCTTTCTCTATGTAACTCTCACCCTGTGACCTCTCCTATAAGACCAGCACATTTCTCTCCTGACATCCTCTGTGCTGCTGGGATCCTGCTCCTTCCTCTATGTAACGTTCACCCTGTGACCTCCCCTATAAGATCAGCACACTCCTCTCCTGACATCCTCTGTGCTGCTGGGACCCTGCTCCTTCCTCTATGTAACTCTTCCCCTATGACCTCCCCTATAAGATCAGCACACTCCTCTCCTGACATCCTCTGTGCTGCTGGGACCCTGCTCCTTCCTCTATGTAACTCTTCCCATATGACCTCCCCTATAAGATCAGCACACTTCTCTCCTGACATCCTCTGTGCTGCTGGGGACCCTGCTCCTTCCTCTATGTAACTCTTCCCCTCTGACCTCCCCTATAAGATCAGCACACTCCTCTCCTGACATCCTCTGTGCTGCTGGGACCCTGCTCCATCCTCTATGTAACTCTTACCCTATGACCTCCCCTATAAGATCAGCACAATTCTCTCCTGATATCCTCTGTGCTGCTGGGACCCTGCTCCTTCCTCTATGTAACTCTCCCTGTGACCTCCCCTATAAGATCAGTACAAGCCTCTTCTGACATCCTCTGTGCTGCTGGGATGCTGCATAAGATCTGCATGTATGCCAGGAGAGGAGTGTGCCGTTCCTGTTGGAGGTGAGACACAGAATTAAACAGAGGAAGGAGCAGGGTCCACAGCAGCACAGAGGATGTCAGGAGAGGCGTAAACTGATCTTATAGGGGAGATCTTATGGCGAAAATTACATATAAGATGATAAAGGTCCATCAGCAGCACAGAGGATGTCAGGAGAGGAGTAAGCTGACCTTTTGGGGAGGTCACAGGGGAAGAGTTACATTAAGGGTCCCATCAGCACAGAGTATTTCAGGAGGGGACTGTACTGATCTTGTGGGAAATAATAAATTGACTATTAAATAATGAAAGGAGCGGGGTCCCAACAGCACAAAAGATGTTAGTACAGGAGTGTGGTAGAGAAAGGAAAATCATCTCCAGCTGATACAGGACCCCGGCAGCACAGAGGTGTGTGCGGATCTTGTGGAGGGTGACACAATTACAAAGTGGAAGATGCGGGCTCCCCTCTGCAGCACAGAGTATTTAAGGAAAGCACCACGCTCATCTGGAGGGAAGATAAAGACTGCACTCTGTACTCTTGCTCTGCCCCAAACCTGTGCTTCTGAAGAACTCTGGTCTATCCACTAAGTAAGGGTCCTATTAGACAAAGCGATTTTTATCGATTAACGATTACAAACGAGATTGTTTATCGCTAACCTGAAATCGTTCAACATATTACACAGAACGATAGTCGTTAGTTAAAATCGTTACTACGATTGTTTACTACTTCTTATCCCAGCTAAAGGAGGAACGATTTGGAATTATGTTCACACAGAGAGATTTATCTGACAGATCTTTGAAGCCAAAGTCAGGAACAGACTATAAGCAGAGAACAGGTCATAAAGGAAAGACTGAGATTTCTCCTCTTTTCAAATCCATTCCTGGCTTTGGCTTCAAAAATCTGTCATATAATCCGTGTAAACGCACCATTACGCTGAAGATTAATGAACGAATGTGGAATTACAACAAACCATTAGCAAATGATTAACGATGATTTTAGGGTCAGACCTAAAGCCCCTATTGCACGAGGCGAATGAGAGGAGCAAATGAGCGCCGTCAGCGGTCTGCTGCCACCACTCCTATTCCACGAAGTAACGGCAGCAGATCGCTGCTATCACAGTCGTTTGTCTTTTAACGACTACAACGATCAGCCGACATCGTTTATGCCAGCTTATAGTTGCCTTCTATTACACAAGACAATTATCAGCTGTTGAATGCGACCGATAATCGTTTTGTGTAATAGGGCCTTAAATCAACGGTTAACAACACACGAACGATATTTCGATCATTGTCTGCAATTACACAGCACAACATCACCTATAAAGAAGAAAAAATGATATTTCCATAAAAAGAAAATTACAAAAAAAGGGCGTTTATTTACACCCTAAACTTGACTAGTACTACAGATTGTCACCTCCGACCCCATTGTAGACATGATATAAATCTCTATTATATCCAATAGAGAAGAGTGTAAGCACCATGGATACGGACTATGAGTCTGCTATGGGGGACGGATACAGTTTAACCCATTCACCATGATAGTGGGAAGCTCCTATCGCTAGATAAATCATATTAAAAAGTGCGTTCACACGTACAGGATTTGATGCTGTGTTCAGTCATTTAGTTACACTGATATGTGCAGCATCAAATCTGCTGCGGATCCTGTAAGTGTGAACGCACCCTAAAAACACTATGGGTCACTGTAAGGGGTAGAGGGGAAAACAAACAATGGAAAGGAGGACAGTGCATCTGAGTCATGTGCCCAGTCCCCCAGGGCATCTGCTATTGTCAACATGACAACCAGAACCCAACATGTCTGTGGACGCGACCTATATAAGATGATCAATAGTAAAGAAAAGCCCCCCCCCCCTCCAATAATAATTTGTGATATAGTTAGAAAAAGGGGGGGAAAAAAATGGTATTAACTACCTAATAAATAGTCCACATTGTGTTCATTTTAATAAAACTGGCAAAACTGAGAGGAAAAAGAATATATATATATATATATATATTATATATATATATATATATATATATATATATATATATATATATATATGAAAAAAATAGGATACAATAAACTGATAATCCTCTACCCCCCCCCCCCCCCCACATGATTTGCTAAAAATGTTAAAAATAGAATATAGGGTTAAAAAGAAATAACTTTGGAAGCAGTAAATAAATTTTCTTCCCAGTGAAAAATTTCAGAAAAAAATAATGAAAACATAGAATAAAACTTTTGCTAGTCATAATGTTAAGCAACACTGCAAAACTTAAAATAATAATAGAATAAAAGGCAAAAAAAAATAAAAATAGTAAAACTTCTATAGGTTTTAGATTTAACTTGTGATAAAATTAAGAAAAATTAAGGTAGAAAATTAAAAAAAAAAAAAAAAAAAAAGTCTGTAAAGGTTAAAAAAACCCATAAAAAACTGAATAAAAAAAAAATGTGAAACTGTGAAAAAGACAGACAACCCCTATCAGGTCAGACGAGGAGAGCGGAGTCTTGTTCCCATGTGTCCTGATATCTGGCAGCGGCCCAGGACACACAAACACCTGTTTCTTGTAGAAATAAATGTTTGTCTTCAGGACAAAAAAATTAAAGGATCTACGAGTCACAACAATTACATAAAAACATTAAAAAAAAACCTGAGTATGTCCTAGTTATCCTGATCAGACGAGATTAATCTAAATCCCTCATTTCCAAGGGGGGAATAGGATCAGGAAAACATGGCTTCCCGGTAAATCCCCATTAGGGCTGGAGACTGGTGCCGTCCTCTAATGCCTGTAATCTCATCAAATCCTGTGTCACATTCACTGGAACTTCGCTTTCTAAACCCTGCGTTCTGTCTTCTCACGCTCTAACGCTCACAGGTTGCCAGTTTCAGGGGATAAAAAGGGAGCCGGGATTCATTACAAGCAGATTCAGGGCCCTTAGAGGAAATTAAAAAAAAAAAATTAAGAAAAACTGAGAAAATATAAAAAATAAAACTCTTAGTTCAAAATTGTTTGGGGAAATCAACCAAGATTATGGAACTAACTAAAAGCCTTAAAAATATATGAAGGAATAGGCCCCAAGGGCTCTAATAGATATCAACGTGGGCCCTGAGAGAGTCATGGTGGTGGGCTAACATGGCTAACGTAACACTAAGAAGAGTGTTCTTCGGCTTCGGCTCCAAGCAAGCTCTGACAGCTAAAGCTTTGGCTGTCCAGGCATGATGGGAATTGTAGTTTTGACGCAGCTGGAGGGCCAAAGGACAGCGAAACCATAGAAGACCCCCGATTGCTGCTTAAAGGGTGGGCATAGCCAAGTGTGGCCCCATTCTAATAACTGATATATGGGGCCCTATCTCCACCTCCTTTTTTGACCAGTGCTGTTTGTGTAATGAGATGCATACCCCCCGCCCTGATGGGTCCAGTATGGTCTCACTCTGATGTGATCCCACGTGAAGTAGGAGAAGGCAGCTATTAGGAGATGGGGTGACAGGCGTCTGTCATCAGCCTCTCCACTGCTCTCTGGGGTATGAACACGTGGATAATAGCAGGGAGATGTACAGTAACAGCAGTGATGGCCGCAGATGGGGGAGGGATGGATCAGGGAACGACACTTACTGTAAACACAGGAGCAAAACCTCAGCTTAAGGCCCTATTCCACGGAACGATTATCGTTCATAAACTCGCTCAAACGACCGCTCGTTAACGATAATCGTTCCGTTGAATTGATGAAAACGATCGAACGACTCGAGCAAAATGGTCGTTGAATCGTTCTCAAAAGTTTTTCAACATGTCGAAAAAAAATCGTTTGTCTTCCAACGATAATTCGCTAATCGTTTTGTTGAATTAGAAATCGTTAAATCGTTCGTAAAATGTGTCTAAAAAGTAGGTGTGTTGTATTCAAATTAACAATTAGCGAACGTTTTAACGATCATGTAACGACCGCAAAATAATCGTTATCGTTCACATTACCACTAGATTGAATGTGTAATCGTTCGCAAAAAATAGTCGTTTATTGATCGTTAACGAGCGGTCGTTTGAGCGAGTTTATGAACGATTATCGTTCCGTGGAATAGGGCCATTAGGGAAAGACTGGGAACACAGGATCTGATCATTATGGAAACAATAAGGGGTCTTGGGGCACAGGGTAGTGACATCCTGATACTTGGGGTACAGGATAATAACACGCTGACACTTGGGGTACAGGATAATAACACGCTGACACTTGGGGTACAGGATAGGGACACTTGGGGTACAGGATAGTGACACGCTGACACTTGGGGTACAGGATAGTGACACTTGGGGTACAGGATAGTGACACTTGGGGTACAGGATAGTGACACTTGGGGTACAGGATAGTGACACTTGGGGTACAGGATAATGACACACTGACACTTAGGGTACAGGATAATGACACACGGACACTTGGGGTACAGGATAGGGACACTTGGGGTACAGGATAGGGACACTTGGGGTACAGGATAGGGACACTTGGGGTACAGGATAGGGACACTTGGGGTACAGGATAGGGACACTTGGGGTAAAGAATAGGGGCACTTGGGGTACAGGATAGGGGCACTTGGGGTACAGGATAGGGACACGCTGACACTTAGGGTACAGGATAGGAACACGCTGACACTTGGGGTACAGGATAGTGACCCGCTAACACTTGGGGTACAGCATAAGAACACACTGACACTTGGGGTACAGGATAGTGACACTGACACTTGGGGTACAGCATAAGAACACGCTGACACTTGGGGTACAGGATAGTGACACTTGGGGTACAGGATACTGACACACTGACACTTGGGGTACAGGATAATGACACACTGACACTTGGGGTACAGGATAGTGACACGCTGACACTTGGGGTACAGGATAATGACACTTGGGGTACAGGATAGTGGCACTTGGGGTAAAGGATAATGACACACCTACACTTGGGGTACAGGATAGTGACACGCTGACACTTGGGGTACAGGATAATGACACGCTGACACTAGACACAATACCCTCAGCACCAAGCTCAGTACCTGTCACCTCCACTGGGAGTCTCATCCAAGCCTCCACTACCCTTGTAGCTCAGTAAAACTGCAGACAATTACTCCTAAGCTTTGTTTCCACCCTGTGGTTTCAGGGTGTGCCCCCTTGATCTGTCACCTCTCGGTTCCTCTCTGAACTCTCCTGCCTCATTGCATAACTGTTTTTGTTGTCTTGTTGTCTATATAGGAGCCACAAATATCATAAAACACAGAATAAAGATCATAAAGTACCAAGGAAGAAAACTAATACAGATGATTAAATAGCCAAATGTCTACAAATAAAAATCTTTATTCTGCAGGTCGTATGGATTCTCCCGGGCAGTGACTGCCAACCTCTGGCTCCCCAATTGTAGCAAAACTACAACTCCCAGCATGCTAAGAGTTGAAACTTTGCAACAGCTAGAGATCAGGTTTTGCAATCACTGCTCCATCATGGCTGCAATAATGATTGCCAATGTAACATGCAGGAGAAGGTCACTGCCTGCAACATTAACGATGGGTTATAATAATGGATGTGAAGTCAGTCATATAATATTACACACTGACCCATCAGAGGAAGAACACTGAAAATGGGCGGCTCTCATACAGCACTTTGTCACTGTCCAGAGACATTTATATAAGCAAGAGTTCAAAGAAATAATAATAATTTTTTTTTTTTTTAAAGTGGTTGTCCAATTTCAAATGCAGGATTAGCAAAGGCTGTTTTCTTCCGTAAATGGCGCCACTCTCGCCCTCAGTTTGTATGTGGTACTGCAGCTCAGTTAAATGGAACTAAATAGGGCCAGGCTGTAATACCACATAAAATCTGTGGACAGGAGTGGCGCTGTTTTTGAAAATAAAAAGTCTTTCTAATCCAAGAAAACCCTCTTAACTGGCATACGTGAAGCAAAGGACAGGCACCTATTTTGGGCAATAGGGAATTACTAGAAAAATAAAAATAATTTCAGGGCTCCAGATGGCGACCAAAATGGTCGCCAATGCGACTGACATTTTGCAAATGGCGCCCAGATTTATTAATCTAGGCGCCATTTGCGACTGGCCCCGGCGGCGGTGCGCTGTCTCTTTAAGTCCGGGCCCATCCTATCCCCGGCAGCGCGGCGCATCAGTGAGCTGCCTGGGGCCCTGACTTCCGGCACAGGAAGCGCACGTCAGAGACGCTTCCTGTGTCAGAAGTCACAGCCCCGGCGTACAGGGAGCTCATGAAGCGCCGCGCTGCCGGGGATAGGATGGGACACCCTCAGCAGCCGCGCATCAGCCGGGTACAGCGCCTGAAGAAGAAGAGGATCGCTGGGGGAGCGGGTTGTCAGGTGAGTTTGTGTGTTTGTTTTTTTTAAATACTGCTTAGCATAGAGGAAAGGGGGGGGCATCTATAATGGGGGGAAGAGAAGGGGGGCATCTATAATGGGGGAGAAGAGGGGCCATCTTCAAGGGGGGGAGAGGGGGCCATCTATAAGGGGAGGGGGTATCTATAAGGGGGGGAGAAGAGGGGGCATCTATAATGGGGGGGGAGAGGGGGCATCTATAATGGGGGTAGAGGGGGTCATCTATAAAAGGAGGGGGTCATCTATAAGGGGAGGGGGCCATCTATAAGGGGAGGGCAAACTGGCTGCAGACACTGGGAGATAGATATATGCACAATTATTATTATCAGGGCCCCTCAGGTGTCTGTATTGTAGGGGGTCACTTGCATTAGTCACTAGGTGAGAGATATATCTATCTATATACACATCTTGTGGGGGGTCACTATGGCTGCAGTCATAAGTCTAGCTCAGTATGTATAGACTGTTGCAAGCTTTTAAAGGGAACCTGTCACCCCCGGTGACGGGGTGACAGGCTCTCAACCCCCCGTTAGAACCCCCTATACTCACCTCATCGCGCCGAGTCCCGCTTCTGAAGATGGTCGGGTCACGGAGATCTCAGCCGCTGCAGCCCGGCGCGCACACTGAGAGATGAGTCCAACGCTCATAGAGAATGACGGAGCACTGGACTCTCCCGTCATTCTCTATGAGCGTTGGACTCATCTCTCAGCGCACGCCGGGCTGCAGCGGCTGAGATCTCCGTGACCGGACCATCTTCAGAAGCGGGACCCGGCGCGATGAGGTGAGTATAGGGGTCTCTAACGGGGGGTTGGGAGCCTGTCACCCCGGCACGGGGGTGACAGGTTCCCTTTAAGATCAAGTTCAGAAGAGTAAGCCTCATTAGAAGGCTAGCCAAGTGAAGCTGAAGTACTGAGTCAGACTGTATATGGTTGTCAAGTTGCAAGTTTCCATGTTGAACGTTTTCAAACTAAGAAAAGAAAGGATCTAAAGGAGGAGGATGCTGCCGTGGCCTCTGCACACAGTAAGTCCCATTTAACATAACATTAATTTTACATGGTTTAAAATGTTGGCGAGCAAATATTCTATTTGGCGCCTAAATCTTTCAGGTTAGGAGCCAATGGCTCCCAGGTAAATTTTTTAGTCTGGAGCCCTGAATTTGCACAACCTCTTTAAGGAACGAATAGCAACCATATAACAGAGAACACACAAATATATATATATATATATATATATATATATATATATATATATATATATATATATAATATTATATAAATTTTTTGGTTTATATATTGACTTTTTATCATTTATTATTGAAAAAATAAATGGATATGAAAAGAAAAAATATATATATATATGTATGTATATGTGTGTGTGTGTGTGTGTGTGTGTGTATATATATATATGGTTTTTTTTTTGGGGGGGGGGGTTCATATAAATTTATTTTTTAAATATTATATATATATTCAATATATCTATCTATCTATATTCATGGACATTAGACATACAAGCACACTCATAATAATCTCCTCCTGTCTGAGTGACATGTTGCACTTGTGAAGTGTCGGCAGGCACCTTACACGTTACAGGTTGTGCGGATTAGGGGACCTGTGGTGTCCTCCCCCTTGTTTGCAGCATGTAAGGGCAGAGGGTTTAGTCTGGTGATTGTGCACACAATGCTCTGGTGCTCGGGGCACTAGGAATATCAGGTGCATCTCTACAGCCTCAGGCTGCAACTCCTGGACTTTAAATCCCTCCCTCTGAGACAGCGCTGATCAGTCTTCCTTGTAAGAAGTCAGAGAACAGGTACTTCTTCTCCTTCTCCTCCTTCAGCAGCCGTCAGTCTCAGGGAGAGCTCAGCTCCATCTGGTAAGGACTCCTCTCAGCTTTATACTCATTTTTACTATTACCTGCATTATGATACAATGTTACTATTTCTATTATATTATAATACTATTTCTATTATATTATTATACTATGTCTATTATATTATTAGTTCTATATCATCCCTCTACCTGAACCTGCTGTCAGTCTCAGGGCTGCTCCCTGTCTCCAGCAGGTGCTTTGCCCAGACTTATTTCTCCAACTAATAGAAGAGCTAGCAAAGACATGTAACAAATTAAAAAAAAAAAAAAAAAAAAAGGAGAGGAGAAAAAAAAAAATCTAAAAACTTTTTTTTTTTTTTCGAAATATTTTCTAAATTGTATTTAATTCCCCTTCTTGGATACAGATGATATCTAAGCTTAATAAAACATGTATTTTATAACTTTTTATTGGTTTAAATTTGTAAAAAAATTTCTGATACCCGAAACTTGTGTAAATGGCTGGAGGCTTAGGTGTATGACGTTGTGTCGTAGTTACATGGGACTGTGTCTTGTACCGAGTGTAGGACAGGCGTAATGTATTGCTGTAGTCAGTGCGTATTATGTATATACAAGTGTGCGGTATTATTTATACAATTACTTGGGATATCGAGTATGGTCTCATACAGAGACTTAGGTGTATGACGTTTTGTCGTAGTTACATGGGACTGTGTCTTGTTATAGAACAGGTGTAATGTATTACTGTAGGCAGTGTGCTCGGTATTTTTTGTTATATATATATGTACTAGTGTGCGGTATTATTTATGTGGATACTTCTAAATCAATTACAGAGGCTTACAGTTACATGGGACTGTGTCTTGTATGGAGTATAGGACAGGTGTAATGTATTTCCATAGTCAGGGTTGTTTTATACGTACCGGTGTGTCGTATTTTTTTGGCTTTTAGGAATAGACGGTTTGTGAGCATTAGGGATGGCCCTACATATGGCGTCTACATACATATACATCTATCTATATCTAGACATCTATTTTTACATACTCATGGGATACAAGTCTAACTAGTCGGACAGCAACTAGAGACTGAAACTCCGCTTGCGCCACACACCGGCAGGGTGACGGCGGCCTGTCCCCGGGTTATGCAATCAATACCACATCACAGATTTTATGAGATTATGCCCTTACCCAAAATCTACCCACTCCCTTTATTGTCACTACTTATGCCAGACAGGGAACCCAGTCGTGTTTTGGTAAGTAGATATTAAGCATGGATATTACCTGATAAAATGTTACAATATTATTTATGTAAAAATATATTTATGTAAAAAGAAAAAGAGAAAGTTTGGTAAGAACTTGGTAGAAACTGAGAAGAATTAGACAGAAACTAAACATGTATCAGTAGACAATGGGATGCAATTGCAAGTGAATTAGGCCATGGATATGCAAAGGGGCAACCTTCAGGTGACAACAGCCCGGGCCTCAGATGGCTTGCTCTGCTGTTTGTTGTGACAACGCTCACCATCAAAGGGGGTCATTAGCACTGGCACTTTCGGGTCTACCCAGAGAATAGCAAGAAGAAACTGAGCCAGGCATGTCAGGGCTGCTACCTGCTGCCCGGCCTGATACTAACAGTGTTAGTCCCTAGCGTTTGCATATCTCCATTGTGCTAAAATGCATTTAGCAGCTTGTTATTATCAATCAGATCCAGCACTTAATGCCAAGAGTATTCCCATTATATCCTGTATTATCAGCTCAGGTAGGGGGTCTGCGGACCCGAAACTACAAGCCCAAGCATGCCCCGATAAGAGTCAATCTGGGATGTGTAGTGCCCACTGCAGATGTAATGGGGGTTGTAAAGGGTTAAGAGCTGCAGAAGATACTTACAGGAGATGAAAAGATTAAAAAAAGGTAAATAAGCGATATAAAAAATAAAAAAAATAAAAGAAATCTAAACTAAGTAAAAATAGATATAAAATAAAACAAAATTAAACAAAAAAATGCAATACAATAAATAAAAAAATTAACAAATAAATCGAAAAAATACATGCAAAAATGTAAAAAATATATATCTAAAATAAAATATAAAACAAATAATATATATTTGCATAAAAAAAATAAAGGAAAATTTAAGAAAAATAAATAAAAAAAAGGTCATTTATAAACATGTAATTAAAAAAAAAGGCTTTTATTCTACCACTTTTGTTAATTTATCTAGAACATTCTGGGTTATTAAGAAATTAAGGCCACCATATTTTTCTTCATTTTTATCCCAATACCCATGGTAGACATATTTTACCACAATGCTCCCCAACCTGTGGCTCTCCAGCTGTTACAAAACTGCAACTCTCAGCATGCCTCTACAATGTCTTCGGTCTCCAGCTGTTGCAGACCCTCCTCCAGCTGTCAGGGCATGATAGGAGTTGTAGTTCTGCAACAGCTGGAGAGCAGCAGGTTGGAGGGGCACTGATTTACCAGATTAAAGGAACATTTTATAGCTTTTTCTTTGCCTTTGGAGCTCTGGTTTTCCAGTCGTCAGCTTTTTCCCCCAATCAGTCTTCACACAGCGCTAATACGATCTAACCACTTGAAGGGAATAAAGACGTTTCTTTAGAAATTGGTGCCCCGGGGCTCGCAGGCAATTAGTTTCTATGTTTTCAAGAGTTATCTGTCAGAGGTTTTGTAACAATCATCATTAAAATCGTGATGCTCGGAGCTAGTGGTGAAATCACTTTTTTTTTTCTCCCCCAATTTTTTTTTCTTATAATCCATGCCGTAACACATCTTAAGTCCACAGTCATGAGAACTGTACAGCACCACTTTCTCACGCCTTGAGTATCGTTGAAAATAGAGACGTGCCAGTACAAGCTGTATCTACGCTGCACAAGGAAGCTGTGAGGAGGGATGAGAGGCGCTGCTCACCCTACCTGGAACAGCAGGGAAGAAGCAAATCTTAAAAAAATAAAATAAATAAAAAATCGAAAAAAAAGAAAAGAAAATTACTTACATTTTTTTAATTAATATTTGCTTGTATTACAAACTTTTGATGATTTTTTTCTATCCAATACTTTAGCAAACTTTCACCTGTAGTGAAACTACAACCCTCAGCATACTTCATATGAGTTACAGCTTCATAGGGCAGGGAAACAATTATTTTTTTCCTGCTATATCGCCCCCTACTGACAGATATTAATGTCCTGGGCAAGTAGTGTAATTGCAGGTCTGCCCTCGAAGCTCTCTGGTTTGCAGGGCCGTCAATCACCCTCCTATTACAATGAGGGAGTGTTGAAGTATTTACCCCCTTGCTAAGCCAGTTTGCCCAGCCGCCCTACTTTAAGACATACAGTCAAGTATGCGGATTAGCAAAGTCATAATGAAATCCCTAGGAGCTACACAGAAGGTAGACGTCTACTGAGATGCAGAAAGAAAAAAAAAACTTTACTGTTCAAAAAGTTTCCTAACTTTTTCCTTTTTTTTTTTTTTTTGCAGATACAGAACTTTGCACCGAGGACGACTCTGGACCAACAGGTTTCCCAAAAGTGGTTTGGTTGGGAGAACTGGAGTCAAACCCAAGATAAGAAAACGAGTGAGGCAACTTGTGGGCAACCAGAAGGCTTGGAAATGTCAGCAGTGAAGGAGCGAAAGCCTAAGAAGCCCCATTACATTCCCCGACCTCCTGGGAAGCCATTCAAGTACAAGTGCTTCCAATGCCCATTCACCTGCAACGAGAAATCTCATCTCTTCAACCACATGAAGTACGGGCTCTGCAAGAACTCCATCACCCTCGTCACGGAGCAAGACCGAGCGGTCAAGAGCCCGAAGTCTAATGCTATGGAGCCCAAACAGTCATCCCCCGAGGGGTTTGTGAAGCCCACACCTATTATGGCCGGTGGACAGCTGGATGCTAAAGCCCATCACGACATCACCAGAGATGACCTCAAAGACAATGTGGACTTTAAAAACAAGGAGGCCACCGCTCAGGAAAAGCCTGTCAGCCACAAAGACCTAGCTATACCCTCGCCAACTGGGCACAGCCCCATTCCCAAGCCGATAGCTATTGAGGGCATTGGGAGGCCCTCAGCCTTTATGCCAGTTGGCGAACAGAGGTACCTGACTGGAACAGAAAGAAGCCATCTACCCGAAATCATGCCGCCAGTTGGCACAGTCAAAGGAGTCCATAGTGAGGGGTCTGCGTTCCAAAGGTTAACAACCCCATGGAAAACAGGAGAACTGGTCTCCCATGAGCTTGGGCCAAAGCCAACAATCCCGCATTACATCCGTCCAATGATATCAGACTATAAATACTATGAGACGGGGGTGCCAGCTGTCCTCCCATACATGTATGATACCTCAGTGCTATCAGTATACGGCTCTCACGACCACAGACTCCTCCGTCCTCACCCCATTCAATCTTCGGGACTCTCTTTGCCGAAACCATTAAACCCATCTATTGACTATAGACTGCTACATCCCTTCCATCAGAGCCCGACCATGCCGTACAGCTTCTACAGATCGGCCGAACATTCCTATCTACCTTATGGTCTCAAGCTACCTCATGGCTTGACCAAGGCCCCTACAGCATCGACCATGGACACTTCCCCTTTCTTCTACCCAACCTCCAGCCCACCGCTTTTTTACTCCTTAGACCCATCTCAAAAGCAAATGGACAGTCAAAAAGAAGCGCTTCTAGACCAAGAAAAGCATAAGCATGAAGGAGAGAGCCTGAAGATGAGTCCGCGGGCTGCCAGTGCTGCTACCGGCTCCCCCGGCAGGCCTAGCCCGACAAACTTCACTCAGAACAGTCAAGGCTTTGAAGGAATCTTCGACCTTTCCAGCAAATCTACCTCGACCCCAGGAAAGTGGGACGGTGTGGGGCAAAATCTTACAGCCTTTAAGCCAGTAAGGAAAAGCACAGACTCCCAACCATCGCTGAGCAGAGGAGATTCTCCATGGTAAGTACAAGCAATTTGTCATATACAATAGATCTATGTCGATTTCGATGGTAGAAGGGGGAAAAAAAAAAAACTGGTTGAACGAGCTGAATTCTTGCTTGTCCAGTGCCCTGCTTTCCCTAACATGAGTGGTCCTGGCCGCCTCTTATCTCACTCCTTCCATAAAGATATCCTAACTTGTTAGTAATGGGAGATGTGGAATCATTTGGTCGAATGATGATGGTGAATGAACTGGTTCTTAACCTGTCCCAATTCTTCTAATTGCAGCTCTGGGAATGAAGACGCCTTGTCCACCCCTGACCGTGAGACATCAACAAGTGGCGACGATGATGCATTTGGGCCGCTTAACCTTTCCAAGAAAGATGAGCTAGAACAAGACATGCCGCTGAACTTGTCTGTCAAAGACTCCGGCAGGACAACCATCGCGGAAGAGTCTCCAATCCCGAGCGCAGAGAGTGTCAAAATGGCAGACGTCAAGGCGCTAATGGAAAACTGTGATGAGCAAAAGCAGTCGGCAGCGGTGGCCCTTTGCCAGCTAGCATCGTACAGCCCCGTTCCGGCCGCCCGGGCGGTGGAGGAGGACAATATAGAAACTCAGAGCACTAAACCTGAGCAATCTGCTGTAAATGCTCTAAGTGACCAGAAGGAGGAATGCCACAGCAAACCGAGAGGTCAGAAAAGGGAAAGCCCCAAAGATGTGGTGAAAACGACTGCTAAAAAAGTGAAAACATCTGAGTGCAACAGAGTCTTCACCCTGAGAAAGAGGCACAGAATGTCGTAGGACATGTCCCATCCCCTCAAAGACTATAAAGGGAAAAGCTGCTCTATTCAGACCCTTGTATTTGGACTTGGCGCGGTCTACAGACTTATTGATGAAGCTAATATTTAGCTGCCACACCGACCTTCTCCCTCCGCGCCAACCCCCCCTCCCCCACCCGCTTCCCTCCCTCCGCGCAGCATACGGGTCAGGACTGAAATTTATTTATATTGGTAATATTTATTTTTGTATAAAGTATAGCAGGCACTGCTGCAGGGTGAGGGGCTAACGTCAGCCATGTGCGCTGTACACACACGCTCTGTATATTCTGACCTTTTCATGTTTTTATGCATTGACGCTGTTTGTTCAGCTTCTAAACACAAAAGCAACAAGAAAAAAAATAAATTGAAAAAAAATCAATAAATGCTATATTTCAGATAACTTTTTGTTTTGTGTATTTCTTACATATATGGGTAAAACGTGTATGACATGGGTGGACACACACATTTGCAACCTCCCTCCACTATATTTTTGTCATTCCATGACCTTGCACAAGATTGGTACTTTCTCTCTGGGTGCGTGGGACTCTGCTTGCTTCACTATGCAGTGTCTTGTGACCTCCTGAAAGATCAGTATAATCCACACTGCTGGGACCCTGCTCCTTCCTCTATGTAACTTTCACAATGTGTCCTCCCCTATAAGATCAGCACACTCCTCTCCTGACATCCTCTGTGCTGCTGGAACTCTGCTCCTTCCATTATTTAATAGTCAATGGATTTCCCAAAAGATCAGCACACTCCCTTAGTGAAATACTCTGTGCTGCTGGGGACCCTGCTCATTTTATTATGTAACATCAGTACACTCCATGCCTGAAATACTCTGTGCTGCTCTTACCACTCTGTAACTTTGTCTGTGACCTCCTAGATGACTATTATGCTACTTTTCACTCACTGACTTTGACATCATTCACTCGCACTTTTGGCGATTACCAAATACAAAGAAAAGGGTTATGGGTAGCTGCTCACCTAAAACATAAGTGTGTGCTCCTATAATAATGTGTCAGAAAAAATGTAATGCCTACCTTACAGAAAACAGCAGAGCTGAGCACATGCCAAATATAGAAGAGCCAAGCACGTGCCACATACAGCAGAGCATGCCACATACAGCAGAGCCGAGTGCTTGCCAAATATAGCAGAGCAGAGCCCGTGCCACATACAGTAGAGCATGCAACATACAGCAGAGCGCGTGCCACATACAGCAGAGCAGAGCGTGTCACATACAGCAAAGCAGAGTTCGCCACATACAGCAGAGCCAAGCACGTGCCAAATATAGCAGAGCCGAGCACGTGCCACATACAGCAGACCCAAGAGTGCCACAAACAGCAGTGCTGAGCTTGCCACATATGACAGAACTAAGCTTGGCACATACAGCAGAGCTGAGCATGCCACAGACAGCAGAGCCAAGCTCATCACATAAAGCAGAGCCGAGCGCGACACATTTAGCAGAGCCAAGCACCTGCCACATACAGCAGAGCATGCCACATACAGCAAAGCTGAGCGAGTGACCAAATATAGCAGAGCCAAGCACATGCCACATACAGCAGAGCCAAGTGCGTTTCAAATATAGCAGAGCAGAGCCTGTGCCACATACAGCAGAGCATGCCACATACAGCAGAGCGCGTGTCACATACAGCAGAGCAGAGTCAGCCACATACAGCAGAGCGCGTGCCACATACCGCACAGAGTGTCACATACAGCAGAGCAGAGTCAGCCACATACAGCAGAGGCGAGCACGTACCACATACAGCAGAGCAGAGTTCGCCACATACAGCAGAGGCGAGCTCGCCACATACAGCAGAGCCGAGCATGTACCACATACAGCAGAGCAGAGTTCGCCACATACAGCAGAGCCAAGCGCGTGCCACATACAGCAGAGCCAAGGGTGCCACATACAGCAGAGCCAAGGGTGCCACATACAGCGGTGCCGAGCTTGCCACGTACGACAGAACTAAGCTTGGCACATACAGCAGAGCCGAGCGCGACACATTTAGCAGAGCCAAGAGGGCCACATACGGCGGAGCCAAGCTTGCCACATACAGCGAAGCCAAGCTCACCACATACAGCAGAGCCAAGCTCACCACATACAGCAGAGCCAAGCTCACCACATACAGCGAAGCCAAGCTCACCACATACGGCGGAGCCAAGCTCGCCACATACAGCAGAGCCAAGCTCACCACATACAGCAGAGCAAAGCTGATCACATAAAGCAGAGCCGAGCGTGCCGCATACAGCGAAGCCAAGCTCACCACATACGGCAGAACTAAGCTCCCCACATAGAGCAGAGCCAAGCTTGCCATATACAGCAAAGCCGAGCGTGCCACATATAGTATAGCCGAGTGTGCCATATGAAGCAGAGCCGAATGTGCCACATACTCTTCTGCCACATAAAGCAGAGCCAAGCTCGCCAAATAAAGCAAAGCCAAGCTCGCCACATACAGCAGAGCTAATATCGGATAAAGGAAATGTATGGTGCAAGTCACAGAGATATTACAATTACACAGGAGGCTGGAGGTACTTATTCATCTCAGCCGACTACTTAGTTTTACTTTCCGTGTTAGGAAACAGGTTGTGGTGGAGGAAGGAGGGGTGCTGGCGGTGGGGAAACAGGTGTCGCCAGGGTGTGGAGACCATTGAGACTAATATGGCAGATGACAATAGCAGTGATGACGGCCCATCTCCTCACCCACCCACAATGTACATCTTTTCTGCTATTTAGCCACAGGCAAGACAAACTGAGCGCTCACCTACAGATAGCTACAGGCGACAAAGCCTGCGGAGGAATGTGGCTGCAGACAATGGTATTGCAGGTTACAGAGCACAAAGTTGCAACACCGCAACAGCATTCTACCCCACCTCACGGTCACCTTCAGCGACTATACAAGTGCTGTCCACCAGGGTCGGGGACGAGTCGGTACTTGCAGGCCCTGCGGCTAGCCTCACACCAGCTTCTCGGAAGAACTTTTTGTAAACATGGCGCGGGTTCAAGCTTACACAATGCAGATGAAGCTGCTCGTGCCCATTAAGGTCACAGGCCATGATTTTACTTATACTGACACATCTTTAAAGGAGCATTCTGGATGTCAGTAAATAACGACAAGTCGTGTTGAGAGCCACAGGTTATAGATCACTGACTTCCTTTTCTGTGCTGCCCAGAATAACTCCCATCGTTCACTACATGTACGGACAGGGTGGTCACACAAGGCCTCAGAAGATGCAGAGGAGACCCCTATACTCCTCTTCACACCCCAAACTTTAGGTATTTGTCAAGGGCAAACGTCAGCAATAAAACATAAAACTACAGGTAATAGTAGAGTAGAGCATTTACCGTCAGGGAGACGAGAAGGCAGGAGCAGTCCCCTCCGACCCAGCTCTGCCAGTGCCAGACAGCCCCCGTGCCAAGCGTTATTGGTCTCCTGGAAACTGTGGTAAAAAGTAAACATAATCAGTCACCAAGGGCTGAATGAGATTCGTCAAAGAGGATGGCCAAGGTGTGAAAAAGACAAGATCACAGACTGAGGGCCCTATTCCACCTGACGATTATCGTTTGAATAATCGTTAACGATTAACGATCTCAAACGACCCCTATTGCGAAAGACCTGAAAACGTTCACTCATTTCCATGGAACGATAATCGTTACTTATGATCGTAATTGCGATAGTTTTTTCTTCGCTATTTATACGCTATTGCGTTTGTATCTATTGCGAACGACCGAACGATGTCTTATTCAATGCGAACGTTTTGCGAACGAGCAACGATAAAAATAGGTCCAGGTCTTATAAAGCGATCTACGATTTCTCGTTCAGTCGTTAATCGTTAACTGCATTTCAAATGACTGATTATCATTTAGATTCGAACGATTTAACGATAATCTGAACGATAATCGTTCGGTGGAATAGGGCCCTGAGAATTACATAGTGGAAAGAGCAGCACAGTGTCTTTCAGGAGAGGCATGTGCGCTGCTGGGACCCTACTACTTCCTCTATGTAACTCTCCCTGTGACCTCCCCTATAAGATCAGCTCACTCCTTTCCTGACATACTCTGTGCTGCTGGGACCCTGCTCCTGCTCTATGTAAGGGTACTATCACACGGAACGATAATCGTCCGCATCGACCGATTATCGCTCTGTGTAATAAATACAATGATCAGCTGATGACAACGATCATCGGCTGATCGCTGATATAGGTTTGAACCTTTAATTGTCGGGTGCCGACCACACGTCTCTACATGTAATAGCGGTGCACGGCCGGCGGCTGAAGATATACTTTACCTATCCAGGCTGCAGGGCTCCTCTTGCGGTCTTCTTCTCCCCAGGTCCTGCGCGCTCCAGCTTTACAGCCGTGACCAGTGATTAACTGAGCAGCCTGTCAGCTGAGGGCGCAGGACCCGGGGAGAAGACCGCAAGAGGAGCCCTGCAGCCTGAACAGGTAATGCATTAAGTTAAGCAAGGGCTGCAAGGACATCGATAACGATGTCCTTGCAGCCCTTGTGAAACGATAATCGGGCCGCGTAATAGGCCCAGTAAATAGTTTACAGTTATTATTTTACAGTTTACAGTTATTATCGGGCTTTTATCGTCCTATGTAATAACACTCTAACTCTCCCTGTGACCTCCCCTAAAAGATCAATGCACTCCTCTCCTGACATCCTTTGTGCTGCTGGGACCCTGCTACTTCTCTATGTAACTCTCACCCTGTAACCTCCCTTATAGGATCAGCACACTCCTCTCCTGACATCCTCTGTGCTGCTGGGACCCTGCTCCTTCCTCTATGTAACTCTTCCCCTGTGACCTCCCCTATAAGATCAGCACAATCCTCTCCTGACATCCTCTGTGCTGCTGGAACCCTGCTCCTCCTCTATGTAACTCTCACCCTGTGACCTCCCCTATAAGATCAGCACACTCCACTTCTTACATCCTCTGTGCTGCTGGGACCCTGCTCCTTCCTCTATGTAACTCTCCCTGTGACCTCCCCTATAAGATCAGCACACTCCTCTCCTGACATCCTCTGTGCTGCTAAAAGACCCTGCTCTTTCCATTGAATATTTCAGGAGATGTCTATGTGGATTCTAAGAGAGGTTACACACAGTTAACCCAGGAGAGAAGTGTGCTGACCTTGCGAGCAGTCATAAATGGTGTAAAAAGAGGGCTCTACCTGCAGCACAGAGTATTTAAGAAATTAGGCATGCCCTGTGAGTACAGTAACATTAACATTTAAACAGTTTCGGAGCTACCTACATCATAATGAATGATGATGCCGGGAACTCCAAATCCTGTTCTGTAGCACATTGTCAGGTATGGACCTGTCCACTAATATGATATTGTTAGTGAGGATAGAGCTGCATGTGATATGGAAGAGATATGATGTAAGGATTGGCAGATGACAGACCTAGGAGGCGCTGGGGTCTCCTGTACAGACCTTCATCTCTCAGTGACATATAAATGGCCATACAGATAGATCAGATTTCTGGATATGGTTGGAGGGGGTGATACTGTATGTAAAGCGGAGCACAAGTCGACACAGGCCTCCAGGTGCAAGGCAACCGCTATGCAAATCCTGCTAACATTTTACAACTAACAGATGTTCTCACATATCTCACCCCGCTATAACCTGGGACGTGATATCACTACATCTGTCCTCTCATAACTGGTGAGCAGCTGGAAGAAGAAGACTCCACCATGACAGTAAGGATCCTTCTGATCTGTGAGATCCTCAGCAAGGATTCCTCCAGTTACTAACCACCTGACAGATGTACTTGAACCATCCTGATCCTTAGGATTACCTAAAGCAGTCGAGCACAGAGCCTACAACATCATCAGCCAGCTCTCTGGGGAGCCTTCCCGTCAGCCTTCCGATCCTGGGGAAAGACAATGAATGAATGATCATTGAATGAATGAAGTTAAGGTCCTGCAGTCACATAAAGAAAATACAAGAAACAAATCCTCCAAGCTGTCTTCTCCTGTTACGATCTTGGGAGAGACAGCTCTCAGCTCAGCATCCATGTGTATCTGGTGTTGGGAGAGACAGCTCTAAGCTTAGCGTCCATGTGTATGGGATGTTGGGAGAGACAGCTCTAAGCTTAGCGTATGGGTTGTTGGGAGAGACAGCTCTCAGCTGAGAGTTCATATGTATGTGGTGGTCAGATGAGCTTTTATGTGTATGGGGTACTAGGAGAGATAGCTTTCAACTTAGCAATCATGAGTATGGAGGCTTATGGAGAGACAGCTGCTAGTTGGTGGGATCAGGAGAGAAGGCTGTCAGATGAGTGTCCATGTGTATTGTGGGATCAGGAGAGAAGGCTGCCTGCGGAGTGTCCATGTGTATGGGGTGTTAGGAGAGATGGCTGTCAGTTGAGCATCCATGTGTATTAAGTATTGGGAGAGATAGCTGCCAGATGAGAGTCCATGCGTATTGTGGCATCAGGAGAGAAAGCTGTCAGCTGCTCAGTATTCATGTGTACGGGGGTTTAGGAGGGATGGCTGCCAGATGGGTGTCCATATGTATGGTGGGATCAGGAGAGAAAGCTGTCTGATGAGAGTCCATGTGTATGGAGGGATCAGGAGAGAAAGCTGCCAGATGAGTGTCCATGTGTACGGTGGGATCAGGAGAAAAGGCTGTCAGCTCAGTGTTCATGTGTATGGGGGATCAGGAGAGAAGGCTGTCAGTTCAGTGTCCATATGTATGGTGGGATCAGGAGAGATGGCTGTCAGCTCAGTGTTCATGTGTATGGGGGATCAGGAGAGATGGCTGTCAGTTCAGTGTCCATATGTACAGTGGGATCAGGAGAGATGGCTGTAAGTTCAGTGTTCATGTGTATGGGGGATCAGGAGAGAAGGCTGTCAGCTCAGTGTTCATGTGTATGGTGGGATCAGGAGAGATGGCTGTCAGCTCAGTGTTCATGTGTATGGGGGATCATGAGAGAAGGCTGTCAGCTCAGTGTTCATGTGTATGGGGTATCAGGAGAGAAGGCTGTCAGTTCAGTGTCCATATGTATGGTGGGATCAGGAGGGATGGCTGTCAGCTCAGTGTCCATGTGTATGGGGGATCAGGAGAGATGGTTGTCATTTCAGTGTCCAGGTGTACAGTGGGATCGGGAGACATGGCTGTCAGATGAGCGTCCATGTGTATGGTGGGATCAGGATAGATATGACTGCCAGGTGGGCATCCGTGTGTATAAGGTACTGTGTGAGATAGCTGTCAGCTGAGCATCCATGTGTATGTTGGGATCGGGGCAGAATCACTTCTTTGCCATTAGGTAAACTTAAATGAGAACCACTCTCCTCTTTCATACCTGCTGCTGGGCACCTTAATATGGCCCCTCTTGCAGTTATCAGAGTTTTTCCAGGGTCCTAAATGCATAGCACCTGGGTCTAGAAAAGCTGACTGACACCTCATTCTGGTTGTTACCCAGCTTTCCTCCAGGGAATGCTCTTTTTTATGGGAGTTTGTGATGCACAGGATGCACTGGGCACAATGTGCAAGAGCTGGATTTGGTTGCAGATTGTTACAAGGAAGTAGAGGGAGCAAACAAAGCCAGCAATGCCCCGAGGGCTCAGCAAATTTCACTACAATGATGTTTGCTCTGCCAACTGTGAGAGACCTTTAACGGTTGGACAAGAAAAACAGAATAAATAAAAATTAATCTTTTAACCACTATTTACTATACAGCGTGAAGCAGGTTGGCCTACCCTTTTGCTGCAGACCATCGCACAATGGTGTCTTTGTCCTTCAGCCCCACTAGCAACTGCTCTGTAAGGAGACACAAAGTGAGAAGATTACAGGAAAGTAAGCACTAATACCCTGCAGAGCTGGCACCATGGAAGATCGATTTCAGTAAGAAATATCCCTTACTGGGGACAGGGCTCTAGTTTAAGTAGAAAAGTCTTAAAGTTGGGGGAGCTGTAGCACTGAAGTCTATGGAAAATATAAAGTGGTGGTGAAAAGTGGTACTGCAGATGATTGCAAATGTACACACTCTACAGATACCCTCTTGGATAATGTGTGTGGGGGAAACAGTGAAACACTGGGATTTCCGTATGTTCCTATAGTAAGGTTATCACTTTAGCAACAGATCATTGAGCAGGACAGCGACAGCCAGCTTAGCACTGATAGAGACAAATCCTGATACTGATCCGTTTGCCCCAGGCACAGTATGTCTCCCTCGTGTAGCTTCGGGCAATGAAGAGTGAAGGCAGAGAACATAGTGTGCACATTGCTCGGGACCTGCTATGTTTTCTGCTTTCACTCTTCAGCTCCGGCAGCTACATCAGGGACAGAGTAGGCCCAACAAAGTGAACCAGGTAAAACAGGCACAGAGTCAGCACCTGCGGCAGAGGTGGTACTCAAGTGTACTCTAGTACAGCAATTCTAGGCATGACAGAACAGCACCTTATACCAGAGTGTATCCTGATACAGCATCGCTAGACATGTCAGACCAGCGCCTTATAACCCAGTGTATCCTGGTAAAGAATCGCCAGACATGTCAGACCAGCGCCTTACATCCCAGTATAACCTGGTACAGCACCACCAGACATGTCAGACCAGGGTCTTATATCCCAGTATAACCTGGTACAGCACCGCCAGACATGTCAGACCAGCGCCTTATATCCCAGTATAACCTGGTACAGCACCTCCAGACATGTTAGACCAGCGCCTTATATCCCAGTATAACCTGGTACAGCACCGCCAGACATGTCAGACCAGTGCCTTATATCCCAGTATAACCTGGTACAGCACCACCAGACATGTCAGACCAGTGCCTTATATCCCAGTATAACCTGGTACAGCACCGCCAGACATGTCAGACCAGTGCCTTATATCCCAGTATAACCTGGTACAGCACCACCAGACATGTCAGACCAGCGCCTTATATCCCAGTATAACCTGGTACAGCACCTCCAGACATGTTAGACCAGCGCCTTATATCCCAGTATAACCTGGTACAGCACCGCCAGACATGTCAGACCAGTGCCTTATATCCCAGTATAACCTGGTACAGCACCACCAGACAGGTCAGACCAGTGCCTTATATCCCAGTATAACCTGGTACAGCACCTCCAGACATGTTAGACCAGCGCCTTATATCCCAGTATAACCTGGTACAGCACCACCAGACAGGTCAGACCAGTGCCTTATATCCCAGTATAACCTGGTACAGCACCACCAGACATGTCAGACCAGTGCCTTATATCCCAGTATAACCTGGTACAGCACCACCAGACATGTCAGACCAGGGCCTTATATCCCAGTATAAGCTGGTACAGCACCACCAGACATGTCAGACCAGCGCCTTATATCCCAGTATAACCTGGTACAGCACCACCAGACATGTCAGACCAGCACCTTATATCCCAGTATAACCTGGCACAGCACCTCCAGACATGTCAGACCAGTGCCTTATATCCCAGCATAACCTGGTACAGCACCTCCAGACATGTCAGACCAGCGCCTTATATCGCAGTGCATTCGGACACAGAACCGCCAGACATGTCAGACCTTATATCCCAGTATAACCTGGTACAGCACCTCCAGACATGTCAGACCAGCGCCTTATATCGCAGTATAACCTGGTACAGCACCTCCAGACATGTCAGACCAGCGCCTTATATCCCAGTATAACCTGGTACAGCACCTCCAGACATGTCAGACCAGCGCCTTATATCGCAGTTCATCCGGACACAGAACCGCCAGACATGTCAGACCTTATATCCCAGTATAACCTGGTACAGCACCACCAGACATGTCAGACCTTATATCCCAGTATAACCTGGTACAGCACCTCCAGACATGTCAGACCAGTGCCTTATATCCCAGTATAACCTGGTACAGCACCTCCAGACATGTCAGATCAGCACCTTATATCCTAGTATAACCTGTAAGATGTAAACTACAACTCCCAGATCACTACGTACCGACTACATTCTCAATCTCCTCAGGGATATCATACTCCTCATCCGTATCATTGGGGGAAATGGCTGTGGCAGAGCCTTGGTTGCTGGCAGAAGTCTGGAGCAAATTTGCAGCTAAAGACCTTGATCCACGCTGATACCTGGGTACAAACACAGAAAACAGTAATCATTTCCCCTAAGGGTGCGTTTACACGTAACATTTCCACAGCGGATCTCTCGCCGCAAATTTGCAGCAAGTTCCGCTGCGGATCCCTTCCCTGTACGCCCTATGGGCAGACAAACAGCATGACAGCAGCCTGCCCCGTTAACCCTCCGCCGCCGGAGCCAATACATCACCTGGTCCCCGCTCCGGCTTTCTTCGGGGCTCCCGGTGTCTTCACGGCCTGCTCAGCCAATCAGTGCGCTGCAGCGGGGCAGTGCACTGATTGGCCGAGCAGGACGTGTCGGGATCCCCTGAAGCAAGCTGGAGCAGGGACAAGGTGAAGTATACGGTCCGGCAGCAGGGGGTTATCGGGGCAGGCTGCTGTCAAACTCCCATGTACGCGGATGTACATCCTGCTGTGAGTTTGTCTGCCCATAGGGCGTACAGGGCACGGAACCGCAGCGGATCTCACTGCAAATTCGCAGCGAGAAATCCGCTGCGGATCCGTTACATGTGAACACACTTTAAAGGATGTAAGGTCCATGTGACACAACTACCCCAACATTAGGTTGGGGTCCCTAGTCTCCTGAGATCAGTGGTCCCTAGTCTCCTGAGATCAGTGTCCTAAGTGTGCACACTGTTGCCCCATTTTGCTGTTTTTGGCACCTCTCACAGACAATGGATTATTCTCCATTCCAGCACAAGACTCAAGACCCATGCATTAATAGGAAAGACCTGATGAAGACCAATCTTAGGGGCTCAGGAAGCTAAGACATGAAGAGCTGTTGTCACATGGAGAAAGCACTGGGGTCTCTCCAGGCAAACAGCTCCTCATAGCTCAGTATCCTGAATCCCCAGGTGATAAGCAGTGGCCCAGAGGTGGAAAAAAACCCAGACAGTTTCTCGCGACGGGAAAGATGTAAGGGGAAGGCGTCGTCAGGGATGGACACTCCGATTCTGTAGCCAGTGGCCGCTTCATTCTGCATAGTAAAGGCCGTACAATGCGGGCTCTGCGAGAACCTCTAAACCAGTAATGGCGAAACAACACAGGGATTAGAGGAGGGCGGTGGGCGAGAATGGTCTCATGTACACTCAGCGCTGCCAGGGGCCAGTAAAAGCTGAGCTTCCCGTGTGTCAGGGCCTGAGTAAAGCTGCCCGACCTGTTCAGCAACGTCGCTCTATTTGCATTAAAGAGGACTCATCTCTCAACAGGGACTTTTCGGGATTTTTTTCCCAGTGTTTGTTGCTTAGGACTGTATCACTCTATAGCAAATCCCACATCAAACACTTACAACCCCTCCCATGTGGAGACCCCTACCACTTTTGAGGAAAAGGGGTCCCCTATTCTCTATTACTAGGTACAGGGGATGTGTTTTGATTACAGAGAAGAGTTGTGTGGGCAGGACAGCCATTATGATTTAGTGAGGTCAACTATTCTCTATCAGGTACAGAGGTGTTTTCTGAATACAGAGAAGAGTGGGGGCGCAGCACAGCCGTTGTGATTAGTGGGGTCCCCTATACTCATCAGGTACAGGGGATGTTTTCTGATTCTTGAAGAAAAGTCGGTAATCCAGCACTTAATGCAGAGTTGTACATTATTCGTTCAAATGCAGTATATACAATGGAACACTTAAGTGCAGTGACCCCACTGTGGGGCCACTGTGGGGTCACTGCACTTAGGTGTTCCGTTGTATATACTGCATTTGAATGAATAAAGTACAACTCTCTGCATTAAGTGCTGGATTACCGACTTTTCTTCCAAGGGCTGTATACTTACGCATTGGCCAAATCCGAGTCCGGGCACCAGAAAGGTACTGATCGATGAGCTGACACTATGTTCTCTATGATGTTTTCTGATTACAGAGAAGAGTGCAGGGCGCAGGACAGCCATTATGATCAGTGGGGTCCCCTATTCTCTATTACCAGGTACAGGGGATGTTTCCTGATTACAGAGAAGGGGAGGGGGCACAGGACAGCCATTGTGAGTGGTGGCCCTGACCAACCGACTACAATCCATACTTTCATGTATACAAATGGCATACCTCCAATTGGCCACCTTGGGTTTGAGGAAGATAAGCCCCAGACGCTGGACTAGCTTGACCCCCAGCTTGCGGAGTACGGTTTGGTTGCTGTCACAAAGCTTGCAGTTATCCAAGGCGTTCAGAACGGTTGCGGCTGTAATACATATAAGGGAGAGATGGAACGTTTCCAACATGTATACATGAAGATGGCGACGTAAGACTAACCATCTGCCCCTCAATGGCTGGTAACTGGAAACAATACATAGACATGGCACTGCTGAATGTAATCCACTGCTCCCTGTTATCAGCCATAGCAACCTGGGGGGCACTGACTAGAGGACAGGTGACTGCAATGTATTGCTCTGTTACCAGCCATTTCAGGCTAGTGAGAGGACCCACTATAAAGTAACCGGAGGAGCAGACAACTGCTTTATGTTATATCCTATGTGTGATGGATCATAACATGGCTGCATACAGGCAGACATAGCTTGTTGTTACAAACCAACATTTCACAGCTGAGGGTCTGTTACACTTGTATCCAGTCTATACAATCCTCTGTTAGCTAGACGGCCTGAACCGCTTTAGCCCACAGAGGGTTGTCCAGACTAGATATGACTGTACCAAACCCTCAGCTGTGCAGATTCTCAGCCTCTGGAGGTAAACAAGAACATTCATATTCACTGTCAACAAACAAAAATCTTATATAAATAATGAGGAGATAAATGTGTACATTTTTTTTTTAAACTTGCAAAGAAAACTTTGTAAATGAAGACATTTTGGGAACAATCCTTATAGGAAAACCTCTCCCAGGTTACAGATGTGGTGGGAGACAATGAATTAGGAGTCCAGGGCGGGAACGGGCAGCTCCACTCCGGGAAACTAAATAGGAAAGCGGGAAAGAGAGAGGGAAGACGGGCCGGCAGGAGGTAGACAGACAGGCCTGCAGACTGGAGGGAGACCAAGGGAAGGGGCGGGAAAGGAGGACAACAAAGAGAAGGAGCCTCAGGCTGATCACTGCGTTTACTGGGGAACATGGAGAAGTCCTATGATCGGGACCCCCACTACTGGTGGATGTGCTTTACATGGACTCAATGAGCACCGTCCAAAGGTCCAAATAAAATAAACAATATTCTATCTAGGAAAGCTGGGTTACATGGATTCAATGGGCACAATGAGGTCCCCCTTAAAAAAAACATTAAAAGCTGACTTTTATCATATCGCTTCCTGGAAAAGCTGGGTGAAAACCAAACTGACCACTATTATGGTTTTTCAAGACTACTGAACAGTAAACATACCCAGTGAGGCAATGGTACTGCATGCATATCACCACTAGAAACGCTTAACGACAATCTATATTTGTGTGACAATCACCCAGCTTTACCACCATCAAAACATAAAAAAATCCTTTTCAGAGATGTTCTATGAGTGATAGTCTAGAACTTTAGGTCCTGTGCACACGGTAAGTCCTAGGGCAGTGGTGCACAGCACGTGGATCTCAGGCTGTTGCCAAACTACTATGAGGGGCATTGTAGTTTTGCAACAGCTGGAAGGCCACAGGTTATGCACCACTGTTCTAGGGCAAAGTTCTCCAACCTGTGGCAAAACTGCAACTAGATTACACATTAGAGCAGTGTTCTCTAACCTGTAGCTATCCAGTTATTGCAAAGTCCCATCATAACTGGCTGTTTGGGCATGCTGTGTGTTGTAGTTCTGCAATAGTTAGACAGATTGGGGGCCAAAACCCCAGGTTTCCTATGTGGATTTTCATTCTGCATGTCGGAAATGGATAATGAGTGTCAGTGGTTGTTTTTTTTGTACAACCAGGCTTGTTATGACTTCCACGCTAAGGTTTGCACAAACACATTGGTGGACTCACCGTAGGGCAAGCAATCTTCTCTTTTGCCATGTTTGAAAAGCTGGGCCTGCAACAAAGACAAAAAGCTTCGATGAATGTACTACACATCCCATCCGCCCCTTCGGAACACACAGGTTGATGACCTGATGGGGATGTAAATTTTCTAAACATTGCCCCCCCAAGAACCCATGCTGATTTGTTGCATGTGATCACCTGACCTACTTGCTGGCTGTTTCCTTCAGAGCTTTCCTCATTATTTGCATACCAGAGATGGGCCGTTTGCGTTGTACGGAGGAGAAGATTTGACCTAATTTACTCTAAAAACATGTAATTATGCCCGGGCTGGCAAGGTGCCAGGCAGAATGACTTCCCAAGTGTTAATAAAACGCATTCCAAGCGGTGGAGAAACAGACAGGCTCCGCTCTTGGCGTGCATTCCTAGTAATGCGGCACATTCCCGCGATCAGCGCGGGGAAACGGCAACGGAGACGATCAGGAGAAAGCTAAATAATGCCTCATTTATCTGTCCTCACATTCCAAAGCCATGAAGCGACGGGGACAGCGGCAATACGGAAAATCACCACCTCACCGACCGTCCCAATCTTACCAGAACAGTCAATTCCAGAGTCGTCTCCTGCTAGAATTCTATTCAGCTGCTTTATTGTAATAGCTGATCCTGGGAAAGCTGGATGGCATCCAATATGGCTGCCAACACAAATTTAAGGCTCAAACCTACCAAGCCTCTGGTTTATTGAAAATGTGTAGGGCAGTACTGCCTCAGGCTTGGTTCACAAGGCTCAACTGTACAGCCACTAAATTAGGCACTGCCATGGGTACATCAAGCACCCCTAAAATAAACCAACCAATTAATGGAGAAGCTGAACTGGAAAACTTTTCTGCTCTTCTCCAAAAATAGCGCCACTTTAGTCCATTGGTCTTGTCTGGTATTGAAGCCAAAAGAGGATAGAGTCAGCCATGTTTTTCTATTTCAGGACAACGTAATCAAAAACAAAAAGGACTAAGCTACGGTGAAACAGGGCTATAAAGAGTCCACTAAATACCCTAAGAAATTAACCTAAGGAATCAATCTCCATTTAAATCAATGTGACTTCCTTAACCAAGTATTAGCCTTCAGACTGGAAAAACATGGCTACCTTCTTCTGGAACTGGAAGCCAATCTGACATTAAAATATGCTGTCATAGAGGTCTAGGCCCCATCCCCTCTAGGTCGGTCCATTCCAATACCCACAGAGGGGGCGGGGCCTAGATGCTGATGATGTCACTGAAGGGCAGGGCCTACACACAGTGCCAATGTGTGCGGGGAAAAGTGCTTGTGAAGCCCCACCATGGTTCCATAATCTGATAAAAAAAACCGATAAAAAGCAATTTTCATTGGACCAAGCGCCAAAAAATGTATTATAAAGTAAGGTATGAAAACTGCTGAATTTAGGCTTTACAACTGTGTAGAGAAGTCCTCATACAGAAAGAGGGTGACAGTATCACTTTAAGTAGCCCCTTCAAATATAACTGTCACTGGTTTTGCTGGCGCATGGTGTAACCATGGTGGTGTCTAACTCAAAGACAAATGTGGTGCCGATTCTGAAAGAAAGTAACCATGTTATCCAGTCTTGGATACCCCCCTTTAAATTAATGTAACTGTCACTGTTTGGTGGGTTTTGTGGGTGTACAAAGTACCTATGGAGTGCCTAATTCACACTACACTACTTAATTCTTTGGGCGGACGGCAGATTAAGCTTGAGAATATCATTGAGTCAATGGGAAAGATGGAACTTCAAGCAAAGTCCGCCGCGCGTCCTCTGTTTGAAATTTCTGAGCGTATTCCGTAGTGTGAACAGGATTTTGGAGCTGCAAGTCTATACCGCTACTTAGATGTCACGTCTTTAAGCACTGTACTGGCAGCAATATTATCATGCAGCTTTCCCAGGATCAGATATAAGTATGACGAATCATGGGCAACCCCTTTACATTGATGGAGTTGGTGTTGGCTATTTAGTGGGTGCATTATGTACCCATGGCTGTACCCAAATCTATAGATATGCTACTCTTACCTTTGACACAGCAAAGTACAGTCTCAGATTTGCCATATGGGGGGGTTAGGTTAAGCAGAGAGCTTGTACTGATAGTGTCCCTATAGCACTCATTAAAGAGAAACCTCTCCATTTCAATACACAAGAGGCAAGCCCTGGGATAATTAGATGCCCCCTATCCCTGTTATTAACATAAAAGCCCAGTAATTGCCTTGACTAATGCCATTAGCCATGCAAACAGTCCTCAGACCACCCCCTGTAAACACCTTACTGGTTGCATGCCACCTGGCGTCTTTATCAACACGTCCTCAATTTCTTAGAAAATTTTCAGTCCAGAGGGAAAGAGTTTCTGAAGAGTCACAAGGACACTATAAATGTGACATTGTGCACAGTGTGACAAACACAACCCTGGCATAGTACCCTGTGCTCCATGCCAAGCTTCAATTAATGTTAGGGCCCTGGGGCAAAGCACCTGCGCAGCTCAGACCCCGATGGCAAACAGAATATACAGGTGCATCTTAAGGAGGCAAGAGAAGGCTCAGAACAAATGCGCACGCTCATCATCCTAGGTTGAGCAGTTGCCCCTACAAATAGATGATAATGGTGTCCCCAGACTACAAAGAAACAAAACTTATCTCATATTCAAGGGGTTTCCAAGACCTGTCATGTGTTCATGGCTCTCAGTAGTAAAAGGGCCTATGTGTCAAGTTATTTCCAAACCAGCCAGGACTATGATGAAGGAAGATGGGTGCTCATGAAGCTCATCTGCACGTGTAACACTGGATAAGTCTACAGCCGCTGTCTCAACCCTGTACAAAGTGCTTGCTCTTAACTGGTCGTGGTTATTGGGTACATATGCACTTCATTATTGGTATCCTGTTACCGTAATAGAGAACTAAAGACAAAATGGGATGGTCAAGGTTGAACCACATCCTGATGGTGCCAAAGCCACGGGCCTGTTGGTGGATCCCATCAAAACTGTTGAAAGTCCATGTCAGTCAAATATTACGAAGAACGTTGTGATCTTGTAGGTTAATAACTCAATCCACCCAATACTATAAGAGGTGCCACACCTCAGCCTCCTCCACACAATTCTTCCATTTTATGGGTCCCCACTGTGGACGTTGTGAGAGACTCCCCAAGCTCCTCACTTTAAGTGTAGGTGGTGTCTGATCCGTGCCTGTAAGGAATGCATGCCCTGACACAGGGCTAAATTATAGCTTATTACTGCCATTAAATACCAAATGCCAACCAGTGCCACTTATATCGGATGACCTAAAAACCACGGGTATGACAGTACGACCCGGAGAGGAACGCTTACATAACCGTCCGTCAATTACGTAAAACCTGCCCTGCCACTCTCATGTTTGACATTTAGATATATGTATATGTAGGATTATTTGTCTCTTGGTACAATGCATTTCGAGGTGCATCATAAAAAATTAATGCACCATAATTCCAATTTGTACACGAGATTGAGACTCCATGCTTCCATATAATGCTGCTTTGTTATATAATACCAGTGCCCTATGGGCTCCCTAGTACTAGGGGCCTGCATGTGACAGCTCCCTATACACACCGCCTCAGGTTACCCAGATAACAGTCAAAACCCTCCAGTATACCCCCTGCTTGTTCAATGTCTGCAGAGATCATCTCTCATAATGCAATGCAGGAACAATAATGTAATGTATGTACACAGTGACCCCACCAGCAGAATAGTGAGTGCAGCTCTGGAGTATAATACAGGACGTAACTCAGGATCAGTACAGGATAAGTAACGGATCTGCTGAACTTACATATGTTATCTCTCTCTCTATCTATATATACACTTAAAGATGGTGTTGTAAGGTGGACACTCCCTTTAAGGGCCATTCATGCTGCAGAATCCTTTGTGTTCTGTCTTGATCAGAAAAACATTTGAAAAAGAAAATAAATTCTTCTCCTAGAAACAAAAGTACACCCCGGAGGCCACACACATTCTGTCCTCACTTCACACCCCCAGCAGATATTTGGGGACTCGAGGTAACATCCTGTGTGTTTTGCTGCCTCCGGGTCCCAGAACCGGACTGGGTTAAAGTCACCTGTTTACGCCGCCTGAAGCCTCGTCCGGGTACACTGCTTTATTTGACCAAGCCTCGGGGCAGAAAAAAAAAAATTCCAGAGGAAATATAAGTCGCTGTTCACATTCCCTCATGTAATTTTCTGCATACTTTAATGGCACAGCAAATATCTACCTGAGTGATCAGACAGGGCGAGTGCAGCAACGCACACAGTATGAAAATGAGGTAAGCAACGCTATCATTGCACTACAGAATATACTTCTACTTTCTAACATACGTTCTGGTTCTGTTCCTGCCTTCTGCTTGCTGTCAGTGAATGGGAACTTTCTTGTTCACATCCAGAAGCTGCAAAATCATACAGACTATATAAATCTGAAGCTTTGTTACCATTGTATCCTGTGTATCCCCTGTGAGCTGAAACTTTTTAATATACAATGATCTACACAGATACTGTATGATGTCACCAAGCTTTAATGGACACATCCCCCGTCTTTGATGATATCACATGGGGATCCATTTTGGTATAAAAGCATATTAAGACATTATAGCATCCATCTGGAGAACCACTTTAATTTGTGAGAGAAGTCAATATCTGTAGTGACTACCTCTGGGTTGCCATACACCTACCAGGACGCTCTGCACACAAGGCAGGGGCCCTTTAGGTGGCTCCTCTGAAGGTATGTAGGCCAGTCATGGTGCTGCTCATGTCACTATTATTCATAGCCCTCATTAAAGTGAATTGTTTTTCCAGTTCTAATGCTGGAGGCTACCTGAAGATGATGGCATCTGTGTCACGCAAGCAGCGGGTGTGACAACGCCTAGAGCCCTAACCTACCAAAGCCTTAATGACAGGGTGTTAAA
The DNA here is from genome assembly GCF_027789765.1 of Dendropsophus ebraccatus. Lineage (NCBI taxonomy): Eukaryota > Metazoa > Chordata > Amphibia > Anura > Hylidae > Dendropsophus > Dendropsophus ebraccatus. The sequence goes on along the minus strand of NC_091467.1, from coordinate 64,985,382 downwards.
GGTGTACCCTAAGACCACGAGAAGTCCGCTCCTGACGCAGACGCTGAGGATTATCCGCCGCTCCACCTGCGCACACTCTGCTGTCCCAACAGGATCTATGAATGTAATTCTAGGCATACAGTGAATGCTCATACATACATAGTCATTCAGGTCCTAGAGAAAGCTGGGTATCCATGGGATAAAGCTTTCAGCCATCTTCAGCGTCTCTGTAGAGAAGGTTGGGCACGCGCAGTGTGTAGCTCGCATTTCCGGGTTCCCGTTCTCATTTCTTTGGGCGGGAGCTCTAGCAGATAGACCCTTCAAGATCTCTTAGGGTCCTATTACACGGATCGATTTTTAACGATTAACGACTAACGATAAACAATCGCAAACGAGATTGTTTATCATTAACCTGAAATCATTCACCATATTTCACAGAACGATGATCGTTAGTTACTATGTTACTACGATCGTTATTGCGATTGTTACTATGATCGTTTACTCCTTCTGATCCCAGCAAAACAATGAACAATGCGCAATTACACTGAACGATTAGTGACAAAATGCGGGACTCGAGCGAACGAATGTGGAATTAGGGCGAACGATTAGCAAACAATTAACGATAATTTTAGGTTCAGATCTAAATCAACGATCAATGACATACGAACGATTTTTCGATCGTTGCGTGCAATTACACAGAACGATTATCGTTTAAATTCGAACGATATAACGATTTTTCGCACGATAATCGCCCCGTGTCATAGGGCCCTAAGTCAGGCCCTATTGCAAGAACTCACTGTGAACATATCCTTAGGGGTCTGATCACACAATACTGAAATACTGCAGCTTGGTTACAGATTTTCCCCAATTAACGTTAATAAAAAGCAAATCAGCATTTTGATTCTGTGTGAACATATCCTTAAAGGTTTATTTTCCATTTTGCTAATTTATTCCCTCTCCACAGGATAGGGGACGACTATCGGACTGCTGGGGCAACGGGGAACCCAGTCTCCCATTAGAGCGGAGCAGTTGGTCGTGCATGCATGTTACCACTCCATCCTAATGGGATCCCTAGTGACTGAACCCCCACAATCTGATAGTCAACCCCTATCCTGTGAATAGGGAATAACTCTGCAAGATTGGAAAACCCCTTTAAAATCCCTATCATTTATTGATGTGAAATTTTTCTGCATGGACAAAAAAGCCTAAAAAACACAAGTAAGAACTGTGATGAGGATTTCATCCGCTTTTCGCGAAGGATCTGCAGCAAAATACTCATTGTGCTTACAATGGTAAGCAAGAGGCCCCCGTTCGGGGAGTGCACCTGTGCGGCTGCCGCTGACAGGTGTGTAACAGGTGTATGAGAGCGGCGAGTGTCGCTGTGTAGTGAGCCGCACAAGCCCTGACAGGCAGAGCTGAGCTCAGAGTGTCGCTGCTGCTGCTACGCTGGAGATAGACCGGCTGTGCTGCAATGCAGGTGAGGAAATACTGTGCAAGCTGTGAGTGTAGGGATGAAGATGGTGGTGGTGGGTCTATGCATCATCATCACCTGTCAGCTTCTCTGGGAAGGCTAGGAAGCAGCATATACGATGACCTTTACAGCATTGTTTTCCAACCTGTGACTACCCAGCTGTTGCAGAACTACAACTCCCAGCATGCACTGACAGCAGAAGTGCTTGGAGTTGTAGTTGTGCAACAGCTGTCGTGTCACAGGTTGGGGAACCATGTCTCGATGTTATGTTCGCTATGCTACAGCCCTGTACATCATAACAGCCTGATGTAATATGTGTCATGTACTACTGCACAACTAAAACTGCCCTCGGAGAGACAATCAATACTCACCAATAACCTCCCAGCACAACACATGCCAGGCAGCAAATCTGTGTAGTTATGCAGTGATACTGCAGGGGAAAGTCTGGGGTCCATCACTGCACAAATATTTTCAAATCATTGCTACCCAGCTTTCCTGATCCCCAAATGGCACATTTCACCAATGGCACAGAAACAAAAAAAAAAACTATGCTTCACTACATACCATTCAGGAGACTGGAAAAGCTGAATAACAAATAAAGTCCTATTTTTTACAAGAGTAGAACCCTTAGCAGCAACCTTGTCTAACATCAATGAAGAGGGGGATGTATCACTGCACGTTTGCAATTTAGGACTCTAGGAAAGCTGGGTGACAGACATCTAAAGCAACTGCTATCCAGTTTTGCTTGGTCAGTGAATAGCATATTTATCTTATATCAATTTCAAGATTTTTTTTTTACTTCACTAATAAACGGCCTAGCAATTCAGGAGTCTGGGAAAGCTGGGTGATGACCTCTAGGTTGGGTTAACACTAGCCTCATAGGGTCTGTGTTACAGCTGCTCCTGGGTCAACGACTTGGCAACAATAAGCACGAAAAAAAGAAGTTAGGCCAGAGTGAACCGGACCTAAATGATGCCACACAGATTTCCAGACTCCTGAAAGGCCACGCTGTTTAGTGGTGAACCCTGCCATCCCCCCTAGAGGTTGTTGCCCACGGGTGACGCTCCAGCCTTGTTACTGCCTTCTGAGGGAAGGAGCGGCGAACGCACATCGGGGAAGGGGCTCGCAGGTTACGCCTCATTACCGACAATTAATACCCTTCAATGGGATAAGTAGGAGACAGATAACCTAAGAACATAAAGCCCATTAGTCGCACTAACCCTGTGATCCCTGGATTAGGAGCACAGGACGGCCCTGTCCAATGGAGAGCCATAATACACGTCTTATAAGTGGGAGAAGGAATTTTAGGATGGGAGGGACGCTCTGCGAGAAACTGGTCCGGACACTTCTCTCCTGCAGATCATGGGGAGGCTGCAAACTGGAGTTTCAAGTTGAAGTAAAGCCCCGCCATGATGGCCCATGACCCCCCATCATGTCATTGCCACTCCCCTCATCAGCTGCATTTACACGTGGCCGGACAGTAGAGGACAATCCTGATTCAATCACCCAGACCATTATCTGCTGCTGCTGTAACCCAACAGCTTACAATTAAAGGGCTCATCCAGGCCCATGTAAATTGAAGGGATTGTCCAGTTCTAAATAAATGAAGTGTAATCACTGTACAATGAACAGTTTGCGACTTCCAAACACAAAGGCTCAAAATTCTGCATAAACTTCAAGATCTCTACTTCTTGTCAGTGAATATGAAGATTCTTCATTGATTCCAGAGACTGTATACTAGTCCTGCCAGTGCATGATGGGAATTGTAGTTCTGTAACAGCTGGACAATGATGGGAGGCATTGATCTAATGCAGGGATGGGGAACCACTGGCCCACCAGCTGTGGCAAAACTACAACTCCCATCATGCCTGGACAGCCAAAACTTTAGCTGCCAATGCATTATGGGAGTTGTAGTTTTGTAAACACACAAAAAAACAGAAATGCAACAGCTCACCGCAATGGCAAGATACAGACCCAATACAGATATGAAAATCGCTAAAAGCATGATAAGGTGGCCTCATTCCTGGAATGGCCCTACACTGTTTGCAAATGGTAACCAAGAGCCTCATTTTTATGGAGATTTTTGGGGGTAGGTGGGGGAGGCTGCTTTTTAGTGATTTTCATATCTGTAGTGGGTCTGTATCTTGCCATTGCAGTGAGCTGTTGCATTTCTCTGTGTTTGCAATTTCAGCCATAGCAACGTACTCCTGCCTAGTGTGAATGGTATTCTAGGAGAGCTGACCAAATTTGTCGCAATTTTGCAACAGCTGGACAGCCAAGGTTCCCTACCCCTGCTTTATACTATATTTATACATGGGAAAACACCCATTATGTCCAGAAAGTAAAATCCTGAAGGTAGTCATTAAGAATCCATGCACGTTTGACATTCTGGATTACCAGGTGACAGATAAGAAATTCACTCATGAGGCTTTTCCTGTATTATCTACCAATATATGGTCTTCTATGATCATCCAATAATCCAGAATATCTGATGACCGGACGACTTTCAGAAGCCATCACTGCAGGGTTACTGGAAGTGAAGTGTGTAAGCGTCTGAATAAATATCCGTGTGTATTCATGTAAGGCACACACCAGCAGAGATGCAAAGACATTGCTGCGAGGCACAGCCCGGGCCCGGTTTCAGTGTTACTTAAGTGGAGTATCGCTTCAGCTGATGAACAGGTGAACCCGGCCGCGGCCAAACCCTAAAGAAGAATTATCAGATTATGGAGCAGTCACAGAACGGGAGCAGCAGGTTGCTGCAAGGTGCAGGGAGACATCAGGGAAGGAGGGGGGGTTAACTCTATCCTATGGGATTGCAATGTCACCTTCCTGACATGTACAGACTCAGGAGACTCTTCCCATAGGGCATTGTGTAAAACAGTTAATATTAAATTACAACTCCCATTATTAATGGACAACCAAAGTTTGGGGTTTTGGCAGTCCAGGCATGATGGGAATTGTAGTTCCAACAGCTGGAGGGCCACAAGTTCTACACCTGAGCAACAGGGTCTGTCAGGGGCGAGATATACGTCACAGCCCCTCTCTGATGTCCCCAAAGGGAAATGGCAACAAAGGATATGTGCCCCACTTTTTATGCTTGTCCCTATTTCACACTATGTTGACTTTACCTTTAACCAGACATAAGATCATAAACACAGTATAGGGGATAAGTGTGACTGATGAGGACCACCCCAGTGATTTTGGTATAGGGGTCCTGAGTCTTCTATTGAAACAATGTTTGTCAATGGGACTAATGGTGCGTTTACACAGGCAGATCTGACAGATTTTTTAAGCCAAAGCCAGGAAAAGACCAGAAACAGGGAACAGGTCATAGAGGAAAGAATGAGATTTCTCCTTTTTTCAAATCCATTCCTGGCTTTGGCTTCCAAAATCTGTCAGATAAATCTGCCTGTGTAAACGCACCATTAGGCAGGTATGGGGAACCTTCAGCCCTCCAGCTGTTGCAAAACTACAATTCCCATTAAGTCAGAGCCTCAGCAATCATACATTTATCCCTTATCCATAGGTGTAGCTGGCGGCACAATCCCTAACATTGACGCTGGATTAAGGGAATTTGGTTTACAAAGCTTTATTTTCTGGCTTGCTGACAATCAGCTACCTAGTAGGCAACAAAAGCAGAGAACTGGCGCCATCTACAGGAAGAATGTCACATCACCCAGACCTCTTTCTACAAAGTTATAGCAAAATTGCCCCCTAGAGCAGTGATTTTCAACCAGTGTGCCGCGGGGAAAGTTCCCCAAACTATGGTGCCCCTGTGTTTTGTTCCCCAGCAATGCGCAGCGATCAGTGGCGGATTATAATGTGGGCGGTTGCGTGGAGCGCACCACGCTCCCGGTCTCCGCTGATTGGAGGAGCACGTCCGGGCCCTACGGGCGGCCAGTAGGTGAGGCGGACAGCAGCGGCGACCATCTCGAAGTGGGGGAGAGAAACCTGGGGATGGGGGAGAGAAACAGGGGAGAGAAGCAGGGGGGAGAGAAGTTTGGTGGAGAGAAGCAGGGGGGAGAGAAGTATGGTGGAGAGAAGCACATGAGAGAGGTATGGTGGAGAGAAGCACATGAGAGAAGTATGGTGGAGAGAAGCACATGAGAGAAGTATGGTGGAGAGAAGCACATGAGAGAAGCATGGGGGAGAGAAGTTTGGTGGAGGGAAGCATGGGGGAGAGAAGCACAGGAGAGAAGCATGGGGGAGAGAAGCACAGGAGAGAAGCATGGTGGAGAGAAGCAGGGGGGAGAAGTATGGTTGAGAGAAGCACAGGAGAGAAGTAGGGGGGAGAAGTATGGTGGAGATAAGCACAGGGGGAGAAGAAAACAGGCCCAGGTTTCACACTGAGTGAGTATAAATACATTTAGAATCTATTTTATTAACTATATGTATAATATGTACTGTTTTAGTGTCATTTTGTGCCATATTGGTTGGTGGTGTGCCCCGGGATTTTTTAAGTATAAAAAGTGTGCCGCGGCTCAAAAAAGGTTGAAAATCACTGCCCTAGAGGAAGAGTCTTAAATCCCATCACTTACAGATCTGTCTGCCACCAGTAAACACTACATCTGGGCCTATAGATCCAGGTTGGACAGCATCATCCTCTAGACTCCTCATTCCCAGGAGAGTCCAGCATGATCCTGGGGCTGCAGACATCTATGACCCTGACTGCACCCAAAGCACGGAAGTCAATGCTACATACAAGTGGCGTCAGATTGGCTGCTCACATTCTTTGCACTCTGCCATGTAGCCGCTAACTGGGTCACCCTGTGTAGCGGGCTCGATAGTACGAACAGACAATAATATTCAGAATAAATCAGCAGCGTTGGTGATCAGAGATGAGACTGAAATAAGAACCACGAGGCGCAATTTATACCAAATGTCCAGAATCATCTAGTACTCCATAAGGTTCTGTTCACAACACTAACAGTTTTTATTAAAATGGAAACCATGGTGGCAATGCCAGAGCTGACATATCCTAATGACTTTTAATCCCTGCACAGGTTCCTGCACGGCGTCTGTCGTACTGCGCTATTCTTTCCTGAAAAACTGATGGCCCTACCAACTAGGGCTATTACAGTAGTGTGAATACAGCCTAACACTAAAAGACCTGCTATTACAACACAGAGGCCCCCCGAGGACTACGTAACTATGTACTATTTCCAACATCTGACACCTACTGACACATTTTAGGCCTCAGTACATAAGGTGCAGCGTAAAGTTTTGTCAGTCACTTAATGTGACAGATATAACCAATGCGGTATAACCTGCTTCTGCCATGACCCTCGGAGGTAAGACTTACCAAGGCTTGCAGGATCCCATCCATGGCGATAGTCCCTTCAATGGTGAGGTAAGAGGCCTTGGATAATGTGAAAAGAGCCCAGTCTAAAAAATCTGCCATCCTTTTCTCTTTGACATCTGGGCGGGTGATGAACCTGAAGAAATATCAAAAATCCATTAGTTGAAGGATTTGGGAGTGGCAAGGATGTATGACTACACAGAGGGCACCACACCACTTTATGGCTACATGTAGGGCACTGTCTGGCTATGCAGTTCTACGTAGGGCACTGCTCCACTATATGGCTGGCTCCAGGTAGGCCACTGCACAGCTATACAGCTACAACACTTATGGTATTATATGGCTACAACACGTAGGGTACCGCTCAGCTATATAGCTACAACACATAGGCAGGGCTCCAGATGGCGACCAAAATGGTCGCCAATGCGACTGACATCTTGCAAATGGCGCCCAGATTTATTAATCTGGGCGCCATTTGCGACTGGCCCCGGCGGCGGCGCACTGTCTCTTTAAGGACAGTGACCGCCTTCCGCACGCTGCACTGAAGCGTGTCTCCGCACACTGGGGACACGCTTCTCCAGTGACGTCATCTAGCACGTCCGTCATTCATTGGACGGACGGCCGCAGAGGCGCCACACTCATCCAGCGCCTCTCTCCCGCCTCTCCTCACCCGGCGGATCCTCAAGTTCACCCCAGCGGCACCATACTTAGATTGTTGGTGACTGGGTGAGTATAACCGGAGGGGCGGCAGGGGTGGCGGCCGGCCAGTAATGTGTGTGACGGGGACCGCGGCCTGGGTAGTGTTTCTATTGTGATGGCGGCCAGGTGCGGTAGTCAGTGCGTGGGGGTGGGGATGTATAGACTGCACAGTACCACTTCCCTCAGTGTCTGTATGTATATACACTGCACAGTACCACTTCCCTCAGTGTCTGTATGTAATACACTGCACAGTACCACTTCCCTCAGTGTCTGTATGTATATAGACTGCACAGTACCACTTCCCTCAGTGTCTGTATGTAATACACTGCACAGTACCACTTCCCTCAGTGTCTGTATGTATATACACTGCACAGTACCACTTCCCTCAGTGTCTGTATGTATAGACTGCACAGTACCACTTCCCTCAGTGTCTGTATGTAATACACTGCACAGTAGCACTTCCCTCAGTGTCTGTATGTATATACACTGCACAGTACCACTCCCCTCAGTGTCTGTATGTATACACTGCACAGTACCACTTCCCTCAGTGTCTGTATGTATACACTGCACAGTACCACTTCCCTCAGTGTCTGTATGTGTAATAGACTGCACAGTGCCACTTCCCTCAGTGTCTGTATATATATAGACTGCACAGTACCACTTCCCTCAGTGTCTGTATGTAATACACTGCACAGTACCACTTCCCTCAGTGTCTGTATGTATATACACTGCACAGTAGCACTTCCCTCAGTGTCTGTATGTATATACACTGCACAGTACCACTTCCCTCAGTGTCTGTATGTATACACTGCACAGTACCACTTCCCTCAGTGTCTGTATGTATACACTGCACAGTACCACTTCCCTCAGTGTCTGTATGTGTAATAGACTGCACAGTGCCACTTCCCTCAGTGTCTGTATATATATAGACTGCACAGTACCACTTCCCTCAGTGTCTGTATGTAATACACTGCACAGTAGCACTTCCCTCAGTGTCTGTATGTATATACACTGCACAGTACCACTTCCCTCAGTGTCTGTATGTATATACACTGCACAGTAGCACTTCCCTCAGTGTCTGTATGTATATACACTGCACAGTACCACTTCCCTCAGTGTCTGTATGTATATACACTGCACAGTAGCACTTCCCTCAGTGTCTGTATGTATATACACTGCACAGTACCACTCCCCTCAGTGTCTGTATGTATATACACTGCACAGTAGCACTTCCCTCAGTGTCTGTATGTAATACACTGCACAGTACCACTACCCTCAGTGTCTGTATGTGTAATAGACTGCACAGTGCCACTTCCCTCAGTGTCTGTATATATATATAGACTGCACAGTACCACTTCCCTCAGTGTCTGTATGTAATACACTGCACAGTACCACTTCCCTCAGTGTCTGTATGTATACACTGCACAGTAGCACTTCCCTCAGTGTCTGTATGTATATACACTGCACAGTAGCACTTCCCTCAGTGTCTGTATGTATACACTGCACAGTACCACTTCCCTCAGTGTCTGTATGTATACACTGCACAGTACCACTTCCCTCAGTGTCTGTATGTGTAATAGACTGCACAGTGCCACTTCCCTCAGTGTCTGTATATATATATAGACTGCACAGTACCACTTCCCTCAGTGTCTGTATGTAATACACTGCACAGTACCACTTCCCTCAGTGTCTGTATGTATACACTGCACAGTAGCACTTCCCTCAGTGTCTGTATGTATATACACTGCACAGTACCACTTCCCTCAGTGTCTGTATGTATACACTGCACAGTACCACTTCCCTCAGTGTCTGTATGTGTAATAGACTGCACAGTGCCACTTCCCTCAGTGTCTGTATATATATATATACACTGCACAGTACCACTTCCCTCAGTGTCTGTATATATATAAACTGCACAGTACCACTTCCCTCAGTGTCTGTATACATATAAACTGCACAGTACCACTTCCCTCAGTGTCTGTATATATATAAACTGCACAGTACCACTTCCCTCAGTGTCTGTATATATATATATATATATATAGACTGCACAGTATTACTTCCCTCTGTCTGTATATATAGACTGCACAGTACCACTTCCCTCAGTGTCTGTATGTATAGACTGCACAGTACCACTTCCCTCAGTGTCTGTATGTATAGACTGCACAGTACCACTTCCCTCAGTGTCTGTATGTATAGACTGCACAGTACCACTTCCCTCAGTGTCTGTATGTATAGACTGCACAGTACCACTTCCCTCAGTGTCTGTATGTATAGACTGCACAGTAGCACTTCCCTCAGTGTCTGTATGTATATACACTGCACAGTACCACTTCCCTCAGTGTCTGTATGTATATACACTGCACAGTACCACTCCCCTCAGTGTCTGTATGTAGACACTGCACAGTACCACTTCCCATATACATTGCCACAGGGGCTATATGTCATCGGCTGTAGAGTAGATCATTGCCGATAAGATGGCAGCTGGCTGAGGGAACACACCGGCAGCAGGGGGGTATATGGTTGTCAAGTTGCAAATTTCCATGTTGAACGTTTTCAAACTAAGAAAAGAAAGAATCTAAAGGAGGAGGAGGCTGCCGTGGCCTCTGCACACAGTAAGTCCCATTTAACATAACATTAATGTTACATGTTTTAAAATGTTGGCGACCAAATATTCTATTTGGCGCCTAAATTTTTCAGGTTAGGAGCCAATGGCTCCTAGGTAAATTCTTTAGTCTGGAGCCCTGATAGGGTACTGCTCAGCTATAAGGCTACAACACATAGGGCACTGTCTGGCTATAAGTCTACAACACGTAGGGTACTGCTCCACTGGCTCCAGGTAGGCCACTGCACAGCTATACAGCTACAACACTTATGATATTATATTGCTACAACACGTAGGGTACTGCTCAGCTATAAGGCTACAACACATAGGGCAGTGTCTGGCTTTAAGTCTACAACACGTAGGGTACTGCTCCACTGGCTCCAGGTAGGCCAATGCACAGCTATACAGCTACAACACTTTGGGTATTATATGGCTATAACATGTAAGGTACCGCTCAGCTATATAGCTGCAACACGTAGGGTACTGCTCGTCTATACGGCTACAATACTTAGGGTATTATACCCCTATAACAAATAGGGTACTGCTCGTCTATACAGCTACAATACTTATGGTATTATACCCCTATAACAAATAGGGTACTGCTCGTCTATATGGCTACAACACTTAGGGTATTATACCCCTATAACAAATAGGGTACTGCTCGGCTATATCACATAGGGCACTGTCTGGCTATAAGGCTACAATGCATAGGGCACTGTCTGGCTACAAGGCTACAACACTTAGGGCACTGCCCGACTATTTAGCTGCATGAAGGGCACTAGTTGGCTATATGGTTATTTTGTCTGTATACTAGTCGGCTATACGGCTGCAGGAAGGGCACTGTCTGACTACAGAGGCACCTCAAGAAGAGGATGTTTATATAGGGGCCAATGATCAGGGGCCACAAAGACACAGCTGTACGTCCATAGATTTTAAAGGGAACTAGGCAACTGCTGAGATGAGACTGAGGTAGAATCAATGTTATGTATGATACATTGTCATGAACCCTAGTTTTAAAGGGGTCCTTGGATGTAGGCTGCCTGTATAATACACAGTGTTACACGTTTCTTGTATGTATAGAAGCTTCCTACTCTATACTAATGCACTGTAATATCATCTTCCCTGCTGTGAATGGTAATAAGATGTCTGAACATCTGAGCAATAAGCACTGTGCACAATGAGGACCCCCAGAAGCCAAGTGCAGGGACATACATACAGTCATATGATGGAAGAGGAGTCCTCTGCTGACACCTAGAGGCTGATCTTACAACAACACTCAGATCTTCCCTAGGGCTCAGCCCTTCTGGTCATTGCATTGGTAGCTGGAGGTCCCTGTTCGTCCATGACCTGCCTCTTATTACATTGTATAACCACGAATCCTTTAGCAATAGTGTTGGTATTGAAAGAGATTAGATAAGAGTGTGATGTAAATCTACAGCAAACTGTGGTGTTTGGATGTATAGTGAGTGTACAGGGAAGATGTGCAGTGAATGGGGAGGACTCAGCGGTATCTAGTCTCCTCATACAGCAGAGGCTCTAAGGATGTACTACACAACATACAGACTTACTTAGAAACAAGAACGGCGGCCGCATCCCGAGCTTTGTCACTAACCAGCAGATAGGACTGAAATAATGAGTAGACAGAGTCAGATTCATCCATATATATATATATATATATATATATATAAAAACACACATATAAACAGAGAGAGAAAACATTCAACGAGACCAGACCTTGGCGACATCCAGGATGTGATCCATGGTAGAGCGACGTATTTGTCCTCCTTCCGTAGAGAGATTTCCGTCCAAGCGTGAGAGGTCAAAGGGTATGAGACATGTCATAGACAACCACAGGAGTAACATGTAACGTGTCTCCCATGTCTTAAAGAGAAAATACACCACGTAAGAGGTTGAACCCCAAAATACATCCATGTTCATATATTCGTTAACATAATTGTTAAAAATCGCTTCGTCTAATAGGACCCTAAGTGTGTCTTTGTCCTGTACCCAAGTGTCATTATCCTGTACCCCAAGTGTCAGCGTGTCACTATCCTGTACCCCAAGTGTCACTATCCTGTACCCCAAGTGTCAGTGTGTCACTATCCTGTACCCCAAGTGTCAGCGTGCCACTATCCTGTACCCCAAGTGTCAGCGTGTCACTATCCTGTACCCCAAGTGTCACCATCCTGTACCCCAAGTGTCAGCGTGTCACCATCCTGTACCCCAAGTGTCAGCGTGTCACCATCCTGTACCCCAAGTGTCAGCGTGTCACTATCCTGTACCCCAAGTGTCAGCGTGTCACTATCCTGTACCCCAAGTGTCAGCGTGTCCCTATCCTGTACCCCTGGTATCGGTGTGTAATTCTGCTCTTACTTGGATTCATTGCTTCTGAGCCTTACCCTTGTTACAATAGGAGGAGGGTAAAGTCCATGATCCTATGACGCTTTCTCCCTACTGTAAACATGACATAATTGGAGGATCTATAGTAACATTGTTGCTCTCACCTCGTGATCTGCAGGATTCTGTACTGAGATCATTTCAAGCACCGGATGCACATCCACAACCTCATGCGGGAAGAGGCGGAGGAAAATCTTATAGCCCCGAACCTGCCGGAACACAGATCAGTCACTACAGCTGCATAAATAGGGAGAAGCTGACTATATGGCCCAAGCACTGTCCCCCAGAGAGAGCCACCATGGAAATGTAAGCAATATACAGAGACAATTATCAAATAAAAACTTCAGAGGGGACAGTGGATTAGACGGCATTTTTTCATCAACATTTTTTCTTGCTGAGCAGAAGGGACTTCAAACATTTACATGTAATGGAATATGTTATCTGCAAATCACGATCCAAACTGCTGACATTGTTAAGGCCCTATTACACAAAGCAATTATCGTCCATATTCAGACGATACCAACCATTACGGCAGATAATCGATTCGTGTAATAGAAGACAACAATTAGCCGACATACACAATGCCGGCTGATTGTCGTCTTTCAACATGTTGAAAGAAGACAGTGCAGTTGTGGTGAATTTAGCACAGCTGGACAGCCATGGTGCCGAGTGGGGGGGGCTTGGGGTGTACTGAGAAGAAACAAATGTTCTTCATAGTAACTACAGCCTTTAACCATTTGACGCCTTCTGCTACAGCTGGAATACCAGAACTATCAGACACATGACCCCTAGTGGTAGCAGCAAACAACAGAGGAGGATGCAGGTATGAAGCAATCACTGGCAGACAGCTTACCTTGGAAATGAGATAGAGAAACTTGAAGCCCAGATGCACAAGAACAGGTGGAGAGGTTTTGTCTCGTACAATTTGAAGTAAGAGATCCAGCATCCATTCTGTAAGAGATCACAAAGTATGTCAGGGCATGGTGAGTTTAGAGATAGCTGCTATAAAGTAATAGTCAACTCCTTGTGTCCCCACTGGCCTCTTCCTCCCTTGTCAGGGTAGAAAATATTCACACACCCCCCCCCAGCTCAAGAGCCTTTGTGCATCTCCTGGAATCTACATCTGAGCAGACTGATTCTTGTGAGGAGGAGCTAGAAATGGTCAGGAAGGACAAGATAACTTACCAAGATGTGGATCCAAGAGATGAGGCTGCTCCTGATACGTGTCCATTATCACTGCAAAATATGACAGGGCAATCCATAAATTACCCAGAAGCCTCAGAGAAAACAAGCCACAGATATAAAGACATGAATATTGCATTGGATTAATGGAGGTAATATGAGACACAGATTGCAGGAGGGATGTGAGACAGATATGATGAGGTGAAGTACACAGATTATAAACAAATACATGGTAGATAGATAAATCGATCAATATGAAATGATAACAATGCACAGGATGGTTGTAGGGGAGACATTAGACAGGGTTCATTTAGGCTATGTTCACACACTGTATTTGGCAGTTAAACAACAGAAGATGTTGCAGGCCGCAACACTGGCCATTGTTTAACAGCACTGCATAATTGCATAGCAGTGTATGGAACAACGGCAGTAGTGTATACACCCTGTATACACTACAGCCGTTGTTCTCTGCCTCCGCATAAAATAAGCGACAAGTCTATTTAGTACAGCCAAAGTTCAGCGAACTGCGGCTGTACAAAATAGCCTGTGCTCACAGTGTAAAGTACGGCTCCCAGCCATACTTTACACTGTGGTCTATGGCAAAATGGAGTGCGGGCATACCCGAATGTGCCCGCATTCCAAATAAAATCAAGTGATGTTCATGTGGCCGATACTGCAGTATCGGCCGGGCGAACATGTCAGACATCGGCTGTTGTTTGACATGGCCGTGTCAAACCACGGCCAATGTTCATAGCCAGTGTGAACATGGCCTTAAACTGCTCTCAGCTCCTTGGCTGCCCTGCTGATTGTCTCTGCTCACCTATAAGCTTCTGTGCAGACCTCCATGCTGATGGTCTCTACTCACCTATAAATCTCTGTGTGCAGACCTCCCTACTGACCAGCTCCTCGCACGCGTTCCGCAGGCCGACAATCAGCTCTCGAGTTTCTTTACTTTCTGTGAATGATTCTAGGATGTTCCCGCTGGACACCGTTTCCTGCCCTCCATCCTCCTCATGTTCTGAGGTATCGGCGGCCATGATGATTGGAGGTAGACAGGATCAGAGATCACCTGTCACAGTGAAGAAAGAAGTGAAGTCAATATGTGGGGTTGACAACTACAACACACAGCACATACCATACTGGAGAGGTATACATGTCTTGGAAAGCTGGCTGGCAAACAATATGGACTCATTACAGTTTCCAAAGATTTCCACCTTGCTTTCCTACACTTCAGAATGGCAAATCTGCCTAGTGACCCTAATCCCTTACTAGCTGGCAGATGTGTCACCACTGTACTGTAGGAATCTCAAACAGGTTTAGGGGGCACAGCACATACAGATATAAGATAAAATAATTTTTGAGTAAACATCCACTAGTGTAGGGAATGGAAGTAAGGCTGGTATTACACGGATCGATTATCGTTTGAAAAATCGTTAAATTGTTCGGATTTGAACGATAATCGTTTCATGTAATAGCAGGCAACGATTAAACGACCAACGAGAAATCGTTGATCGTTTAATAGGATCCGGACCTATTTTTATCGTTTGATCGTTCGCACATCGTTCGCACACCGTTCGATGGAATAAGAATTCGCAGCTGAAATGTACGCAATACCGACGACTAAACGACCGCAAGAACGATCATAAATAACGATCATCGTTCCATGTAATTGGGCGAACGATTTCGGATCGTTTGCCTTAGCGGTCGTTTAAGATCGTTTATCGTTGAAAAATTGCTTGGTGTAATAGTACCCTAAATGAACCTCTGAATTTGATAACCTGTAGATCCCCTATCAGCAATGACCACCTACACCAATTAAGTGTTTCTTATAACCGCAAATTATACCTACACAACAATGTGAAAAAATCATGAACCATTTATTGCTGCCAATAAGTTCCTCAACATTTCTGGGATGCCTTGTGTGCAGCGCCCTCTTCAGGTCAGGCCACAGCATCTTTGTTCTAAAACACACATCATCTTCTTCCAGGCTGTAGCTGCTTTCTTTCTGTTTTGGTTCATTGTCATGTTTACAGAATCACCCAAGGTCTCTTCAGCTTGAGGTCATGGACGGCCACCCTGACATTCTCCAGTATAATATTCTCATGTTTCTCAATGAGCACAAGGTGTCCGGGTCCCAAACCATAATGACAGCTCCCAGCTATGAGGTTTTGGTGCTGTGTCCAGGGATAGTCCTCTTCCACTTTTGTCTCATGTGTCCATACAACACTTCCCTAGAAACACTTTGGAACATCAAGGTATTTCCCAAAAGTTGAGATGGCCCGACACGTTTTCTGGACAGCAGCGGATTCTTCCATGGTGACCTGTCATAACCCCTATTCTTGTTCTGTGCTGTTTTTGGAAGAAAGTGGCCATGTCTTTCCAAACCTGGACATACACCCCTAGGGAGGGCAATCGATCCTACACAGACAGTTTGTGTGACTATGAATTGATGGACTCTGAGCTATAGCCTCTTTCAGCTCAAGCATTGCTACATCATGTCTCCTTAGGTTTTCTAAAAGACGTCTGCATTGAGGCACATTTTACATCAAACCTATTAACCTGAAAAACAAGATTAAAAAATGTTGTTTTCTTCCAAGAACAGCACCACATCTGTGCTCAGTTTGTTTGTGGTATTACAAATCGGCTCTATTTACTTTAATGGAGCCGCAATACTACACGCAAACTCAAGACAAGAATGGTGCCATTAAAGGGGGGAAATAAAACAATATTTTCCTTACCCTGGATAACCCCTTAATGACCCCTTACAAGGGGCTATCAGCAGGTTAGATTCGTCTAACCAGCTAGTAGTTCTCCTTTAATTACCGGCTAATTTTTAGTGTTTTTTTTATTATTTTTTCATACTTTTTTACTTTATTAACTTTTTTCTTTATTCCTATAGAGAATACTATTTATTAACTTTATTTTGTAGTTATAATGCATTGCCATACTTCGGTATGTTAAAACATTACGTCTGTCTCTCTGTGACACTGGCTGCTGCTAGGTCTACCCTTAGGGTCCTATTATACCAACAGGTATCTGACAAATTTTTTACAGCTCAAGCCAGGAATGGATTTAAAAAGAGGAGAAATTTACTCTTTCCATAAAGTCACTGTCATTACACTTCTTTTTGCAGAAATCAATAATCCAGGCGATTTTAAGAAACTTTGTAATTGGATTTATTAGTCGAAAAAAGGTATTTTTATCATGAAAAAGCAGTTTGACGCTCTCCCCCCTGTCTTCATTATTTTCTATGAAGAGGGGAGAGATGAGGTACCAAAACAGGACAACAAAGAGTTAATTTACAGCTACATCACTGGGCTATCTCCTCTCACAGTCAGCACTGACCTCTCTGACCTCTGAATAACACTTTCACACAGTTCCACACTGTGTAATCCTTTGTTCTCTGCTGCAGACTAATCTCCCTCTTCCCTCCTCCCTTCTCCATAGCACAGACAGAGTCTGACTGATGTAACAGTCAAGATTTTCAGATTCTGAGCAGTGGATGACAGAAAGGAAGGGAGGGGGGGTGGACCTGGGAAAAGTCTTTTAAAATGTAGATATTTGCTTAATAAACCCAATTACAAAGTTTCTTAAAATCGCCTGGACTATTGATTTCTGCAAAAAAAAAAACAAAAAAAAAAAAAAAAAAAAAACACTCTTTAATGACCTAGCAGCAGGCAGAACAATCAGACAGCCCTCGGGTCCTTTCTAGGTCCCTAGAGATGACTGAGGAGCTTTTTCCCTGTGTCTCATCAGGCCACTGGAAAAACCCGGAGACCTGATCTGAGCGAGGAATCCCCTTTGATAATGCCAGGGTCATGGACCACAGCACTCTAGAGGTTAAAAAGGCAGGACCAGGGGTTCCTCCACCACAACCCCCTCGACTGCAGCGGCTTCAAAAGACAGTGGGTGGTTGTTAGGTGTTAATGGGCAAAGCACCTGTGAAATCTGCCTATCCTATCGGTACAATCTATCTGTGGCTGTATCCATGTTTTCCAGGACTCCTTGGGGTGGCACCCAACTTATGGAGCCGCCGGGAGTCAAAGACAGAGGGTTTGGGTACGGCTAATGTTGCTAACATTTTGACTGGCTCGCTCAACACCAGTCACTAGCTGTGTAGCGTCGCTGTTTGCTGCATCTGGGAGCCATATCATCACAGAGGTGCACTTCCTTTTTTTTCCCCCTACACTGTGGATGTTTCCTCAATAAGACATGAAGTACAATCAGACCACACCCTATCAGTAATCAGTGAGGAAGGACAGCAGTATCTATATACACGAGGTGATGTAGGAAAACGGAGTATATACACATGAGGTGAGGGAGGAGAGCGGTGTATATACGCAGGAGGTGAGGGAGGAGAGCGGTGTATATACGCAGGAGGTGAGGGAGGAGAGCGGTGTATATACACCTGAGGTGAGGGAGGAGAGCGGTGTATATACACAAGAGGTGAGGGAGAAGAGCGGTGTATATACATGATGTGATATAGGAGAGCGGAATATACACATGATGTGAAGTAGGTGAGCAGTGTATATACGCTTGATGTGAGGGAGGAGAGCGGTGTATATACGCATGATGTGAGGGAGGAGAGCGGTGTATATACGCATGATGTTAGGGAGGAGAGCGGTGTATATACGCATGATGTGAGGGAGGAGAGCGGTGTATATACGCATGATGTTAGGGAGGAGAGCGGTGGGAGGAGAGCGGTGTATATACGCATGATGTGAGGGAGGAGAGCGGTGTATATACGCAGGAGGTGAGGGAGGAGAGCGGTGTATATACACATGAGGAGAGCGGAGTATATACACATGAGGAGAGCTGTGTATATACACATGAGGAGAGTGGTGTATATACACATGAGGAGAGTGGTGTATATACACATGAGGAGAGCGGTGTATATACACATGAGGAGAGCGGTGTATATACACATGAGGTGAGGGAGGAGAGCGGTGTATATACACATGAGGTGAGGGAGGAGAGCGGTGTATATACACATGAGGTGAGGGAGGAGAGCGGTGTATATACACATGAGGTGAGGGAGGAGAGCGGTGTATATACACATGAGGTGAGGGAGGAGAGCGGTGTATATACACATGAGGTGAGGGAGGAGAGCGGTGTATATACACATGAGGTGAGGGAGGAGAGTGGTGTATATACACATGAGGAGAGCGGTGTATATACACATGAGGAGAGCGGTGTATATACACATGAGGTGAGGGAGGAGAGTGGTATATATACACATGAGGTGAGGGAGGAGAGTGGTATATATACACATGAGGTGAGGGAGGAGAGTGGTATATATACACATGAGGTGAGGGAGTAGGCACAGTATATACACATGAGGTGAGTGGAGGGAGTAGGCACAGTATATACACATGAGGTGAGTGGAGGGTGTAGGCACAGTATATACACATGAGGTAAGTGGTGTATACACATGAGTGGAGGGAGTAGGCACAGTATATACACATGAGGTGAGTGGAGGGAGTAGGCACAGTATATACACATGAGGTGAGTGGTGTATACACATGAGGTGAGTGGTGTATACACATGAGGTGAGGGAGTAGGCACAGTATATACACATGAGGTGAGGGAGTAGGCACAGTATATACACATGAGGTGAGTGGTGTATACACATGAGTGGAGGGAGTAGGCATAGTATATACACATGAGATGAGAGAGTAGGCACAGTATATACACATGAGTGGAGGGAGTAGGCACAGTATATACACATGAGGTGAGTGGTGTATACACATGAGGTGAGTGGTGTATACACATGAGGTGAGGGAGTAGGCACAGTATATACACATGAGGTGAGGGAGTAGGCACAGTATATACACATGAGGTGAGTGGTGTATACACATGAGTGGAGGGAGTAGGCATAGTATATACACATGAGATGAGAGAGTAGGCACAGTATATACACATGAGTGGAGGGAGTAGGCACAGTATATACACATGAGGTGAGTGGTGTATACACATGAGTGGAGGGAGTAGGCACAGTATATACACATGAGGTGAGTGGTGTATACACATGAGGTGAGGGAGTAGGCACAGTATATACACATGAGGTGAGGGAGTAGGCACAGTATATACACATGAGGTGAGGGAGTAGGCACAGTATATATACATGAGGTGAGTGGTGTATACACATGAGTGGAGGGAGTAGGCACAGTATATACACATGAGATGAGAGAGTAGGCACAGTATATACATAGAGGAGGATGAGGGAATACATTATACACACAGATGATGGAGAAGTCTGCTGCACATGTATACATGGTATAGGGGTGGGGTTACGGTATATACGGTATACGTACGTGATGCGGTAATTGAGCGTCTTGATTACTCCCGGGTCTCGGCACACACACCACGTGACTCGCCGGTATCCAGGCTCTCACTGACAGCAGAACAACGACCAGTACGGATGCTGAGGAGGGACAGAAGAGCGCGGTGCGCGAAGCGGAACTGTCTGTATCTGCGTCACTGTGCGGCTGAGGGATCGCGGCCGGAGCCTCATGTAATATAATCCTCTTACACTATCCCCCTGCTGTGCGTCTTCTGTTTCCGCTCTCCTTATTCCTGTTTCCCCCTTTTTATTGTTGGGCGCTATCTCTCACAGAGCTGCAGCGCGGGGACATCAGAGGGGGCAGCAGTTGCCCATGGCAACCAATCACATAGCTTCTTTCACTTTCCAAAGGGCCTACTGGTGAGCTGGTTGGTTGCCATGGGCAACCACCTACCGTCATAATGGAGAATACTTTGCACTTTTTTTTGTATGTGTTACACACTTAAACCAGGTGTGCTATTATTCATGTAAATCCAGTGGAGACAGTAAATAATAGTGAACTATAGTAAATGTGATGGGAAGTTGGAGGCCACACCCACTATTTTATGTTTTTATGCCAAAAAGCAGCGTATGATATTAGAGCAATTCTGCCCCCTGCCCTAGCACCACTACGGCCTCACTGTGTATTATGCCGCCCCTTTACACACAGCACAGTGAGGCGGAGCTAGGGCCCAAGGAAGTAGAAGCTCCGCCTCCTTGACACTTTTCATGGCCAGAGTATTTGCTTTTTTTTTTTACATGAGAAATCAAACACAGGCAACTGGTATATTCTGCAAGCCTTTCATGATATCTGTACAGTGTACAGGGGTGATGGATTCCCTTAAAATTCCCCCAGACACATTTTACTTTATCCCTCACAGCTCACATGGTGTTGTAGTGTTCACTAGGCTATACAGTGCTTATGTGGTGCCATACAGTACTCACATGGTATATTGTATTCACAGGGCCATACAGTACTCATATAGTATATAGTATTCACAGGGCCATACAGTACTCACATAGTATATAGTATTCACAGGGCCATACAGTACTCACATAGTATATAGTATTCACAGGGCCATACAGTACTCACATAGTATATAGTATTCACAGGGCCATACAGTACTCACATAGTATATAGTATTTACATAGTATATAGTATTCACAGAGCCATACAGTACTCACATAGTATATAGTATTCACAGGGCCATACAGTACTCACATAGTATATAGTATTCACAGGGCCATACAGTACTCACATAGTATATAGTATTTACATAGTATATAGTATTCACAGGGCCATACAGTACTCACATAGTATATAGTATTCACAGGGCCATACAGTACTCACATAGTATATAGTATTCACAATGCCATACAGCAGTGATTTTCAACCAGTGTGCCGCGACACATGGTTGGGTGTGCCGCGGGGAAAATTCCCCAAACTATGGTGTCCCTGCAGATCGCCCCGCTGCTGCTGTCCGCCTCACCTACTGGCCGCCTGTAGCGCCCGGACGTGCTCCTCCTATCCAATCAGCGGAGACCTGGAGTGTGGTGCACTGCACGCATCCAATCAGCGTGTGTGCTACGGCCCGCCGCAGTGCACCACGCTCCCGGTCTCCGCTGATTGGAGGAGCACGTCCGGGCCCTACGGGCGGCCAGTAGGTGAGGCGGACAGCAGCGGAGACCATCTCGGAGGAGGTGAGGAGGAAGGGGGGGAGAGAAACCTGGGGATGGGGGAGAGAAACAGGAGAAAACAATGGGGGAGAGAAACCTGGGGATGGGGGAGAGAAACATGGGGATGGGGGAGAGAAACAGGAGAAAACAATGGGGGAGAGAAACCTGGGGATGGGGGAGAGAAACCTGGGGATGGGGGAGAGACAGGGAGAGAAGCATGGGGGAGAGATACCTGGGGATGGGGGAGAGAAACCTGGGGATGGGGGAGAGACAGGGAGAGAAGCATGGGGGAAAGAAACATGGGGATGGGGGAGAGAAACATGGGGATGGGAGAGAGACAGGGAGAGAAGCATGGGGGAGAGAAACCTGGGGATGGGAGAGAGACAGGGAGAGAAGCATGGGGGAGAGAAACCTGGGGATGGGAGAGAGACAGGGAGAGAAGCATGGGGGAGAGAAACCTGGGGATGGGGGAGAGACAGGGAGAGAAGCATGGGGGAGAGAAACATGGGGATGGGGTAGAGAAGCATGGGGGAGAGACAGGGAGAGAAGGATGGGGGAGAGAAGCCTGGGGATGGGGGGAGAGAAACATGGGGATGGGGGAGAAACAGGGGAGAGAAGTTTGGGGGAGAGAAGCACAGGAGAGAAGCATGGGGGAGAGAAGCACAGGAGAGAAGCAGGGGGGAGAAGTATGGTGGAGAGAAGCAGGGGGGAGAGAAGCATGGGGTAGAGAAGCACAGGGTAGAGAAGCATGGGGGAGAAGTATGGTGGAGAGAAGCACAGGAGAGAAGCACAGGAGAGAAGCATGGGGTAGAGAAGCACAGGAGAAAAGCAGGGGGGAGAAGTATGATGGAGAGAAGCACAGGAGAGAAGCACAGGGGGAGAAGAAAACAGGCCCAGGTTTCACACACTAGTGAGTATAAATACATTTAGAATCTATATTATTAACTATATGTATAATATGTACTGTTTTAGTGTCATTTTGTGCCATTTTGGTTGGTGGTGTGCCCCGGGATTTTTTAAGTATAAAAAGTGTGCCGCGGCTCAAAAAAGGTTGAAAATCACTGCCATACAGCACTCACATTGCACACCGTGTTCACAACACAAACGGTATATAGTATTCACAGCACCATACAGTACTCGCTTGTTATATAGTATTCACAGCACCATACAGTACTCACATGGTGTATAGTATTCACAGGGCATTACTAAAACATGTGACCTTTTTTCTTATTGAAAAAAATAGCTTTGCTTAAATATTACTGTAAATTCACTAATATCCTCCCTTCACTATATGGAAGGTACTACTTTATTTTATTTTTTTATTGGGGGGGGGGGGGTAGGGGTCAGTTTACGTGTCCATTTAATCTGTATTGGTGATAGATTGAGAATGTCTTGTTTTTTACTCAAACGTCATTGTTTCAGGTCTGGCCTAGGTGGACAAAGAGCTTACAGATCCTGTGTGCCTTCTGCGCATTGAGAACCCCAGCCCCCACCAGATGCAAGAGCCATCTTGAAACGTGCATTTGGCTGCATATGTGACTTGTGAATTCTTGAAAATACCCGAGCTCTGCCACTGCCTCACAGTGAGATAGTGACATTGTATTCATAATGGCGTTTGCTGAACTTAGGGAAGAACTGAACTGCTCCATTTGCCTGAACATATTTACAGATCCAGTCACCCTGAGCTGTGGACACAACTTCTGCTGGGACTGTATTGATCGTGTGTTGCACACCCAGGGGGGCTCTGGAGTCTATAGCTGTCCTGACTGCAGAGCTGAGTTTCCTGAGCGTCCGGCACTGTACAAAACCATTGCTCTTCGTAACATAGCAAAGTGTCTCAAGTCTAAGCCAGAGGAGCAAGAAACTGGTGGGATCTTCTGCACTTACTGTGACTCTTCCGTACCTGCTGTTAAAACCTGTCTTCAATGTGAAGCTTCCTTGTGTGACAAGCACCTAAAAAAACACAGCAAGTCAGACGATCACATCTTAATGGAACCCACCACTTCTCTGGAGAATAGGAAATGTTCGACCCATAAGAAGATTCTGGAATACTACTGCATTGATGATTCCACTTGTGTCTGTGTCACCTGCTGCCTGGCCGGAAAGCACAAAGGGCACCAGGTAGAACCAATGGACGAGGAATATGAGAGAAAGAGAGCAAAACTCAGAAATATCCTGGAGAAGCTCGATTCACAGCGAGAGGAGACCAAAAAACGAGTCCAACGCCTAGAAGGACAAAAACAAAAAGTAAAGAAAAAAGCAGCTCTAGAATCGGAGAGAGTCTCCTCCATGTTCAGAGACGTCCAGAGACTTCTTGTAGAACTAGAGAAGAAAGTTCTAGATGAGATCTCCAGACAGATGGATCAGGTGGTGGCGTCAGTTTCTGATCTAATCCAGCGTTTTGAATCGCAGAAGGACGAGTTGTCCAGAGAGATTTCCCGCATTGAGGAGCTGTGTCTCCTGACTGATCCATTTACTCTCCTACAAGAGCAGGAATCTTATAACTATAACTGTAGTGGTGGTGCTGAAGACCAAAAAGACAGTGTATCGTCCGAGTATGTTGGTGATCTGGACAAAAATCTAACCTCCTTGACATTACATACAGGGTTGGCCGATATCATAGCGCACTTTAAGGGAGGCCTCCATGTTGTGGAAGTTTCAGATTTACTTCTGGATGTCAATACCGCCGCCAATTACATTCACATCTCAAGCGACCTGAAAACGGCTTCTTATTCAAATAATGAAAGTCATCCAGAATCTCCTGAGAGGTTTGAGGACTGTCAGGTTTTAAGCACCAGAAGCTTCTCATCAGGTCACCATTATTGGGAGGTAGAAGTTAGCAAATCAGGGTACTGGATGATAGGAGTGTGTTACCCCACCATAAGCAGAAAAGGGGACCAGTCATACATGGGGAGCAACGAGAAGTCCTGGTGTTTAGCTAGGTTGAAATCAAAGAAGCATCATTATTCGGTGATACATCATGGTAAGGGAATCAATATACCCTTCAAGGCATCCAGCCAGAGATTAGTGATCTATCTGGATTATGAGGCCGGGCAGCTGTCATTTTATGAGCTGTGTCAGCCGGTTAGACACCTGCATACCTTCAACACTGCTTTTACCGAGCCTCTTCATGCTGCCTTCTACATATGGGATGAATGGGTGGCAGTCAGAAGCTAGGATCCCAGTATTATATAGAAGGGAATTATTGTGAGGTTTAGGACTACCAAAAATTTCAGTCAATAGACCCCATTAATCTACCAACAAAAAGGTCCTTGGTTCTTTGTAATTAAACTTAACATCTCCAGGACTAGATTGAGATGAGTGGGTTTTTTTATGTGACCTACAGAATTGTTTTGTTTTCTGGCAAATCGATCAAGTTAAAGTGATATACGGGCAGCTTTTCGGAACTCACAATGATTTGTCCAAGAGCTATCACCAATCCCACCTTACACTTTCACGCACAGCTCTGATAAGCATGTATGTATTCTAAATCGGGAAAGTCCAGTTGCCATCATACATATTCTTAAATTTGTCCTTCAGCTGATTGATTATTGATAAGTTTATTTAGAATTGATAGCGTATTCTAAAAAATGGGAGCTTTATCTCCAGTTTGGAGGGCACTTCTACTGGTGCATTTATTTACTGTTTATTGGAATAGGTTTGCTTTCTACCTTCAGTTTAAATGTGGAGCCTTTCTGTTTTTGGAGCCTTATTTATGGTTATGTCCTTATATGATCCTTCTGTTTCTGTTGTTGATAATGGTGTCAGAAGTGTTTGGCAACTGCAGTCTACCCAGCGCTATTGACCTGTACATTCACTAAAGCCAGCATCTATCGGGACTACCAGCTTTTGTTTGATGCTTTATGCTTTGTTTAGCGGGTTGTCTACCACGTACGTGGTTTTCAGGAAACTTATTACACTTGTGTCACAATAAACAGTCTACAGTGTTTACCCTGTGAATACTCCTCACCCCAAGTGTCATCTTTTTATTAGTCTGATGTCATTCTAAGGGATAATTCACACGAGCATAAGAAAATTCAGACAAAGTAGCAATATGCAGGCAGGCGATCAGCTAAGTCTGTGTATAAAGATAGGGCCCAGATTCAGGGTTTGCTTAAAGAAAAATTCACTTTTGCCCTATCCACACGATAGGGAAAAGTAAGGGATCATGGGGGTTCTGATCTCTGTACCCCCTGCCGACCTCTGTATTTGGCCCCTGGATTCCCTGTTATGAATAGCACGTGACCTGCGGTTCTATTAATTCCTATTGAGCCACCGGTGAGAGAAATGAGTAAGCCGGATGAGTGCTTACTTGGCTTTTGCCAGGAGCTCTATAGGAATGAAAAGAGCTGCCGGAAGAGTGCTTACTCTGCTCTCTCTGGCGGCTCAATAGAAATGAATAGAACCGTGGGTCACATGACATACCCGCGGCTCTATTCATAACAGGGAAGCTGGGGGCCAGATCGGTGGGGTACAGAGGTTCGATCCCCCATGATCTCTTACTCCAGTAGCCCCCACCCCCGCGTGCTGATCTGGGCCCCTTCATTGATCATCATTAGAGGGTGGGGCAGCCGAGGGTGGATTGCAATGCGGGAGTAGGGCTCCGGCCCACCCCCTCTAATGATTATCAATGGACGGGGCGCACCGTATCAGTACTTGGAGGGTTGGTAGCCATGCCCCCAGTGCTCCTAGCGGTTAACCTGGCATAACTAACAGCGCAGGAGCGACGCTGAGGATAAAGGTAAAGAGACATACCTTCATCCTCAGCACCCCATGCCCACTAAGGAGCTATCAGCAGGTTAGATTTGTCTAACCTGCTAATAGTTCCCCTTTTAAATTTTATTGCTGCCCCATGAAGTACAACAATATGACGGCCCACAGACCTACTTTATTGCAATACCCTACAACATGGATGGCTGTACGTCGCCTAGGTCATCATCCAGCGAGGCATGTTCTGATTTTATGGTGGGTTTATGAAAAACATTCATGTTAATTGACCCATCTACTATCAAAGTGTGAGTGTGCAGAAAGTATTGTATTCTTTGTAGTCTAGGATGCAAAATGGAAGAAAGAAAAAACTGTGAAAAAGCCCTGATGTTTATCAATATAACAAAATACAGAAATATGATTTGTGGTTCAAGTGACAAAACCAACCAAAATTGTCACTGTGGCCTTATCATGTCTCGGGCAGATGGCTGCATGTCCCTGCTTTATATATACGGCCATTGATTTCTGTTGACCTGATGTCCTTCGATATATTCATCTCATGGTTGGCCCCAGCTTGAAGGTGTGTATAAAAAAAAAGTGCTATACTCCCCTACCCTGATTCCCCTAGTTTCTGTACCAATGCTACCAGTTGCAGATTGTTACTTCTACCTTATGATTTCTGGTAAAAAGTTTTTGCCGTAGGAACATCCCTGCTTAGCCAATCCTTGGCCACAAAGGTGTCCCGCCTTAGTCAGAGAGAAGTTGCCAGCAAAAACCACAAAGTAGCTATGAAGATATTGCCATGGCATTACTTCCTAGGGTCCTATCACACGGGTCGATGAAGGCCCAATTAATACTGTAAACGGGCGCTTGTTTACTTGGACTATTAAGGTGCGTTTCCACGTAACGATTAATGTGCAAATTTGCGCGATAACGATCGAATTCGAACGATAATCGTACGTGTAAACAGCGAACGATCAAACGACGAACGAGAAGTCGTTCATTTTGATCTTTCAACATGTTCTCGAATCGTAATTCGCAAAAAAGTCCGTGTAAACAGTCGTTCACCAATTTAACCAATGTGTGAGATAGGCTTAAGCGATCGCAAAACGACTTTTCCATACGATATATCGTACCGTCTAAATGAAAAAAAAAAAACGTTACTCCGACATCGTTAATCGTACGATCGGGCCAATTATCGTTTTGTGTAAACGCACCTTTACACAGCCCGATAATCATTTAGCGATGTCCGTGCAGCCGTTTCATCGGCTGATTGTTGTCTCTATTACACGGCCAATTCTGCCGATTATTGCTCCGTATAATAGGGCCCTTATCCTTATTCTATCTACAATAGCACCAGTTGTAGTGAACACAACACTGTAACATAGTCAGTTCACAACTGTGTTTGGCAGGATGCATATAAGATCTTACCAGCTGTAGTCTTTAAGTATTGGAAGCCATATTGCCAGGCAAATTATTAAGGTTGTTACAGGCAGGGACTTGAAGCCAAGAGATTATAGAGTTAAGGAGGATGGAACATAACTGTACACACACCCACTGATAACTAGGAACGTCCGCCTTACCAACTTTGAACTATGGACTCCGTAGATCTGAAGGACGAGTTGACCTGCTCCGTCTGTCTAAACATTTTTAGGGATCCTGTAACCCTAAGATGTGGACACAACTTCTGCATGGAGTG
The DNA here is from genome assembly GCF_027789765.1 of Dendropsophus ebraccatus. NCBI lineage: Eukaryota > Metazoa > Chordata > Amphibia > Anura > Hylidae > Dendropsophus > Dendropsophus ebraccatus. Next base: position 64,957,342 of record NC_091467.1, on the reverse strand, counting down.
TATTGATGGTCTGCTGGGTAAACAGGACTCCACCCGGGTGTATAAATGTCCTGTCTGCAACAAGCTATTCAGCAAGAGGCCATCGTTGGAGAGGAACGTTACTCTAAGCAGCATAGCACAGCGTTTCCTGTCGGCCAAACCAGAGCAGAAGGAGGAGGCAGGGATCTTCTGCACTTACTGCATTCACTCTTCAGTAGCTGCTGTCAAGTCCTGCTTGTTGTGCGAGGCGTCTCTGTGTGAAGATCACCTAAGAGTCCACAGCAAGTCCTCAGAACACGTCTTATCCAATCCCACTGCTTCACCAGAGGTCACCAAATGTTCTATTCACAATGAGATCCTTAAGTATTACTGCTCTAAGGACAAGGTCTGTATCTGTGTTTCTTGCTCTCTGGTCGGGAAACACAAAGGACATCAAGTGGATCTCCTACCCGATGCCGCACATAACATGAAGGAACAATTAAAAGATATCCATGAATCCCTCACCAAGTTGAAGGACGAGACTGAGAACAAGCTAAAGTTCCTACAGGACCGTAAGACAAAGCTCTCCGAAACATCTGCTGAGATAAAGGAGAGATATAGAACCATTATACAGAACATTCGAAGTCAGCTTGACCTGCTAGAAACCCAAGTAGTGAGTGATGTCTCCAGGCAAGAAGACAAGGCATCAATCTCACTATCCGATCTAATCCAGCAGCTGGAAAACGAGAGGGATGACCTGTCCGCTATTATCCGGAACATCAAGGAGATTTGCGATATGACCAATCCATTGACTGTCTTACAAGACGGTGCTGTCTTTATTGATGAGGAAGACACAGAAGATAAGGAAACGGAAGAGCCTGATATCCATACAGTCGGGAATTTTGACGAAAGTCTACTCTTTGAGATGTTACATACAAAAATATCTGATATAGCAAAGAGTATTAATAATTACCTTTTCTGCCATGAAGCTACTGGCCTGTCACTGGACGCCAACACGACTTCTGGTTACTTATGCTTATCAAAGGATCTTAAGTCTGCTTCCTGTATGGGCTATGGCCGAAAAGACCTTACCACCCATGCCCAGGTGTTGAGTACCAAGAGCTTTTCATCAGGACGCCACTATTGGGAGATGGAAAACAATGGGACAAATGGCTGGATGATAGGAATGTGTTATCCCAGTATAGAGAGAAATGGGCCAAAGTCTTGGGCTGGAGATAACAATAAATCTTGGGGCTTAAGGAGAGAAGACAATAAATATTCAGTAAGTCATGATGGTCAAGTCATCTCACTGTGCCCAAACGGTTCTGTCGATAGGGTCAGGGTTTACCTAGATTATGAGGCTGGCCGTCTATCCTTTTATGAGCTCTGTCACCCATTAAAGCACTTACACACCTTCAAAACCACCTTTACCGAGCCCCTCCATGTGGTCTCCTCTGTGTGGAACCAATCCTGGTTAAGATTCAGGAGCTAGAGATCAGGTTTATCATAAGAAAGAATGCATGAATTGTCCTCTTTTATCCAGTTGGTAATTCTTTCCAACTATCTCTTAGCTTAATCTGTTCTGGGAAATCTGGATGACCACCAGTATGATGTATGGTCCAAATTTACTGGAGTCCTGACTGTCCTTTACAGTTTTCAGTGATGCAGGAGTAAGGCTACGTTCCCACTGAGCAAAACTAGCAAAACATGTTCATTCTTCAGCGCGGGGAGAGCAGGAGCGTGCACCTCCCATATACTCCCATTATGAGCAGGAGGCTAACGGCATTCCGCGGCGGACAATTCCGCAGCGGAATTCCGCTAGTTTTCCTCAGTGGGAACGGGGCCTTAGGGATTTATTAGGGTCCTATTAGACTGGCCAATGACGGCCCAATCAATAAACAAGCTTTTCAGATAAAGATAATTCATGACTGAACAGAGTTAAAAACTTGACAGACGAGAGAAACTCACTGGGTTGTACAGGATTAGGTACATGGCTTCCATCTACAAGAAACTATGTCACACCTTTCCACGGGTTAGCAGAGGTATGGCAGTTTAGCGACATTGAAGATCATTGCTGAACTGCAATACCACAAACAACCTGTGGACAGGTGTGGCACTGTTTTTTAAAGACAGAAATAAAGCCTTGGTGTTCTAATCATGTACAAACCCATTAAAGTGAATATAAAACGTTTATCAATATATTGTTCTTAGATCAACAAATCTGTGCTGATTGATTTTGTAATACTGTGTACTACATAGTCTACTAATAGTGGCCAGTGGTCTATTTATCTGAGACAAGCCTCCAAATCCCTGCATAGAGAGATTATAATGATAAAATTCTGACTGTCCACAGTCACCACTAGGGGGAGCATAGGAGCAGAATGCATACAGATTTAACATAGAGTTACATGTATAGTCTGGATGCAGTAAACTCTCTTGGCTATAGAGTTTATAGAGGAACTATACATTTTGACAGACGTCTCAGTTTAGTTCTGGCCACGTTGTCTCTATCTTTAAAGGAGAAGTCTGGAGAAAATAATAATTTACAAGCAGACAGTGGCCGGGGGGAACATAATAAACAAGCACTACTCACCTCTCCCCTTGCCCCCTTAGCGCCACGTCACAGGTTTCAGCATCCCTGCTGGAACTCATTTCCCCCGTGTTCCAATGTCGATGCAACTAAGGGGGGATAAATGCCCGAGCAGCCAATTCTGTCCTAGTCACGGATTGGCTGAGTGGGCAATCCATCAGCTGAGTCATGATGTCACTGGCGCAGGGGATCCCGAGATGTAAGTGGGGCTTGTTTATTATGTTCCTACCTGCCCCTGTCTACTTAAATTTTTTTTTATTTACTCCGAACTTTAATAAAAAAGAATAATCATTAAAGCTTCATGCTATATATTTTATACCGCTTCATAATTCTTATGCTAAATAGGTAAGGAGGACCATGCCGGAAGACAATATATCGTCTGTGCTGATTTGTTAAAGGGGTTGGCCACTTTATAGTAAAATTTCTCAGTGTACAGTATTGGTAAGTGTAGTCACTGTATATACTGACAGCAGCTCTCTGTGTACTCACTGTATATACTGACAGCAGCTCCCTGTGTACTCACTGTATATACTGACAGCAGCTCCCTGTACTCACTGTATATACTGACAGCAGCTCCCTGTACTCACTGTATATACTGACAGCAGCTCCCTGTGTACTCACTGTATATACTGACAGCAGCTCCCTGTGCACTCACTGTATATACTGAAAGCAGCTCCCTGTGTACCTCATAGAGCTAAAATGAGACTCCCCTCCACAGGCTGTGCTGTCCTGCTCTGTGGTGAGTCTGTCCATTAGATGGACATGGAGGAGCATGTGACCATGCACTGAGCCTGTATATGCCTATGGTGAACACAGGGGGCGTGGCATGGTCATATGCTCCTCCATATCATCTTATGGACAGAATCACCACAGAGCAGGACAGTACAGCCTGGAGGAGGGGAGTCTGATTTTAGCTCTATAAGGTACACAAGGAGCTTTTGTTAGTAAGTGCTGTTAAAACACTTACTAATAGTGTACACTGCACAATTTCACTATAAAGTGGCCAATCCCTTTAATTAGAAATAAAAATATGTTTTAAATTTGTTCTTCTGTATTTCATGTTTAGGTGATTAATATGTCAATTGTAAGGAGGTTTTTTGTTGGCAAAAAAAAATTGCTTAAAGGGGTGTTCCATGCTAAATTTACTAATAACTTATTATTTGGTCAGGCCACCAGTATCATATCAGTGGGGTGCCAACACCTAGAACCCCGCAATTCAGCTAGTGGGGTGCCAACACCTAGAACCCCGCCATTCAGCTAGTGGGGTGCCAACACCTAGAACCCCGCCATTCAGCTGTTTGCAGACATACATCTGGAATCAAAGCAGGAAGTAGACAGTGCCGTACATTGTATAGTGGCCGTGTTGGGTTACTGCATCTCATTTTAATAGGAACCGAGCTGCAGTACCCCAACATGGCTTCTACACAATGTATGGAGATGTCTGCCTCCTGCTCTGTTTCTCTGTACATGACAGCACTAAACAGCTGGGGTGCCAGGTGTCAGAACTATACAGATCACATATTGGTGACCTATATCATAAAACACCTTTAAGAAATCCATGCTTTAAACAAAACATATTTTTTTAATTTCTTTCTTTCTAAAATCTCTTCTGCTTGTAACTTACTGCTAAATAAAGTTCCATCTGCTTTAACCACCATGAAACAAGGTCATTTTGGCTTCTATGTTGCCTTGCAGTGTCACACTGTGGGTTTTTCTTAGGACATTGGGGGGGGGGGGGGGGGGGGGTTGTAGGATATTTCTCTTTGTATTCACAAAACTGTGAAGTTTTCTACTTTTCTCATGAATATGCAAAAAAAGAGTCAGTGGAGCCTCGAAACACAGGACTAGCCAGATATCCCTCCGGGAAGAACCCACCAAGGGTCCTGTAAGGAAACCACCAAAACCACCATATTTAGTGGCCCTGTAAGTCAATGTAATAACAAGGGAAAAACCAAGGCCAGGTAACCATCCACATACAGCTGTTTCTGGGTGTTGCCCCTCATCAGTGTGGTGATCATCTAGGTGGGAGCAATACCTAGTAGAGCCATAAGAGAAACAGATCACTGATCTCAGGGATACCAGCCAAAGATATCACTGCCCATGGCAGTGGTGGTTTCCCTACAGATGCCACCCTTTCGTTGGGTCATTCTTGGAGGGATATCTGGCTACTCCTGTGTTTTGAGTCTCTTAAATGAGGCTCCACAGGCTCTTTTTTGCATATTCATTTTTTCCAAGGAGCAATGCACCTAGGATTTCACTGCATTGAGCGCTTTAACCGGAAGCGGGCAGTGTTATCTTTGGCTGGTCTCCCTGAGATCAGTGATCTGTTTCTTACGATCCTGTTGTAACGGGCTTTAGGACCATGTGGGGTCCCGGCTTGGATAGGGCGCAGATGTCCAGTAGACCACAGATTGAAGCGGTTATCTCATGGAAAGGGTATTTATTAGAATCACGACGCGTTTCGGCCGCCAAGTATAAGGTGGCCTTTCTCAAGTTGTACAAAATATACTGGGGAACAGGGGTTTAAATGGTGTGGAGCATTGCATAAACAAAGCGTCACTTCCGGGGTGACAGTCATAAATATAACTGATAGCACAAGTGTATATACAAAAAACATCAGAAGCCAGTGTAAAAGCATATAAAAAAACTACTCATATATGTCAGAATATGTATAAACTTACAGGATCAGCGTCCGGATCCGGCGTCCTTATGTCATTACGGACGTGCGTACCGACATCACGTGGTTCCGGAATTCCTAGGACGTGGCGAACGGAAACTGCGTAAAACACGTTTAAGAATAGCATAGTAACGTAAATGGAGTAGAGATCGGAACTAAGTCTCTAAGGCATACAGAGAAATATACAGAGATATATAAATATGTAAACATAAAAGATGATTATATACATCCATCCCATCTGTCAAATAAACAGAAACTAGATGGTTGTTTTAGGAAAAATATAAATAAATAAATAATGTATAAGTGGTTGAAGTGATTAAAATGCAGTTATAGATAGAATGTGTGCGTTCCAGGCGCCATCTAGTGGTTAAAAAATAATTAGCAGAATAAATAACAGAATAAATAGTTATAGTTATTTATTCTGCTAATTATTTTTTAACCACTAGATGGCGCCTGGAACGCACACATTCTATCTATAACTGCATTTTAATCACTTCAACCACTTATACATTATTTATTTATTTATATTTTTCCTAAAACAACCATCTAGTTTCTGTTTATTTGACAGATGGGATGGATGTATATAATCATCTTTTATGTTTACATATTTATATATCTCTGTATATTTCTCTGTATGCCTTAGAGACTTAGTTCCGATCTCTACTCCATTTACGTTACTATGCTATTCTTAAACGTGTTTTACGCAGTTTCCGTTCGCCACGTCCTAGGAATTCCGGAACCACGTGATGTCGGTACGCACGTCCGTAATGACGTAAGGACGCCGGATCCGGACGCTGATCCTCGGAACTCCGAAGAAATGTAAGTTTATACATATTCTGACTTATATATGCGTAGTTTTTTTATATGCTTTTACACTGGCTTCTGATGTTTTTTGTATATACACTTGTGCTATCAGTTATATTTATGACTGTCGCCCCGGAAGTGACGCTTTGTTTATGCAATGCTCCACACCATTTAAACCCCTGTTCCCCAGTATATTTTGTACAACTTGAGAAAGGCCACCTTATACTTGGCGGCCGAAACGCGTCGTGATTCTAATAAATACCCTTTCCATGAGATAACCGCTTCAATCTGTGGTCTACTGGACATCTGCGCCCTATCCAAGCCGGGACCCCACATGGTCCTAAAGCCCGTTACGGCTGATTTACTTCTTCCTCTGACTGTACGACTTCCTTGGACGTACCCCGGCAGGAGCTGCGGTGTTCTTCCCTACATGCCTAATATAGAGTTGTGCCTATAATTCAGCACAACTCCACCAGGTGAGTGCAACACTTTCCCTCCCCTGTGTTTGCTACTCTGGTTATCTTTTACTGCACCAGGAGGCGCCCCCACTTCTCCCCCTCTTCTCCCCTCTTTACGATCCTGTTGTGATAGTGTTTGTTATGTCTGTGCACTTTTCACTGTGAGCAAGGGATCTACTTAGTTGCATTGCCCCATAGAGTAACATATAGAATGTTCTAGAAGTTGAAAGGGAGCTTCCATCAGGAAAAGGGAAACATACAAAGAGAAATAAGGAGCAAGATAAAGCTCAAGTCCGATCGTTCGGCATCTGAATACTGGTGGCTGAAGAAGTTAGATGCAGCCCTAGGGAGTCCTGGAACACATAGATACAGCCTATGGCCTTAGGACTGCATCCAACGTCTTCAGCCATTGGTATTGAAAGCATGCTTAAGTTGGGCTTATTCCTAACAAGAACCCTTTAGGGCTTGAGGCCAGGCCTAGTATCCCTGTGGCTGCCTCAATCAGCCCCTGAACTGATCTGTGTTGCCTGCACCCCAAGGAGAATACAAACCAATATACCTTCTAAGACATCGCCCTATTCCCCTCTGTTTGATCATGAGGGTTCTAAATTTCTGGACGTAAAAAAAAATTTTAGGATTCTGTAAATGAACCAGGAAGCTCAGGATGCACAGAGCTGCAGGTCTTGCCCAAACATTGTTTATTAGCTTCATGGATGAGCTCCTTTTTGTGAAGTTCTGGCCTCCAGGCACCTTACGCCTTTTGTGTTCCATGATTCAGAGCATTCCAGAATACAAGTTTTCACACATCTGATTTGACTATCTCCGGTAGATATTCAATGATCCAAGTCATTTCTAACACAACGTCCTTCAGCCATGGCATCTGCACATCTCATGGACGAGCTGACCTGCTCCATCTGCCTGAATATCTACACCGATCCCGTCACCCTGAGATGTGGACATAACTTCTGCCGGGAATGCATTGAGCGGGTGCTGGAGAAGTCCGGACACTGTAGATGTCCTGAGTGCAGAGCACACTTTGCAGAACGTCCTGCTCTGCAGAGGAACATCGCTCTGCATAACATAGCAGAACGATTCCACTCTGCTCATGCGGATGTGGAGGATACTGCTATCTCCTGCACTTACTGCATTCATCTTCCTGCGACGGCATCTAAATCCTGCATCCACTGTGAAGCTGCTCTATGTGAGGAACATCTCAGAGTCCACAGCAAGTCACCGGAGCACGTCCTGGTGGAACCCGGCTGTTCCCTGGAGATGAGAAAATGCCCAACGCATAAGAAGATCCTTGAATATTACTGCATGCAAGATTCCACTTGTATCTGTGTGTCCTGCTGCCTGACAGGAGAACATGTAGGGCATAAGGTGGTGCCAAGGAAAGAAGAGCAAGAACCAGTCTCGGAGATGAAGGAGATCAAGCTAGCCATGAAGATGGGTCATCTGGAAAGGGAAGCCCACCATGATGCCAACATCTGTAATCTTCAGGACTGTACCATGGATAGTGGTGACGTGGGTGGATCTGATCCTGAAGAAGATCTGCTCTGGACCATGTTAGGAAAGAGATTTGCACATCTTGGTGATTATCTAAGAACCTTATGCTCCATTAAAAAAACACCCCCACAGACAAGCAAACGGGTTAACAGAAGGGTCCGGGACTTATTACTAGACATAGCCACGGCTGGCCCCAATCTGGAGATACTAGAGGGTCTCAGGACCGTCGCCTGGTCTGGAGGAATCCATAGCTATCCCGAGACATCGGAGAGCTTTCTGTGCTCCCAGGTGTTGAGTAGCACCAGTTTCGACTCTGGGAAGCATAAATGGAAGCTGGAGACCAGTGCGGTGGGGAACTGGAGGCTGGGGGTCAGCTACGGCAGCATGGCCAGGAGAGGCGTACACGCCATAGTCGGGAATAACCAGAAGTCCTGGTGCTTATTACGAGCCAAGCAGCAGTATTCAGTGATCCACAATGACAGGGAGATCCAGCTACGCCCCGACCCATCGTGTTGTATGATTGGGATCGTCCTGGATTATGAGGCCGGCCGGTTGACCTTCTATGAGCTTTGTGACCCAATAAGGCACCTGTACACGTTCAACGTCACCTTCACCGAGCCCCTGTATGCCGCAGTCTGGATACATAATGCCTGGGTGAGGATCAGACTGTATGATTATGTCACTAGAGACTATGAGGACTAAATGTGCACATAGAGAACTGTATAGTCCGGAGCTGCAATCATAATGGTGATCTGTAACTCAAACTCCAATGCCCTATAATACGATGCACACTGAGGTATTGTGGAAGATATAAGTGCCTAGTGAAAACATTACATCTCCCACAATGCAATGCAGAACTGCTCACTTTATACATGTACTGATCAAGGATCAGCACTTTAGGTACAGGATTTTTTTTTTTAACTACACACTTTTGCATATAGTATATACATAATATTACATATGATGCAGCAAATGACCCTCTAGCTGTCGTGAAACTACAACTCCCAGCATGCCCTAAGAGTTTCAGATTCTTACAATATGCAAGGATTTGTAGTTTCAGACTGAAATAGTTTACTTTTGCTTGGATACACCTTGTGGCAGAATGTATCTAACCTTACCTGTTTGTTCTCCAATATATGTGTATTATTCTGTGCTGATATATTAGAATAAACTTATTAAAGCCGACCCCTTTGCATGATATAAGTTGGGGAGCTGCTAATAATTATTAGAGTAGCTGCTCTATCCATCGCCGCCATTTTTTCTTTCAAACTGGTGTCAGTAAGTTACATAGATTTGTAATTTACTTCCAGTACTTATCAGCTGCTGTATATCCTACTGGAGGTGGTATTATTTCCAGTCTGACACAGTGCTCTCTGCTGCCACCTCTGTCCATGACAGGAACTGTCCAGAGCAGGAGAGGTTTTCTATGGGGATTTGCTACTACTCTGGACAGTTCCAGTCCCTGCCATGGACAGAGGTGACAACAGAGAGCACTGTATCAGACTGGAAGAATACACAACTTCCTGCAGGACATACAGCAGCTGATAACTACTGAAAGGCTGGAGATTTTTTTTTTTTAACTCAGTTTTATTAAAGTGTACATAATGGTATACACAAAGAAACGCATACCAATAGGTAAAACAAATCAGACAGCTATCCAAATCATACAACATTATACAACAAAAGATAGGTTACACTTTACAGATAGGTTAGGCAAACATAGGTAAGAAGTAAGTTCATGGGTCAACAGCTTCCTGTACTGTCATCATGACGATGATACAAAGCTCAGGTCTCAAGAGATTATCTAGAGGAGGTGTTTCGGCATCCCAGGGTGACACATTCAGATAAGGTCGGGTAGGTCTTGAGGGCAAACCATCGTCCGTGGCGACTGACACCACGCGTCCCAGATCTTGCGAAATTTGGTGGGGCATTTGCGGTGTTTATAAATAATTCGCTCGTACGCTAGAGCCGAGTTAACTAGTGCTATCCACGTTTCAACCGTGGGGGGCCGTCTGTCAATCCACCGTAGCGCGATCGCCTTCCTGGCAAGGAACAAAGTCTCCCTGAGGAAAATCACCCGGTGATGCGTCCACACCTCCTCGCACAAGGCACCAAACATGCATACCGTAGGATCAAGGGGCACCTGCATGGGACACATCTCCGTAAGTACCCGAACCACTCCCTGCCAGAATAACCGAATGTGGGGACAATCCCAGATCATGTGCCAGAAGTCAGCTGGGGCAAATTGACACTTAGGACACGATGGAGCCGGGATTCTGCCCATTCTATGAAGACGCACTGGCGTTAGGTAGCTCTGGTGTACTATATACAGTTGTGTGAGTCTATTATTTATAGAAGGAGACACATGCGTATGGGATTCTAACATGACATCATAGGTTTCATCGGACATAAATGGAATGTGGTCCCTCCATCTATCCACTGCAGGGAGTGGAGTATTGGCCGCCTTGTGCCGGATGAGGTGCGAATAAAGCAGGGAAACCAGTCCCCCAGGGCCCTGAGACCGAATTATGCCAATAAGGCTGGAGATTTTTAAATAGAAATAAATTACAAATCTATATAACTTTCTGAAACCAGTTGATTTGAAAGAAAAAAAAAAAAAAAAAAAAAAGAAAAAAAAAATAATTGCTGAAGTGCCCCTTTAAAGGGGAAATCCACATTGGAGCTTGGAGGTGGAGTTATTCCTAGGGTATGTGTTCTTAGCACCTATGGCAGTGCCAACTGAAGACGGTAAACTGCCCGCCTCGGGGCAGATCCTGTATGAGACGCTTGGCTAAAGAAGAAGAATAAAGGTCTGATTCATTAAGTCATTACCCATTAGTTGTGACTCTTCTTATCTTGGGGGTGGGGGGGGGGGTTGATAAACAATTGGATGTAAAAGGAAACTGCACTACTGATGATTCCCTATCAGGCATTACCTGCTGAAGTCTCCTATGAATATGCTGGATTAGTAATGCTGTGGTGGCATATAAGACCCCTGCATGTACGTATTCTGCCTATGGAGCATAGACCCTGGAGTGACCACATAATACTGTCACTAGGAATTATGCTTACGTGAATGAGGGGATAAACAGTGCCCCCCAGGAAGAACACCAGCCAGACGACCCCCAAAAGAGCACCAGCCACAGTGCCCCAAGACATAACATCTAAGTGCCCAAGGGAAAGCACCACCCGGATTGCCACTGAATAGCACCAGCAGAGTGCCCCCAGATATAACACCAGCCAGAGTGCCCCCAGATATACCACCAGCCAGACTGCCCCCAGATATACCACCAGCCAGACTGCCCCCAGATATACCACCAGCCAGAATGCCCCCAGATATACCACCAGCCAGAGTACCCCCAGATATACCACCAGCCAGAGTGCCCCCAGATATACCACCAGCCAGAGTGACCCAAGATATACCACCAGCCAGAGTGCCCCCAGATATACCACCAGCCAGACTGCCCCCAGATATACCACCAGCCAGAATGCCCCCAGATATACCACCAGCCAGAGTACCCCCAGATATACCACCAGCCAGACTGCCCCCAGATATACCACCAGCCAAAGTGCACCCAGATATACCACCAGCCAGACTGCCCCCAGATATACCACCAGCCAGAGTGCCCCCAGATATACCACCAGCCAGAATGCCCCCAGATATACCACCAGCCAGAATGCCCCCAGATATACCACCAGCCAGACTGCCCCCAGATATACCACCAGCCAGAGTGCCCCCAGATATACCACCAGCCAGAATGCCCCCAGATATACCACCAGCCAGAATGCCCCCAGATATACCACCAGCCAGACTGCCCCCAGATATACCACCAGCCAGAGTGACCCCAGATATAACACCAGCCAGAGTGCCCCCAGATATACCACCAGCCAGACTGCCCCCAGATATACCACCAGCCAGAGTGACCCCAGATATAACACCAGCCAGAGTGCCCCCAGATATACCACCAGCCAGAGTGCCCCCAGATATACCACCAGCCAGACTGCCCCCAGATATACCACCAGCCAGACTGCCCCCAGATATACCACCAGCCAGACTGCCCCCAGATATACCACCAGCCAGAATGCCCCCAGATATACCACCAGCCAGAATGCCCCCAGATATACCACCAGCCAGAGTACCCCAGATATACCACCAGCCAGACTGCCCCCAGATATACCACCAGCCAAAGTGCACCCAGATATACCACCAGCCAGAGTGCACCCAGATATACCACCAGCCAGACTGCCCCCAGATATACCACCAGCCAGACTGCCCCCAAATATACCACCAGCCAGAATGTCCCCAGATATACCACCAGCCAGACTGCCCCCAGATATACCACCAGCCAGACTGCCCCCAGATATACCACCAGCCAGAGTGCCCCCAGATATAACACCAGCCAGAGTGCACCCAGATATACCACCAGCCAGACTGCCCCCAGATATACCACCAGCCAGAGTGCACCCAGATATACCACCAGCCAGACTGCCCCAGATATACCACCAGCCAGAGTGACCCCAGATATACCACCAGCCAGAGTGACCCAAGATATACCACCAGCCAGAGTGCCCCCAGATATACCACCAGCCAGAGTGCCCCCAGATATACCACCAGCCAGAGTGCCCCCAGATATACCACCAGCCAGACTGCCCCAGATATACCACTAGCCAGAGTGACCCAAGATATACCACCAGCCAGAGTGCCCCCAGATATACCACCAGCCAGAGTGCCCCCAGATATACCACCAGCCAGAGTGCCCCCAGATATACCAGCCAGAGTGCCCCCAGATATACCACCAGCCAGACTGCCCCAGATATACCACCAGCCAGAGTGACCCAAGATATACTACCAGCCAGAGTGCCCCCAGATATACCACCAGCCAGACTGACCCCAGATATACCACCAGCCAGAGTGACCCAAGATATACTACCAGCCAGAGTGCCCCCAGATATACCACCAGCCAGAGTGACCCAAGATATACTACCAGCCAGAGTGCCCACAGATATACCACCAGCCAGACTGACCCCAGATATACCACCAGCCAGAGTGACCCAAGATATACCACCAGCCAGAGTGCCCCCAGATATACCACCAGCCAGAGTGCCCCCAGATATACCACCAGCCAGAGTACCCCCAGATATACCACCAGCCAGAGTGCCCCCAGATATACCACCAGCCAGACTGCCCCAGATATACCACCAGCCAGAGTGATCCAAGATATACTACCAGCCAGACTGACCCCAGATATACCACCAGCCAGAGTACCCCCAGATATACCACCAGCCAGAGTACCCCCAGATATACCACCAGCCAGAGTGCCCCCAGATATACCACCAGCCAGACTGCCCCAGATATACCACCAGCCAGAGTGATCCAAGATTTACTACCAGCCAGACTGACCCCAGATATACCACCAGCCAGACTGCCCCCAGATATACCAGCCAGACTGCCCCAGATATACCACTAGCCAGAGTGCCCCCAGATATACCACCAGCCAGAGTGCCCCCAGATATACCACCAGCCAGAGTACCCCCAGATATACCACCAGCCAGAGTGCCCCCAGATATACCACCAGCCAGACTGCCCCAGATATACCACCAGCCAGACTGCCCCCAGATATACCACCAGCCAGAGTGCCCCCAGATATACCACCAGCCAGACTGCCCCAGATATACCACTAGCCAGAGTGACCCAAGATATACCACCAGCCAGAGTGCCCCCAGATATACCACCAGCCAGAGTGCCCCCAGATATACCACCAGCCAGAGTGCCCCCAGATATACCAGCCAGAGTGCCCCCAGATATACCACCAGCCAGACTGCCCCAGATATACCACCAGCCAGAGTGACCCAAGATATACTACCAGCCAGAGTGCCCCCAGATATACCACCAGCCAGACTGACCCCAGATATACCACCAGCCAGAGTGACCCAAGATATACTACCAGCCAGAGTGCCCCCAGATATACCACCAGCCAGAGTGACCCAAGATATACCACCAGCCAGAGTACCCCCAGATATACCACCAGCCAGACTGACCCCAGATATACCACCAGCCAGAGTGACCCAAGATATACCACCAGCCAGAGTGCCCCCAGATATACCACCAGCCAGACTGACCCCAGATATACCACCAGCCAGAGTGACCCAAGATATACCACCAGCCAGAGTGCCCCCAGATATACCACCAGCCAGAGTGCCCCCAGATATACCACCAGCCAGAGTACCCCCAGATATACCACCAGCCAGACTGCCCCCAGATATACCACCAGCCAGAGTGCCCCCAGATATACCACCAGCCAGACTGCCCCAGATATACCACTAGCCAGAGTGACCCAAGATATACCACCAGCCAGAGTGCCCCCAGATATACCACCAGCCAGAGTGCCCCCAGATATACCACCAGCCAGAGTGCCCCCAGATATACCAGCCAGAGTGCCCCCAGATATACCACCAGCCAGACTGCCCCAGATATACCACCAGCCAGAGTGACCCAAGATATACTACCAGCCAGAGTGCCCCCAGATATACCACCAGCCAGACTGACCCCAGATATACCACCAGCCAGAGTGACCCAAGATATACTACCAGCCAGAGTGCCCCCAGATATACCACCAGCCAGAGTGACCCAAGATATACTACCAGCCAGAGTACCCCCAGATATACCACCAGCCAGACTGACCCCAGATATACCACCAGCCAGAGTGACCCAAGATATACCACCAGCCAGAGTGCCCCCAGATATACCACCAGCCAGACTGACCCCAGATATACCACCAGCCAGAGTGACCCAAGATATACCACCAGCCAGAGTGCCCCCAGATATACCACCAGCCAGAGTGCCCCCAGATATACCACCAGCCAGAGTACCCCCAGATATACCACCAGCCAGAGTGCCCCCAGATATACCACCAGCCAGACTGCCCCAGATATACCACCAGCCAGAGTGATCCAAGATATACTACCAGCCAGACTGACCCCAGATATACCACCAGCCAGAGTGCCCCCAGATATACCACCAGCCAGACTGCCCCCAGATATACCAGCCAGACTGCCCCAGATATACCACTAGCCAGAGTGCCCCCAGATATACCACCAGCCAGAGTGCCCCCAGATATACCACCAGCCAGAGTACCCCCAGATATACCACCAGCCAGAGTGCCCCCAGATATACCACCAGCCAGACTGCCCCAGATATACCACCAGCCAGACTGCCCCCAGATATACCACCAGCCAGAGTGCCCCCAGATATACCACCAGCCAGAGTGCCCCCAGATATACCACCAGCCAGAGTGACCCAAGATATACTACCAGCCAGGGTGCTCCCAGATATACCACCAGCCAGAGTGCCCCCAGATATACCACCAGCCAAAATGCCCCCAGTTATACCACCAGCCAGAGTGCCCCCAGATATAACACCAGCCAGACTGACCCCAGATATACCACCAGCCAGACTGACCCCAGATATACCACCAGCCAGAGTAACCCTATATATAACACCAGCCAGAGTGCCCCCAGATATACCACCAGCCAGACAGGGGCGTAGCTAGGATTCACAGGGCCCCATAGCAAAACTCTGTAAGGGGCCCCCTCCCCTACACACAACACAAAGCTATATATATATATATATATATATATATATATATATATATATATATATATATATATATATATATACACAGTGGTACCTTGGTTTAAGAGTAACTTGGTTTAAGAGCTCAGTTTTTCAAATTTGTGACTTGGTTTAAGAGCATTGCTTTGGTTTAGAGCTCCTTGTACTGGGTGGGAACAGGTATGGGGGAGGGGCATGGTCTGCATAGCGGGGTCTACAGCCCTGTACTCTGACCCAGGAAGTCTCCCTCACCTTCCAAATCATAGTAGATCCATTTCAGGCTGGGGCTTACATCAGGGGACAGGACTGTGGAGGTAATCTCTCCATAGCTGTAACCCCTCCCTCCCCGGACAGAGAGTGCTGCATGTATGTGCCCATATCTGCCCTGCTCATTCCTTCATACTCCCTGCAGTCTCTGTCTGCCCTTGTGTTTCCCATCCTCTCTATTACTGTACAGTAACTTATAATATCACAGATTCTGCAGTTTCTGAATTTTTGTTTCATTAGTTTTACGTGTTATTCAGAATAATAAATATTTATTTTTGGGATGTGGAACCAATTATCTGCATATAAGTGATTTCTTATGGGAAAATTTGCTTTGGTTTAAGAGTGGATTTGGATTACAAGCACAGTCCCGGAACAAATTATGCTCGTAATCCAAGGCACCACTGTATATATATCTATCTGCTTTACTGCTGGTGCACTGATAACCCCTGACCTCTGCACATTTTCCTTTCCTACTTGATTGCGCAGCTGGAGAACAGAGGTCAGAGGTTATCAGTGCAGTGATGCAGAGATCTCTGTCTTCTGCTTCTTAACCCTTTTTTTTGTGTTGCAGCATGTAAGTAAACATTGGGTCACTTACACACTGCAGTACATAAGTGGTTAAGCAGAAGGACACACGCTTTTACCTTCTCCCCTGGGCCCCATAGCAACTGCCTACCCTGCCCCTGCCTCTATGGTAGCTACGCCACTGCAGCCAGAGTACCTCCAGATAGAACACCAGCCGGAGTGCCCCCAGATATACCACCAGCCAGAGTGACCCTAGATATAAAACCAGCCAGACTGACCCCAGATATATCACCAGCCAGAGTGCCCCCAGTGTTCAGCTTGCATGTCAGCTGCACGTTACACAATAAAAAGCGCTGTGTGCTCGTCCTCCGTTCCCGGTGTACAGTGCTGATCAGCTGGTTGCTGCTGCTGGGAGTCAGACCCCTCCGATAGGATATTAGACTAGAGATGAGAAAGCCTCAAGCTTGGTCGGGTTCATCCAAACCCTACACTCTGCATGTGGTTAGGCCATAGGTTACATCCATATTCTCCAGGACTGCCTAGGGCTGCGTCCAACTTCTTCAGCCACAGGTAATCAAATGGTAATCGAGATTCGCTCATCTCTATCGAAGACCTGTCATATGGATACATCATCAATCACAAAGTCCTGGGAAACTCCTTTAGCTTTGACTGTTAAGGCATTATGGGAGTTGTAGTTTTCCATCAACTGGAGAACCGCATGACGACACACAATAAGATGCATCCCTGGGGGGGGGGGGAACTGAAGGCGGTTAGGCCCCTCCATGCTGAGGAACAGTCCCTGGGACGTACTATGCTGGGAGAAGTTCTCTGTGTGCTCTTACCATGCTGGTGAACAATCCCTGGGCTCTTACCATGCTGGAGACCAGTCCCTGGGCTCTTACCATGCTTGGAAACGCTCCCTGGGCTCTTACCATGCTGGGGAACAGTCCCTGAGCTCTTACCATGCTGGGGAACAGTCCCTGGGCTCTTAACATGCTGGGGAACAGTCCCTGGGCTCTTACCATGCTGGTGAACAATCCCTGGGCTCTTACCATGCTGGTGAACAGTCCCTGGGCTCTTACCATGCTGGGGAACAGTCCCTGGGCTCTTACCATGCTTGGGAACGCTCCCTGGGCTCTTACCATGCTGGTGAACAATCCCTGGGCTCTTATCATGCTGGTGAACAGTCCCTGGGCTCTTACCATTTTGGAGACCAGCCTCTGGGCTCTTACCATGCTGGAGAACAGTCCCTGGGCTTTTACCATGCTGGTGAACAGTCCCTGGGCTCTTACCATGCTGGGGAACAGTCCCTGGGTTCTTACCATGCTGGGGAACAGTCCCTGGGCTCTTACCATACACCCTATGGGTTCTTAGTATGCTGGGGAAATACCCCCTAGGCTTCTACTTTGCTGTGGTATGCCCCCTAGAAGCTTACAATGTTGAGGGATTCCCCCTGGGCGCTTGAGCCTCGTTTACATATTGACAAGTTTCTATATGGGGTTGGAGAAAATAATGGAGATAATGGAGGTATACTCGAAATCTTGGCGCCCGGCCCTGTCTGGCAATGGGATGACCTTTTCCCCGTTTAGCTGCTGACAGGTCCCCTTTAATGGCTCTGTTGGGGCAGCACCACTCAGTACACAGTGTAAGCGGGTGCAGCGCCTCGAGGAGGCTGAATCATCGCCATCGAAGAGAGAAAAATTTAAACTGAGTTAAAAAAAAAAAAAAAGGTATATCAACCCAAAAGTGCCAACATTAAAAGTACAACTTGTCTAGCAAAAAACAAGCCTCATATGGTGACAGTACAGTCCCCCATGGTGTCCGTCATCCTACATAGAAGACTTTATTATCCCTCCCCCCACCGCACCAGGACAAGAAGAATCTGACTTATGCAAAACGACTTGATGAATCAGCCCTTTATTCTTCTTCTTTAACCAAGCGTCTCATACAGGATCTGCCCTGAGGCGGGCGCTTTACCATCTTCAGTTGGCACTGCCATAGGTGCTGAGGACACATACCCAAGAATGAGCAGTCCTCTCCCCAGCGAAAACCTTCAGACTACAGCAGCTGCACCTGCGGAGGACCACTAGAGGTGGGGGTGGGGGGGGTCCACAGACACAGTGATGTAGGGTGAGCTACATCTCTGAGCTTTAATGTGGAGTTCCCCTTTAAATAGTGTTGGATAAAGCAGCTTATTAATAAAGCATATACAGTTCTCTATGTGCACATTCAGTCCTCATGGTCCCTGGTGATGTAAACATAAAGCCTGATGCTCACCCTGACATTATTCGGGGAGATTTATCATACATGGTGTAAAGTAAAACTGGCTCAGTTGCCCCTAGCAACCAATCAGATTCCACCTTTTATTTTCCAAAGAGTCTGTGAGGAATGAAAGGTGGAATCTGTTTGGTTGCTAGGGGCAACTGGGCCAGTTTCACTTTACACCATGTTTGATAAATCTCCTTCCTTCATGAAGCTGGTGGTGAACATGTACAGGTGCCTTATTGGCTCACAGAATTTATAGAAGGCGGCACTTTAGCTTCTCGACCCCACCCCCCTGACTCTTCAGCCTGGAAGAAAATGCATGATTTTTATAAACTGAAATTATATCAAATTCAGTCTCGTAACATCGCTCCCCTCCTGTACATACAGTCCCATGTAAAAGCGCTCCCCTCCTGTACATACAGTCCCATGTAAGTAATATCGCTCCCCTCCTGTACATACAGTCCCATGTAAGTAACATCGCTCCCCTCCTGTACATACAGTCCCATGTAAGTAACATCGCTCCCCTCCTGTACATACAGTCCCATGTAAAAGCGCTCCCCTCCTGTACATACAGTCCCATGTAAGTAACATCGCTCCCCTCCTGTACATACAGTCCCATGTAAGTAACATCGCTCCCCTCCTGTACATACAGTCCCATGTAAGTAACATCGCTCCCCTCCTCTACATACAGTCCCATGTAAGTAACATCTTGCCCTCCTGTACATACAGTCCCATGTAAGTAACATCACTCCCCTCCTGTACATACAGTCCCATGTAAGTAACATCACTGCCCTCCTGTACATACAGTCCCATGTAAGTAACATCACTCCCCTCCTGTAGTATACAGTCCCATGTAAGTAACATCGCTCCCCTCCTGTAGTATACAGTCCCATGTAAGTAACATTGCTCCCCTCCTGTACATACAGTCCCATGTAAGTAACATCACTGCCCTCCTGTACAGACAGTCCCATGTAAGTAACATCGCTCCCCTCCTGTAGTATACAGTCCCATGTAAGTAACATCACTGCCCTCCTGTACATACAGTCCCATGTAAGTAACATCGCTCCCCACCTGTACATACAGTCCCATGTAAGTAACATCACTTCCCTCCTGTAGTATACAGTCCCATGTAACATCCCTACCCTTCTCTACATACAGTCCCATGTAAGTAACATCACTCCCCTCCTGTACATACAGTCCCATGTAAACAACATCGCTCCTCTCCTGTACATACAGTCCCATGTAAGTAACATCGCTCCCCTCCTGTAGTATACAGTCCCATGTAAGTAACATCGCTCCCCTCCTGTACATACAGTCCCATTTAAATAACATCGCTCCCCTCCTGTACATACAGTCCCATGTAAGTAACATCCCTCCTCTCCTCTACATACAGTCCCATGTAAGTAACATCCCTCCCCTCCTCTACATACAGTCCCATGTAAGTAACATCCCTCCTCTCCTCTACATAGTCCCATGTAAGTAACATCACTGCCCTCCTGTACATACAGTCCCATGTAAGTAACATCACTGCCCTCCTGTAGTATACAGTCCCATGTAAGTAACATCCCTCCCCTCCTGTAGTATACAGTCCCATGTAAGTTACATCCCTCCCCTCCTCTACATACAGTCCCATGTAACATCCCTCCCCTCCTCTACATACAGTCCCATGTAAGTAACATCCCTCCCCTCCTCTACATACAGTCCCATGTAAGTAACATCCCTCCCCTCCTCTACATACAGTCCCATGTAAGTAACATCGCTCCCCTCCTGTACATACAGTCCCATGTAAGTAACATCGCTCCCCTCCTGTACATACAGTCCCATGTAAGTAACATCGCTCCCCTCCTGTACATACAGTCCCATGTAAGTAACATCGCTCCCCTCCTGTACATACAGTCCCATGTAAGTAACATCGCTCCCCTCCTGTACATACAGTCCCATGTAAGTAACATCGCTCCCCTCCTGTACATACAGTCCCATGTAAGTAACATCGCTCCCCTCCTCTACATACAGTCCCGTGTAAGTAACATCGCTCCCCTCCTGTACATACAGTCCCATGTAAGTAACATCACTCCCCTCCTCTACATACAGTCCCATGTAAGTAACATCGCTCCCCTCCTGTACATACAGTCCCATGTAAGTAACATCCCTCCCCTCCTCTACATACAGTCCCATGTAAGTAACATCCCTCTCCTCAGTCTCCTCCCCACCATGCTGCTTCTCCGTCCTATCACAGCTCTGTAACCCCGCCTCCTCCCTGCACGATGGTCATGTGACTGGGGGCCAATCACGTGACCCTGTGATGTCATCGGGAACTTGTTCAGTCTGTGCCCAGGATGGAAGCGCTGCTGAAGAAGGAGCTGGGGCTGTCCCAGGTGAAGGCGGCCGGTCACTCCGGAGGAGGCTGCATCAGCCAGGGCCAGAGCTACGACACTGACAGGGGCTGCCTGTATGTCAAGGTCAACCACAAGGCTGAGGTACCTGCCACTAGGTGTATGGACTACAAGGCTCAGCATGCCCCCTGTCTGTGTCACTAGGTGTATGGACTACAAGGCTCAGCATGCCCCCTGTCTGTGTCACTAGGTGTATGGACTACAAGGCTCAGCATGCCCCCTGTGTGTCACTAGGTGTATGGACTACAAGGCTCAGCATGCCCCCTGTGTGTCACTAGGTGTATGGACTACAAGGCTCAGCATGCCCTGCCTGTCTGTCACTAGGTGTATGGACTACAAGGCTCAGCATGCCCTGCCTGTCTGTCACTAGGTGTATGGACTATAAGGCTCAGCATGCCCCCGTCTGTGTCACTAGGTGTATGGACTACAAGGCTCAGCATGCCCCCGTCTGTGTCACTAGGTGTATGGACTACAAGGCTCAGCATGCCCCCTGTCTGTGTCACTAGGTGTTTGGACTACAAGGCTCAGCATGCCCCCTGTGTGTCACTAGGTGTATGTACTACAAGGCTAAGCATGCCCCCGTCCGTCACTAGGTGTATGGACTACAAGGCTCAGCATGCCCCTGTCTGTGTCACTAGGTGTATGGACTACAAGGCTCAGCATGCCCCCGTCTGTGTCACTAGGTGTATGGACTACAAGGCTCAGCATGCCCCCTGTGTGTCACTAGGTGTATGGACTACAAGGCTCAGCATGCCCCCTGTCTGTCACTAGGTGTATGGACTACAAGGCTAAGCATGCCCCCTGTCTGTCACTAGGTGTATGGACTACAAGGCTCAGCATGCCCCCGTCTGTGTCACTAGGTGTGTGGACTACAAGGCTCAGCATGCCCCCTGTCTGTGTCACTAGGTGTGTGGACTACAAGGCTCAGCATGCCCCCTGTGTGTCACTAGGTGTATGGACTACAAGGCTCAGCATGCCCCTGTCTGTGTCACTAGGTGTATGGACTACAAGGCTCAGCATACCCCCCTCTGTGTCACTAGGTGTGTGGACTACAAGGCTCAGCATGCCCCTGTCTGTGTCACTAGGTGTATGGACTACAAGGCTCAGCATGCCCTGACACATTGTTCTTCATGTCTCATGGCATGGGTTACTATCCTGAAATCCTAGAGGTACTTTGCTGCTTTATACATCAGTGTACCCCAACCTGTTGCAGAACTACAACTCCCATCGTGCCCCGGCACCCTTAAAGGGATATTTCCATTTTTACTAATAGTTATACTTATAGGAAATATGTTAATTTAGCAAATTTACCTTCTCTTTTCTCTCCTATTGTTGACTCAGGGTTACCGACCAACACTGTGCTCTAAAAGCAGTGGTCGGACTAAGATATATAGTTGCGTTGTGTATATATTGGGTTGTGTGAGCTGGATGGGGGGCATTACTATAAGGGGGTCCTCCCCGAGCTTTCCCTAATAGAGATACAGCAGTGCAGTGTAGAGGCCTGTGTGTGTGGGGGATTAGAGGGATTTCGAGGCGCTCTGTATCTGCAGCCATGTGAACATCAGGAATCTGGACGCTGCAGAAGCATCAGAATCGCCGCCCCCCCCCCCCCCCCCGCTCTGTGAGGCACCATGTACCCCGATCAGGCCTGTAGGGCTCCTGACTTTATGATCTTCACCTGTTTCCTTTCTTCTCAGGCTAGAAGGATGTTCGAGGGAGAGCTGGCGAGCCTGGAGGCCATCCTGCAGACTGGTACCATCAGGGCTCCCAAACCAATGAAGGTCATTGACCAGCCATCGGGGGGCGCCATGCTGGTTATGGAGCACCTGGACATGAGAAGTCTCAATAGGTAGCGGGCTGTAAGATGTATAGGACATGTCAGTTCTTTGAGCGGAGAGCGGAGGCGCCCTATACATAACATTGAGGCAGATGGGGATTCCAAGCAGAGTCCGCGGTGGGGATTCTGCTCAGAAGTTCTGAACTTACCCTTACAGGGTGATAAAGTTTCATAGTCACCCTGATATATCAGTAGATGCACCCTAGACATGGCTAGAGCACGGGGGCACCTGCTGTGTACTCCAAATAGTTATAGTAGGCATCCCCCCTATGCAGGCTGCACACAGCACCAAGACAACACTGGTGCAATAAGACACCTGCTAGGTACTCCCATGACCTCTACATTGACAAGGCATTACTGATGCTATGGAGCACCCGCTCTTAGGGCTGAAGCTATGGCCAAAAAATACAAATCTAATTTAAAAAAAATTATTCTCGATTTTAAATCTCGATTTTCTTTTTTTTCTTTTTAAATGTTTATTTATTTATTTGGCTAATTATGATGGCTGTAGTAGTAGAGGCATAGTGGATGAGGGGTGTAGTAGTATCAGGAGTGGGAGTAGTACAATTTTCTGTGAAAAATCTAATTGATTCTTAAAATCTTAGTGAATTAATCAAATTAATTTGATTGACTGCCCAGCCATACCTGCTATAATAATAGTGGGCATGCCCTTCTATGCAGGCTCAGCACGTGGCCAAGTCAACAGTTATACATTGGGGTACCTAGTAAGCACTTAAGTAGTGATAGGCACGCCCCTCTATGCATTCTACATACATAGCCAAATCAATACTGTTAGATCGGAGCACCTGCTGTGTACTCCCATGGAGATAGTGGGCATGCTTCTCTATGCCTGCCCCACACATAGCCTAATAAACACCGATACAATCAGGAACCTACTTTGTACCCAGTAGTGGGCATACCTCATACATGGCAATGGGGAGCCTGTGGTTTACTCCTATAGCAACAGTGGGCACAATCCGCTGTGCATGCCCCACATGTGGCCAGAATACCAGAGCTGTATCATGACATTGTAATGGAGATCTCAGACATGACCGGTGCAGTATGGGAGCCCTGGGTCTCCTGCAGTATACACTCATACTGGTAGGGGGCATGCCTCTTATAGCACCTGCCAGAAGCTGTCTTAGCCATAGGGGGGGGGGGGGGGGGGCGTAACTTCCACCAATGTCATTGGTGTAGCGTTTCTGTAGCGGGACTGTAAGCGTTCGGTTGCTGTCTTACAGGCAGTCTGCAAAGCTGGGGGAGCAGCTGGCCGACCTTCACCTCCACAACCAGCGGCTGCGGGAAAAGCTGGACAAAGAGAGCGGCATTGTGGGTAATTACCAGCACATGTCTGTACCTTGCATGGCCTCTAGAGGGCGGTGTCCATATAACTTGAGTAGTCTTCCAGCAGGGGGACACTTGTGGTTCACTCTGTTTTACACACACCGCCACTACAATACCCAGCGTTCCCTGTCGCTTCTCACATAAGGGGTGTAATGTAGTATAACATGGCGGAAACTGAATAGCCATAATGTAATACATGAGTGGAATTCCATGCATTTGGGGATGAAAAGGGAGGACGTTGGCATTTTGGGTTCATTTCTGTGTGTTTTTGGGATGGTCTCAGGGGCGTGGCTTAAAGGGGCAGTCCGGAGGAGGTGGCTGATCAACATGCATCTACCTCAGTTACAGTGCTGAGGTCTGCTGTCCCCTGCTCTGGTTCCCGGTCCCCGGCCGCTTACTGATCTGAGCGGGGACCCAGGTTGTGATGTGTCAGCCCCGCTCAGCCAGTCAGCAGCCATAACAGGGTCCCGCCTCGGCTGCTGATTGGCTGAGCAGGGCTGACCCAACACCACCCTGGTCCCTGCTCAGACCAGGAAGGGACCGGAATGGAGGACAGCGGACCCCAGAGCTGGAGCCAGGGAGGTAAGTGCATGTTATATTCAGCCACAGACTTCTCCTTTAAAGGGGTATTCCCAACTCCACACATTATTCCCTATCCGATCAACAAGCTGATCAGTGAGTGTTTGACTGATGAGCTGCTGTTCATACTCTATTTGGGGGAAGAATTTTTCTCTGTTTGCAGGATCAGTAGGGGGTCTCGCCTATCAGCTCTTATCCCCTATCCTGTGTTGGTGTACATAAAGCTATAGTATACATAATATATATATATATTATACTGTATTTATACACTAAGGGGGGGAGGGCACAGTACAATGGTCTTACATTAGACCCCACCCCATACACCCTGCCAGATTTACGAAGAGGTGCCTCTGGTGGGATCTGTGTCTGCTAGCTCTGGAGCAAATGCGGATTTCTGCCATGATTTACACCTGTAACTTAAAAAAAAACAACTTTTGACAAACCTTGCAGATATAGGCATAAACTTTGCATTACATGTTTGTCTTTTTTTCTTTTTGTTTTTTAAGAAGTTAGTGTCCCATTTATCCAGGGATACATGTGTACATGCAGGAGTTGTACTGTGCACTGCTCCATCCTGCTAGCGCTCATTGTGCAGGTGATGGATCTGTGTAGCAGGCAGATGTCCGGTTTATGACTCTGGTTTATGTATCTGTGTAGCAGGCAGATGTCAGGTGTATGTAATGGACCCCCAGCTCCAAAGCATAATAAATGAAACCAAAGAACGCAAAATAAAGACAAAACTCGTTGTAATCCGGTGTCGAAGGGTAACAATTTTATTTAAAATCACATGACACTGAAAATCGCAGACCCCCGACTCACAAACAGTCACCCTCCAGCACTCAGGCAAGGAAAAAACCCCTGTGGAGGAAACTTTGAGGGAACCATGGCTGGAGAGTTGCCCCTCCCCTGGACTTAGAGGGTAATACCATACTATAAATATAATAAACTGGATGTGAGGGAGATCTGGCTGCAGTATCTGTCCCCTTATTGATGGCTAGGCAGATGTATCTCTTGTCCCTGACAGATCCAGGTCCACTTCTCAAGAAGGTGGAGACTTGGTTGAAGGGGTAGTGTAAAGTAGACCACCCTTTTCTCCTGCTAAAACCTCCAAACTACATTAAGGATAGGGAAGAGTAAAGTATTCAAGCTCAAGGTCCTCTGGCGCATCCAAGATCGCACTGATCTTTGACATAAGCGCTTGTCATCACAGTGCATGGTTACTACAGGTAAACACATCTGAAGCATTAACCCTTTAATGACTAGCTTTACTAAACACACTCATGACCAAGCCAACAGCTTATGGTTGGGGCACACTGAGAACACTAAGGGTGCGTTCACACCTACAGGATCTGCAGCAGATTTGATGCGGTGTTCAGTTATTTAAATGAAATCTGCTGCAGAAAATCAGCTGCAGATCCTGTAGGTGTGAACGCACCATTAATGTGTTTTTTTTCAGGGATTTTTTTTTTTTTTTTTTTTTTAAGGGACAGTGTGAACATGGGCAGTAGTGGCTGTAGTTGTACTTGCCATTTTTTAGGGCCCCATCGTGAATCATACCCATCAACCTAGAGATTGTTTTTGTTGCCCATAGCAACCAATCACAGCTCAGCTCTCATTTCTCAAATTAATGTGATAAAATGGAAGCGGATGTGTGATTGGTTGCCATGCGCCCATAGCAACCAAAGCTCTGCTTTCATTTTATTAGAGCTTGTTAAGATAAAAAGGTGACCTGTGATTGGTTGCTACGGGAAAATCAGACTTTTGTCATACCTCACAACTTTTGCTCGGAGCAAATAGGGACGCCCATAGCTACGCCCACATCACAACACCCCCTCAGCAGTACCACACCTGCATAGGTACGCGCACATCTCAACACCCCCTATAGTATTGTTTCGCCTCAGGATATCTCTCCTCAGGTGACATTTGTTTTTTCTTTTTTCCATAAGGTAAAGGGTCAGGACAGTCAGATGTCGGATACATAGATAGGTTTGGTTTCCATACAGCGACCTGCTGTGGATATATCCCCCAGGTAAGAGTCTGATATAATGGGTCTATATTGGGATGTGTAGCAGCCAATCGGATTGTTCCTTATATCTGATGTCACTTCCTCTGATGGCATCAGTCCACATGTTTGATTGACAGGTGAATGACTGGCAGGAGGACTGGGACGTGTTCTACACCCGGCAGAGGATCCAGTATCAGATGGACCTGATAGAGAAGTCGTCCGGAGACAGAGAAGCCAGAGAGCTGTGGTCACAACTACAGGTGAGTGTTAACAAGAAGAGCTGCAGTGTAACAGAAGGGGAGGGACATACTGGAGCATGTGACTTAAAGGGATTGTCCAGGATTTATAAAAGTTAGCTGCTTTCTTTTAAAAAGAGCGCCAAACTTGTCTTCAGGTTGTATGTGGTATTACAACTTGGCTCTATTCCCTTTAATAAAAATAAACTGCAGTACTGCACATAAACTGAGGCTGTGATTGGCGCTGTTTCTGGAAGAAATCAGCTATGTTCTAATCCTGATGCAGAAGATGTCTTTACACTGAGGGGAAAAAAAAGCTACTATTTATGGTGCATGCCCTCCTTTCTTCTTTGAAGTCTAGTGGATAACTCTAATGGGGCAGAGCGGCATTGTAAAGCATGGTGGACTGAGCAACATCCCGAGCTTCACTTTTCTTTTATCACAGCTCAAGGTCCCTCAGCTCTTCTCTGGCGTGGAGGTCGTCCCGTCTCTTCTTCACGGTGACCTGTGGGGCGGGAACGTGGCCGAGCTGGACACCGGACCAGTGATCTTTGACCCAGCCTCCTTCTATGGACACTCTGAGTTTGAGCTGGCCATCGCCGGTATGTTTGGAGGGTTTGGCTCCTCCTTTTACTCCGCCTACCACTCAAAAATACCCAAGTCTCCTGGCTTCGACAAGCGACTGAAGCTTTATCAGCTCTTCCACTACATGAACCACTGGAACCATTTTGGAGGCGGCTACAGAGGGTCCTCGCTGAGCACCATGAGAAGCCTCCTGAAGTGATCGGGCCCTGACTACGACAACGGACACTAATGTGATCATCCAGGCATATGACAATACAGCTTAAAGGGGCACTTCAAGCAAAACTGATCCATTGTGGTATGTGTAGTGGAGGGGCAAGGCATGGCACAAGATTCAACACTATGTGTCACGCTTCACCCCCACATCTTGTATTAGACACAACACAGTTGGTCAGTCATTCTCGGAGTGTTTGTTTCAATTATTGCACAAGTCATTCAGTCTTCACATTCTTTTAGATTTTCCCTATGAGGAATTCTCCGCACCCTTCTTAAGCTTATATTCTGGACATTTCATATCTTACTATATAAAGGATTTCTTGGTGGTCTCTCCCCTCAAAAATGCACGTTATTATTGGTGGACAGTGCCGTATGGGCGGGGCTTCACAGCCATCATGCCCCATATCCCTGTCTACATCGGCGTCATAGACCCCGCCCCCTCCGCGGTGTCATCGGATTGGGCCGACCTAGAGGCCTCAACTCTGTCCGCTCTGATTTGGCCATCACAGAGGGGGTGGGGCTTATGCCTCTGTCTGCCTATTCTGATGAACCCACAGAAGGGGCGGGGCTTAGGTGACAATGACGTCATGGAGAGGGTGGGGTTTAGGGGCACGATAACTGAAGCCCTGCCCATACAGCCACCAACAATAACTTGCATTTGTTACAATGTAACAGGTTAGACCAGTCTGGGGTCCAGTTTGCCAAGGCTGGATGCGACTGTACCGTACCCTCAGCTGTGAGGAGCACTAGGTGTATGCAGGACTCCAGCTGCATTCACTGACAGCAAGGGGAGTTCTTAGACATGGTGAGAAATAGCTGTAAGCTGGGTTCACACTATGTATATTTGAGGCTGTATTTGTGAGGCTGTATAGCAACCAAAACCAGGAGTGGATTGAAAACACAGAAAGGCTCTGTTCACATAATGTTGTAATTGAGTGGATGGCCATCATTTAATGGCAAATATTTGCTGTTATTTTAAAACAACGGCTGTGGTATTGAAATAATGGCCGTTATTTACTGTTATATGGCGGTCATCCACTCAATTTCAACATTGTGTGAACAGATCCTTTCTGTGTTTTTAATCCACTCCTGGTTTTGGTTGCTATGAGGACCTGACATGAGGACCAAATACTGCCTGAAATATACATAGTGTGAACCCAGCCGTATAACGCGTAGCTTTTAGTTTTACTTGCTGTTAATGGGACCCATGACTTCTCTAGTGCCGCCATTAAATCTGCCGCCCTGCGGTCTGCTCTGTGTATTTTATCTATGACCTCATCGGACGTCACCATGGCCACAGGTATCTTTATTGTGTGTAATGGGGGAGGGTTATCACAGGTGATGGAGGTCTTAAAGGAACTGTTAGGGTGCGTTCACACCTACAGGATCTGCAGCAGATTTGATGCTGTGTTCATTTATTTAAATGAAATCTGCTGCAGAAAATCAGCTGCAGATCCTGTAGGTGTGAACGCACCATTAATCTGTTTCATTGGAAATGAAGGGAAACTGATCTATAGGGGAATTGGTTACTATAGGCAATATTATATTATAGAGAATATTACTATAAGACAGTGCCATGAAGTTTCCCTTATTGCTCAGCTGCTGCAGAACATCTTTATACAGACCTTCAAGTCTGGTGTCGATTGTGTAACATGACATGCTTTAATCCACTGTGAAAAGAGGTTCTGCAGCAGCTGATGGGAGTGTTTCTGTAATAACCATTGTGATGCCCATAACAGTGCTGAGCAGAGTGTATACAGAATAGCGCCAGCCAGGGTTCCTATGGATAGGGATAGTATTCTGTGTGCTGTGTCAGTCACAAATACCCCATACATCCCATCTGTAGTGTACCGTATAATATGCCAACCATGTGCCGCCGGAGGGCCAGTCACAGATGCACCATCCGCCATGTCCCCATATGTAGCGTACCCTATACTATGCCACTACCAAAGTGCCAGTCACAGATACTCTATGCATTCCCATAAAGTGTACCCCATGCTTTGTTAGCCAAATTGCCACCCCCCCCCCCCTTCCCCTAAGGACCAGTCACAGATACCCCATACATCCCCCATCTGCAGTGTACCCTATGTAATGCCAGCTGATGTGTGCCACCAAAAAGGGCCTTTACTTATACTCTATGCATCTCCATTTGCAGCATATCATATATAATGCTCACCAAGGAACCATTCACAAATACCCCATACATCACCATCTACCGTGTTCCCATCTGTAGCGTACCCTAGTATGCCACTATCAAAGTGCCAGTCACAAATACTCCATACATCACCATCTACCGTGTCCCCATCTGTAGCGTACCCTAGTATGCCAGCCAATTCCTACCCCCAGAGGACCAGATACCCCATACATTCCCCCATACCCCATATTATGCCAGCCAATGTGCCCACCCCACATTGGCCCTGGGTAAATGTAATCACTTTAGGATTGTTCCAGCCCTCAGGATTATCCCCCTCTATTGTCCCGGCACTTATATGGGAGATATTGTATAGACAATAGTATTGACCCTTGTCCAGTCATGTGACCTGACATTATCTGCATATGACCAGGGGGCCCTGGGAAAATGTAATTGTTTTAGGATTATCCCCCTCCGTCTGAGCCCAGTGAGTCCCTATTGTGTAAGGATTGCACCATCACTCTTGTGGGGTCCTATCACTCCCTGTGTGCATTGCATTGGATTTACTTATAACAGTGGCCGCACCTACATTATATGGGACACACGAGGCTGAAGAGGAAGAGATCCACAGCATCTCCGAGACCTCCAGACAGGATGGCAGGTAATGTCACTCCTATCGGCTATCAACTTTTTAAAAACATTTTAACCTTTTCTGGTAACTTTTACCCCCTCCTCCACTGCTGGATCAGTTTCCTTCGTGGAGCTCAATAGATCATTGACCAAAAACCTGTATTATACTCCAGAGCTGCAATCACTATTCTGCTGGTGGGGTCACTGTGTATAAACAGCATCAGAGCTCTGTGGCCGGAAAGATCATCCGTCCGGTACGTAGGTACCGGCCGAGATGATCTGGCCAGAGACCGGCCATTCCGTGAATCGTCCGGGGTCACGGAACGGCCGGTCTCTTACGTAGTGTGAACATAGCCTAAGAAAATCAAGCGGATAACTTGCTGCAGATTCCGTCACTTGCCTGGCTGGTCCAGCTTCATACTTGCCAAACACACCACTGTATTGACCTCCACACGCAGAGTAGATTTTTTTTTCTTTTTAATAAAACATAAATATTAACTAATGGTGCGTTTGCACAGAGAGATTCATCTGACAGATCTTTGAAGCCAAAGCCAGGAACAGACTAAGTAGGGAACAGGCCATAAAGAAAAGAATGAGATTTCTCTTCAAATCCATTACTGGCTGTGGCTTAAAAAATTTGTCACATAAATCTCTGTGTAAACGCACCATAATAACAACTAATAACGCAACAACCTGTGCACAATAACAACTATATACTAAACCCCTGGTCTGGCTGCATTTCCCATACTTTTTTGGGGAAAGGAGCCCTGAGCTGGTCCCACATCACATGCCCCAGTACATGATAACAGACGTCCATGAACCAGCCCGGGATTTTCTCTGTAGCTTTGGCTGTCCAGGCATGATGGGAATGGTAGTTTTGTAACAGCTGGAGGGCCTGATTTTGACAGCAGTGGTGTAAAGTAAAACTGGCTTAGTTGCCCCTAGCAACCGATCAGATTCCACCTTTCATTTTCCAAAGAGTCTGTGAGGAATGAAAGGTGGAATCTGATTGGTTGCTAGGGGCAACTGGGCCTGTTTCACTTTACACCATGTTTGATAAATCTCCCCTTCTCATATATACAATAAACACACACTAAGGCTAGGTTCACACTGCGTTTTCAGCATCCGTTTAACGGATCCATTTTTTTTAACGTCCAGAAAAATAGGGTCAGCAACGTTTTTTGGTCCGCCAAAAAAAACGGATCCGTTTTTTTTTTATAATGGAAGTCAATGGAAAAACGGATGCACACAAATGAATCCGTTTTTTGCAATCCGTTTTTCATGCGTTTTTTGCAAAAAACGGATGCGTTAAACGGATGCTGAAAACGCAGTGTGAACCTAGCCTAAGGGTGCGTTTACACGTACAGGATCTGCAGCAGATTTAATGCTGTGTTCAGTTATTTAGATCAAATCTGTTGCACATTCGGAGCATAAAATCTGCAGTGATACGGTGTGTGTGTAAATGTAGGCTAATAATATATACAAACAATATAACAAACCATAGTAAAGCCCCTATTCCACGGGTCGTTTAAAAGAGCAATATCGTTCGTATTCGGCCGATATCGGCCGCTACGAACGATATTCGTCCCGTGGAATAGAGTGCAACGATCAGCCGACATCGTTCATGTCGGCTGATCGTTGCAGTCGCTTGTTTTTCAACATGTTGAAAAACAAGCGACTGATATAGCAGCGATCCGCTGCCGTCGCTCTGTTGAATAGGAGCGTCGGCAGCAGATGCTGCTATATCCTATGGGCTGCCCGGACGATCAGCGATCCTCCGAGCAGTCCGAGCAGCCCCTCCCGCGTTGAATAGCGGCAGCAGCGAGTGGGGAACGAGGAGCAAACGAGCGCTAATAGCGCTCGTTTGCTCCTCCAAACGACTCTTGGAATAGGGGCATAAGGCTTCTCAGCCCCACACAGCGCCTGCAAGCCCTATATTCATATACAGCACAAAACAAAACACTAATGTGCCAGCACCAGGAGAGGAGACGCAGGCTAAGGCACCTTAAGGGCCAGTTCACACTGAGTAAATTCGGCAGCGGACGAGTGCGCGTCCTCTCATTCACTTACAGCAGCACACTGAGCATGGCGGAGAGGCCTGCCATAGAACCCCACCGTGCTCAGTGTGCTGCTGTAAGTGAATGAGAGGACGCGCACTCGTCCGCTGCTGACGCTCTCTGCTCAAAGAACTAACATGTTGCTTTGTGTGCCCTCTCATTTACTTACACATGCACACTGAGCATGGCGGAATTCTGCGGCGGAGAGGTCCTCCGTGGAATTACGCAGTGTTTACTCAGTGTGAACTGGCCCTAAAGGCAGAGCCCGTGTCATAGCCATGTCAATTCTTTCGGTGGACAGCGGAAACGGCCTGGCTATAGAACAGTGTCTATGGCACAGGCGGAGATGCAAGTGGGTACAAGCGACGGAATCCGCAGCGGATCATAGGCGTGGATTCCATAGGGTGCCTTCACACATAACGAATCCGCAGCGGATCATGAGCATGGATTCCTTAGGGTGCCTTCACATATAACGAATCCGCAGCGGATCATAAGCATGGATTCCTTAGGGTACCTTCACATATAACGAATCCGCAGCGGATCATAAGCATGGATTCCTTAGGGTGCCTTCACGTATAACGAATCCGCAGCGGATTTCACGCTGCAGGTTTGCAGCAAAATCCACTGCGGATCCTGGTATAATGAAGGCCTATGGGGTCACATATCCGCAGCGGAAAATTCATTCAGCCTCAGATATGCGACCCGGCCCCTTTAACCCCTGCAGCATACATTACCTGCTCGACTGCATTAACAATCCTATATACAAGAAGATTACATACCGCAGCACTTCACCGTAAAAGCTTCATCTTTATCCAATAACAGGAGGTAGGCACACTCCCTGCAGATCACGGGATGTCATCTTCTTGTATATACTTGTATGGACTTCTATGTGTTAAGCTGAGCACCACCTGCAGCACTGATGAGAGGTGATTGCACACCTGACTGAGCACCAACGCCTGGGACCAGTAGTGGTGGTGAGATAGCTAACTATGGACTGCATTAACAATCCTGCAGCATTCAGAGCTGTAATCCCCCAGTATTCCCTCCAGTGGTTACATGTGTATGTGAATTGCTCTGTAGCTTTCACTATTCTGAGGTTATATAAATAGACGCCATGAGTGCATGGGAAATCACAGCTCAGGTTTCCATCTCGTGGATTAAAAACTGTTTGGTAGAAGCAGAATTTATTTTTGGACTGATCGGTGACCGCTTCCCTCCCAGATAAACAGTGCTGCCCCCTGACCCTCCCGCAGATGGATCAGCGTTCTATGGACCCCATGAGCTACCAAGGAATAGAGGAGCAGCTGAAGAAGGTCCTCCACACCTCCGTCCTCATCCCATGTGGGCACATACAGGGCGGATGTATCAGCCAGGCCTGGAAGTACCACACAGACCAGGGCCGAGTGTTTGTAAAATGGAATCACGGTGATCAGGTCAGATGGTCGTCATAATAACCTGTACAGGTCCGCCTGAGCATACAGCATTACAGGTGGCTGAAGACGTTGTATACAGTCCTAAGGCTGCCTGTAAAACATAGATACAACCATAGGATATATCCATGTTTTCCAGGGCCACCTAGGGCTGCATCCAACTTCTTCAGCCACTGATCAAATGCTGGACCTGAGCATGCGGAAGTTTTGCTCATCTGTAAAGTGAATGTACCATCAGGCCCGGGCTGAAGCATCCCCAACGGGAGGAAACTCCGCTCCTCTATGACGTGGCTCCATTAGAATTAATGGAGCCGTATCATAGAGGGGCGGGGGGTTTCCTCCCACGAGGGGTGGGTTGGCCGCCTCCAGTGCTTCAGCCCGGGCCTGATGGTACATTCACTTTACGCCTGTATGTTCTGGACATTGCGTTATAGCTGTGATATTTCTGAACAAAGGGGGCCAACTATAATGTAGTAGTTATATTCTTATACATAGGGGGCAGTATTATAGTAGTTATTCCAAACGAAGAAAAAAGAGCTTGCACTCACCCAAAAAGTTGCTGCAAATCAATCCATTTATTCAGTATTGACAGACATGTGTGGGGAGGGGGAGTGAAAGCAGAGGCGTCCTAATGGCTACAGACTGTTTCCCGTGGCTAACCACGCATCTTCCGGCCTTATAGTAGTTATATTCTTGTATATAGGAGCAGTATTATAGTAGTTATATTCTTGTATATAGTGCAGTATTATAGTAGTTATATTCTTGTATATAGGGGCAGTATTATAGTAGTTATATTCTTGTATATAGGAGCAGTATTATAGTAGTTATATTCTTGTGTATATCAGCAGTATTATAGTAGTTATATTCCTGTATATAGGGAGTAGTATTTTAGCAGTTATATTTTTGTATATAGGAGCAGTATTATAGTCGTTATATTCTTGTATATAGGGGGGAATAATTATAGTAGTTATATTCTTGTATATAGGAGCAGTATTATAGTCGTTATATTCCTGTATATAGGATCAGTATTATAGCAGTTATATTCTTGTATATAGGGGGCAGTATTATTGTAGTTATATTCTTGTATATAGGGGCAGTATTATAGTAGTTATATGCAATGGAGAAAAAGGAATCCGCACTCACCGGTCAGTAGAAAAGGAAGGTTTAATGATCCAAACACCAGAGGCTGAGGCTGGGAGGGGGAAGGTCTTACGCAGGTGAGCTCCTTACAGCAACCAGTTGCTGTAAGGAGCTCACCTGCGTAAGACCTTCCCCCTCCCAGCCTCAGCCTCTGGTGTTTGGATCATTAAACCTTCCTTTTCTACTGACCGGTGAGTGCGGATTCCTTTTTCTCCATTGCATATTTATACTCATCTTCTCAGTCTCCAGCACCCCGGCATACAAAGTTTATCCTACACTTACTGCTTACTGCATCTAACTGCCCTCGGTTCCATTCAAGTGGAGTTATCAGCTGGTGCCGTCTGAATCCTTCTCACCCTACTATTATAGTAGTTATATTCTTGTATATAGGAGAGGTATTATATTAGTTATATTGTTGTATATAGGGGCAGTATTATAGTAATTATATTCTTGTATATAGGAGCAGTATTATAGTAGTTATATTACTGTATATAGGAGCAGTATTATAGTAGTTATATTCTTGTACATAGGGAGCAGTATTATAGTAGTGTTCTTTGTAAGGGCCCGTTCACACAGAGTAAGAATGGCGGAATTCCGTAGCGGACAGCCTCCAGCCTCCGTGTCATAATGACACTCTATGGGAGGCGCCCGTGGCTCCTCTCCCCACGCTGAAGAATCAACATGTTCATTCTTCAGCCCCGAGAGATGCAGCGCGCGCCTCCCATAGAGTGTCATTATCACACGGAGGCTGGAGGCTGTTCTTACTCTGTGTGAACGGGCCCTAAAGCAAAAAAAGTGCAGAACAATAAATATAATGTGGTATTCTTATTCATTTTATTCATTATTCATTGCAGGCTGTTACCATGTTTGATGGGGAAATAGCAAGTTTAGAAGCAATAGGGAGAACGTGTACGGTGCGAGTGCCCCAACCCATCACATTGGCTAAGCTTCCAGCAGGGGGAGCTTTACTGATTATGAACTTTATGGATCTGCTACCTATCAGCAGGTAAGCTGTTGATACAGTTGTAGAATATTGCAGCCCTCCACAACACACTGCATTCTAGCGGCTATTACTACATGGTAATAATAATGCTATTGTTATTTAGTGTAACGTAAGGGATATATTTAGGAAACACCCAGAAATTGATTTTGAAACTTTTTCTCTAGGTTTGCTGGAAAACTGGGGGATCAGCTGGCTCATCTTCATGCCCACAATTGGTTATTAAAAATAAACATGCAAAAATACATCGGGACCATAGGTGAGAAGAGGAGATGGAATATCAGTATTTTAGATTTTTAAGTGAGGAGGTCACCAATGTGGCATAATCGCAGTACTGATCCTGGGTTACATCCTGTATTATACTCCAGAGCTGCACTCACTATTCTGCTGGTGGGATCTCTGTGTACATACATTACATTACTGATCCTGGGTTACATCCTGTATTATACTCCGGAGCTGCACTCACTATTCTGCTGGTGGGGTTACTGTGTACATACATTACTGATCCTGGGTTACATCCTGTACTATACTCCAGAGCTGCACTCACTATTCTGCTGGTGGGGTTACTGTGTACATACATTACTGATCCTGGGTTACATCCTGTATTATACTCCAGAGCTGCACTCACTATTCTGCTGGTGGGGTCACTGTGTACATACATTACTGATCCTGAGTTCCATCCTGTATTATACTCCAGAGCTGCACTCACTGTTCTGCTGGTGCGGTCACTGTGTACATACAGAGCAGAGAGCTGCGTAGTGTGGTTTCAGTGTGTACATACACATATCTATCCTCTCTTCAGGAGGATGTCCCGAGAGCCTGCGGCCAGTGGAGAGGTTTGGCTTTCACACTAGCACATGTTGCGGCTACATCCCACAGGTGAGCAGAATTCATTCCGGAAATTTCTTAAATTATTGTGACATTTTAAAGTGATATTATATAAAAAGAAAAATACTTTTTACGAGCTTGCTTGTTCTGGCTGTATGTTCAGGAGAACAGCTGGCAGGAGGACTGGGTCACCTTCTTTACATCTCAGCGTCTGCAGCCGCAGCTCCGGCTGATTGAGAGGGACTATGGTGACCGGACGCTTCTGGGACTGTGGTCTGAGCTGCAGGTAGGAAATATCTCCTGATAGTGAGGGGGTGGTTGGGGCTCCCCCCTATATTATGGTTAGGGTTCAATAGTTTCAAAGGACAACTTGTATTTCCTCCTTTGTCCAGTGGTGGCACTGTAGAGAAACTTAACACTTGTCCTCTTGTTCCCTTACAGTTTTCAGGTGATCGCTGGGGTTTCCAGTAGAGATGAGAAAATCTCAAGTACACACCAGTTTGTCCGAGCCTGAACGTGCAGCATTTGATTACCGGTGGCTGAAGAAGTTGGATGCCACCCTAGGCAGCCTTGGAAAACAAAGATACAGCCTATGGCCTATGGCATCCTTAGGGCTGCATCCAACTTCTTCAGCCGCCCGTAATCAAATGCTGCACGTTCAGGCTCGGACAAACCCAGGTATACCGGAGGTTCGCTATCTGTAGTTTCCAGCAGTTTGGTCAGTTTCCTATGACCGGCTCAGACATTGCGGAAAACTATGGGAAATTTTAAGTTTTTATTAGGCCACACCCCTTTCTGCGTGATATCCAAAATTATTCTGTGTTTGCAGCCCAGCCAGGCATGTGGACACTGATGTGGATGTCTGAATATGTGTGGGGACAATCGTGTGAATGTATGTATGTGGATATTGATATTGTAGATGAATACGTGTGGACACTGATGGGGATGTCAATATACAAAATGACACTGATGTGGATGCCTGTATATGTGTGGACATGGATGTGGGTGTCTATCTGTATATGTGTGGACATTAATGTGGATGTCTGTTTAGGAGAACAGGTGGCACTGCTGTAGATCTATATGTGTGGACATTGATGTGGATGTCTGTATATGTGTGGACATGGATGTGGGAGTCTGTATATGTGTCTGTATATGTGTCGGCACTGCAGTAGATGTACTGTATATATGTGGACATTGATGTGGATGTCTGTATATGTGTGGACATGAATGTGGGTGTCTATCTGTATATATGTGGACATTGATGTGGATGTCTGTCAGTACATGTGTGGCCACTGCTGTAGATGTATATATGTGTGGCCACTGCTGTAGATGTATATATGTGTGGCCACTGCTGTAGATGTATATATGTGTGGCCACTGCTGTAGATGTATATATGTGTGGCCACTGCTGTAGATGTATATATGTGTGGCCACTGCTGTAGATGTATATATGTGTGGCCACTGCTGTAGATGTATATATGTGTGGCCACTGCTGTAGATGTATATATGTGTGGCCACTGCTGTAGATGTATATATGTGTGGCCACTGCTGTAGATGTATATATGTGTGGCCACTGCTGTAGATGTATATGTGTGTGGCCACTGCTGTAGATGTATATGTGTGTGGCCACTGCTGTAGATGTATATATGTGTGGCCACTGCTGTAGATATATATGTGTGGACGTCTGGTTTGGCTAATATGTGTCTTTTTATCCCTTCTCAGATGAAGGTCCAGAACGCCTTCAGAGATACTGTGATTGTTCCGTCTCTCTTACACGGGGATCTATGGGAGGCCAATGTGGCTGAGGACGACCATGGACCTGTTCTCTTTGACCCTGGCTCCTTCTACGGACACTCTGAGTATGACTTGTCGATTGGTGACATGTTTGGGGATCACTGTGGCGACTTTTACCAGGCATATCACAGGAAAATCCCCAAGTCCCCCAGCTTTGACCTCCGGCGACCACTCTACTAGCTCTTCCACTCTCTTAATAACTGGAACCACTTTGGTACCATGTTCAGGAGAAGCACCTTGGAGCTTATGAGACACCTCCTCCAGATCTTGTGAGGATGAAGAACAGGGACGTATTTAGATCCTATGCCTAAGATTACAGGACGCACAAAGATAAAACCAAATACAGTGAAATTCCTATAATCTGGCATCATTGGTGTCTGATAGCTGCTGGATTATCAGATGGGTATAGGAAAGTAGAGGAGGAGTTTTCCAGGATGAGGGCTCCATGGTGGCTGTGGCGGGATGCCTTCATGTGGTGAACACCGAGGTCACAACATTCTGGATTTTACATAGCTGCCTATAAGAGCGGACTACACAGTTTTAATGAATGAGGGGGTATGTGGGGGAGGGGGTACGTGAGGGACATACATCGGTCATCTCCAAAATAAAATGGAAATATTAAGTAATCGTGTAATCTATATTGTGGCAGTATAAGGACATCCTCCATCTTCTATTACAGTACATGCTGGACTGAGACAAGCACAGTGCTGGGCAATGCTGGCTGACCACCGAGACTGTTGTTAGGCAATGCTCCCTAGCAACCGCCCTGTCAAACATGATCTTGGTTTCCACTGCGCTGATGGAGACAGTAGTCACACCACCACACTCACCATCTCTGGATGTGGCATTTATAAGACATTCCTCATCTTGGTGGAGGCACCCTTTAAGGAATGGAGTGGGGGTCTATTCAATGAGATTTTCAGACGAACAGATCTGTAGATACTTATTACAGACACTAGGTGGCAGCATAATCACAAGAAGACACAACATGAGTGATCGGAGCCCTGCAGCTCATTGCTTATACCTACTCCATTATACGGTAGATGAAGACGAACACAGTGTGCCTAACTCCCTAGTGGTAGTAAGGAGGAAGATGATGGGGGGAGTAGTGACTAATATGGAGAGCAATTTTCCCCCATTTCGGTTTTTATTATGTCCTATATAACATTAATATCTGAGCATTTGGGGTCTCACCTCTAAGAACTAGCAAAGTAAAGGGGCCACAACGTTCCTGTTTACACAGGTACTGCGCCTCCACCATACAAGTGGTTGTGCCAGGTACTGCAGCTCATCCCATTCATCTGTACCATACCTCTGGGGTATTAGAGGTGGGGCTACCCATCATTCTCCCATCAAAAGTATAAAACTTCTATACTCTAACC
This sequence comes from Dendropsophus ebraccatus, assembly GCF_027789765.1. Lineage (NCBI taxonomy): Eukaryota > Metazoa > Chordata > Amphibia > Anura > Hylidae > Dendropsophus > Dendropsophus ebraccatus. Next base: position 64,917,097 of record NC_091467.1, on the reverse strand, counting down.
TTTATTAGTTTAGGCCCCAGATGTCCCCTACAGTACTCCACATTGCTTCATAGCCCCCTGCAGTACTCCACATGCCCCCATCAGAGCTTCAGATGGTTCCTACAACCATTCAAGTGAATGCTCCCTATAGTTCTTTAGATGCCCTATCAGTGTTTCATATGCCACAAACAGTACCTTGGGTGCTTCACCATTGCTTCAAATGCCCCTGCAGTACTTCATATGCCCCATCCGTACTTCATATGCCCTATCAATGCTTTAAATGCCCCTGCAGTACCTCATATGCCCCATCAGTGCTTCAGATGCCCCTGCAGTAATTCAGATGCCCCATCAGTGCTTCATATGCCCCTGCAGTACTTCATATGCCCCTTCAGTGCTTCAGATGCTCCTGCAGTACTTCATATACCCCATCTGTACTTCATATGCCCTATCAATGCTTTAAATGCCCCTGCATTACCTTATATGCCCCATCAGTGCTTCAGATGCCCCTGCAGTAATTCATATGCCCCATCAGTGCTTCAGATGCCCCTGCAGTACTTCAGATGCCCCTGCAGTGCTTCAGATGCCACCTATGGTGTGATTCTCTTCTGTGGAGGCCCCTTATACATTTGCCCCCTTAGGACACATGACACTCGGCGGGTGACTCTGTTCAGGATGCCCCCACACTAGATTTTGTGATCTCGTGGTGACAAACCCTCAGCTGTGAAAAGTAGGAGGTCAGGGCAGGTATGCACAGAGAATGTCCCAATTCACTGACAGCAAACATGAGTCCTGACAATGAGTGAGATCCCAGGGGGTGATGGATCTGGATGTTCCTGTCACATTCCTTGTGATATTCGGAGGAGAGGATTCCAAGCTATTCTCTATATAGAGGTGACAACTGCCACTCCAATTATTGCTGAGAGTCATGAGAGGAGACGCCAGGAATGTCACAGCTGACGGTCACCTTGTGTGAGACCCCCGAGACCTGGGAGGGGGCAAATATACAGCCAGTGCTGACAGGGATGATGTATCAAAGCCTGTCATGTGTGATACTGTCTGATAAACTACTGTATCTAAGCCTATCGTGTGTGATACTGTCTGATAAACTATTGTCATGTGTGATGCTGTCTGATAAATTACTGTATCTAAGCCTATCATGTGTGATACTGTCTGATAAACTACTGTATCTAAGCCTATCGTGTGTGATACTGTCTGATAAACTATTGTCCTGTGTGATACTGTCTGATAAACTACTGTATCTAAACCTATCATGTGTGATATTGTCTGATAAACTATTGTCATGTGTGATACTGTCTGATAAACTAATGTATCTAAGCCTATCCTGTGTGATACTGTCTGATAAACTATTGTCCTGTGTGATACTGTCTGATAAACTACTGTATCTAAGCCTATTCTGTGTGATACTGTCTGATAAACTATTGTCCTTTGTGATACTGTCTGATAAACTACTGTATCTAAGCCTATCATGTGTGATACTGTCTGATAAATTACTGTATCTAAGCCTATCACATGTAATACTGTCAGCTTTATCCGTGTATCAAAGCCTGTTATGTGATACTGTCTTTGGTATCTCAGCTTATCACGTGATACTGTCTGCTTTAACCCTGTATCTAAGTGTGTGAGTCTGTCTGATAAACTGCTGTATCTAAGTCAATCATGTGTGATACTGTCTGCTGAGCTGTATATCTACGATTTGTAATACTTTATGCTGTGCCTCTGTATCTAAGCCTATTGGATCATGTCCGATAAGCTGCTGTATCTAATTTTATCATGTGGGATCCTGTCTGCTGAACCTGTGTATCCAAGCCTATTATGATACCGACTACTGTAACTTGTATCTAATCTTATATTATGTGATACTTTCTGCTATGCTGTTGTATCTAAGCCTATAATATGTGATACTGTCTGCTCAACCTGTGTAGCTAAGCCTATCATCTTTGATACTGTCTTCTGAGGTATCTATGTCTGTCATGTCCAATAATATGATACACTGAGCTGGTGTATCTAAGCCTATCATGTGTACCACTGCCTGCTGAGATTATGTATCTAAACTTATCATGTGTGATTCTGTCTGTTGAGATGATGTGTCTAATCTATTGTGCTTGATACTGTCTACTGCCCCTGTGTATCTAAGCCTATTACATGTGATACTCCCAGGTTTGCCCAGTACTACACTCCCCATCATGTACTGTTAGAATTAATTACACTAAAGGTTACTATGCTGAGACACAATACTTTAGGGGCGGGGCTGTGACAACCTCCCCGGCTGTAGTTGTCAATGAATGTTCCTCGAGTCTGTGATATTGGATGTTGGCTTTCTGGGCATTCTGGGAGTTGTAGTTTTGTGATAGCTGGAGAGCCCCAGGTTTCAGACCACCTCTCTATAATGTGTGGAGTAATGTATAGGTGTAGTTGGAGTTACCCTTTAAGCATCCATATCTCGCTCTCCACAGTGTAGATTGGTATGCAGCATGAGGTCAGACGGTATTTCGGGGTCACTGGAGGTCGCTTATAACATTCCATCCCTCCATAAATACTTGATGGTTGACTGACACGATCATGTGACGGATTTAAAGGAGCAATGTCTTAAAATTAGCATGGCTGCTGACGCCCCGGCTTAGTGGCCCACATCTACAGCAGCCAGAAATGTGCCGTCACCTGTCCACCCAGCCAAAAATCTGCAAAAAAAGAATATTTGTTTCAGCGGAGATCAGAAATATCCAGAGGATCTGTGAGGGGTCTGCGGGGGTCTGTGACCGCACAACATGTGCCGCCTCTGACTAATCGCTGCCTATTACCAGACGCTATTTATTCCAGCCTAAAAATAATGTGCCGATATATGTGGGAAGATAAGAATAGATGGATGGGATAGAGGACAAGACAAAAGAATTCCAATAATCTGGCACCTGCCAGAGATCCTGTATATCAGGGGTATATACAGGAGGAGTATATAGCGGAGGGATCAGGGGGTACAGGAGGAGTATATAGCGCAGGGATCAGGGGGTACAGGAGGAGTATATAGCGGAGGGATCAGGGGGTACAGGAGGAGTATATAGCGGAGGGATCAGGGGTACAGGAGGAGTATATAGCGGAGGAATAAGGGGGTACAGGAGGTGTATACGGCTGAGGGATCAGGGGGGACAGGAACAGTATATAGCGGAGGGATCAGGGGTACAGGGGATGTGTATAGCGGAGGGATCAGGGGGGACAGGAGGAGTATATAGCGGAGGGATCAGGGGGTACAGGAGGAGTATATAGCGCCAGGATAAGGGGGTACAGGAGGAGTATATAGCCGAGCGATTAGGGGGTACAGGAGGAGTATATAGCCTAGGGATTAGGGGGTAAAGGAGGAGTATAAAACGCAGGGATCAGGGATACAGGAGGAGTATATAGCCAAGGGTTCAGGGGGTACAGGAGGAGTATATAGAGAAGGGATCAGGGGTACAGGAGACATATATAGTGGAGGAATCAGGGGTACAGGAGAAATATATAGCAGAGGGTTCAGGGGGTACAGAAGGAGTATATAGCAGAGGGATCAGGGGGTACAGGAGGAGTATATAGCGGAGGTATCAGGGGGTACAGAAGGAGTATATAGCAGAGGGATCAGGGGGTACAGGAGGAGTATATAGCGGAGGGATCAGGGGTTATAGGAGACATATATAGAGGAGCGATGAGAAATACAGGAAACAGATAGTAGAAGGATCAGGGGGTACAGGATCAGGGGGTACAGCATATCTATATATCAGAGTGATCAGGGGGTATGGGATGTGTGCAGCGGGCATTTTGTGGCTGCGCTGGCTGTTGTAGTACCAAACAAGGCACATGTCACGGTGGCCAGTATGTGGTATGTTTGCCCACCCCTGGATACACTGACACACAACTTTTTGTAATAGAACTGGTGCAGGAGCAGTATTAAACACCCAGGCACTTAAACAGTTAAAGGCTTTACTGAAGAAAACTTTTAGTGCAGTACAGGTAGAAGTAGATTAGACCTTGACTTGTAGTAGTTGCAGTTTTAGGGAGTCTGCGGGCTACAGACTGGGGACCTATTCAGACACAAGATACTTAGCTGGGGCCATTAGAAGACTATGGGAATGAACATTCGCCTGAGCTATCCTGTAGGCACTGAGTGACACACGATCAGGGATTACAGGCCCACCTAGTGGGAGAGGGGTACCCCTTAGGTACCTAGACTCAGCCTTTGAACTTAGCTTAATTACTGGCTTGTACAATACCTCAATATGTTTATAGCCTTCACAGGGAGAAGATACAGCATCCCAGCATGAATAGGTTTTAGTCACGGTTTTCACCGCAGTCGCTCCATGAGGTGCTCTCGCCAGAAATGGCTTGGGTGTTGGCAAACATAAAGAGTAAAAAATAGTCCTGGGACAGGGTCCTGGCTTCAGGCCAGGGCCTGGAAGAAACTCCTTATTAGGCTCTCTGCAATAATCAATTATCACTACTTGACAGAATCGAAACCATTGACAAATAGCTTCTCCCACTTTATATAAGGCTCTTTGTGGGGGAATCTAATTGGACAAGGGGATAGCGACCGCATAACCTCAGTGATAGGTCAATAACCTCTGAGGTAGCTAGCTCAGGGATTGGTCAAGGCAAAGAACCAGCAAAGAGTGTCAAGAGTCATACAAACAATGGAGACATCAGTGTAGTTTACCTTCAGCTGTGCAAACATAACGTGCAAATCACAGTGACACCTGGTGGTGGAAGCAGCATTCTACGGGCTCCAGCCCCAGAGCCTATAACACATGGTACCGACCTATACGTGCTGCAATAGCAGTGGACATCCACTCTGGCTGTTGGAGACATGTATAGCAGAGGGATCAGGGGCATGGTTGGAGTATATATCGGAGGGATACGGGAGACACAAATAGCGGAAGGGTCAGCATTAGAAGGGACATATATAGTGGAGGGATCAGGGGTACATTATCGGTATATAGCGGAGGGATCAGGAAGTACAGGACGAGTATATAGGGAAGGGATCGGGGTTACAGGAGACATATATAGTGGAGGGATCAGGGGGTACAGGAGGGGTATATAGCGTGAGGATCAGGGGGTACAGGATATCTATATAGCAGAGGGATCAGGGGTTAGAGGAGACATATAGCGGAGGGATCAGGGGTACAGGCGACATAGATAGCGGAGGAATAAGGGGTACAGGACACATATATAGTGGAGGGATCAGGGGTACAGGACATATATATAGCGGAGGGATCAGTAGTACAGGACACATAGATAGCGGAGGGATCGGGGGTACAGGAGACATATATAGCGGAGGGATCGGGGGTACAGGACATATATATAGCGGAGGGATCAGGGGTACAGGACACATATATATAGCGGAGGGATCGGGGTACAGGACACATATATAGCGGAGGGATCGGGGTACAGGACACATATATATAGCGGAGGGATCAGTAGTACAGGACACATAGATAGCGGAGGGATCGGGGGTACAGGACACATATATAGCGGAAGGAATCGGGGGTACAGGAAATATATATAGCGGAGGGATCAGGGGTACAGGACACATATATATAGCGGAGGGATCGGGGTACAGGACACATATATAGCGGAGGGATTAGGGGTACAGGACACATATAGCTGAGGGATCAGGGGTACAGGACACATATATAGCGGAGGGATCAGGGGTACAGAACACATATATAGCGGAGGGATTAGCGGTAGAGGAGACATATATAGTGAAGGGATCAGGGGTACAGGACACATATATATAGCGGAGGGATCAGGGGTACAGGACACATATAGCGGAGGGATTAGCGGTAGAGGAGACATATATAGTGAAGGGATCAGGGGTACAGGACACATATATAGCGGAGGGATTAGCGGTAGAGGAGACATATATAGTGAAGGGATCAGGGGTACAGGACACATACTGTATATAGCGGAGGGATCAGGGGTACAGGACACATATATAGCGGAGGGATCAGGGGTACAGGACACATATATAGAGGAGGGATTAGCGGTAGAGGAGACATATATAGTGAAGGGATCAGGGGTACAGGACACATACTGTATATAGCGGAGGGATTAGGGGTACAGGACACACATATATAGCGGAGGGATTAGGGGTACAGGACACACATATATAGCGGAGGGATCAGATGGCACAGGACACATATAGCGGAGGGATTAGGGGTACAGGACACATATATAGCGGAGGGATCAGGGGTACAGGACACATATATAGCGGAGGGATTAGGGGGTACAGGACACATATATAGCGGAGGGATTAGCGGTAGAGGAGACATATATAGCGGAGGGATCAGGGGTACAGGACACATATATAGCGGAGGGATCGGGGGTACAGGACACATATATAGCGGAGGGATTAGGGGTACAGGACATATATATAGCGGAGGGATCAGATGGTACAGGACACATATATAGCGGAGGGATCGGGGGTACAGGACACATATATAGCGGAGGGATCAGGGGTACAGGACACATATATAGCAGAGGGATTAGCGGTAGAGGAGACATACAGTATATAGTGAAGGGATCAGAGGTACAGGACACATGTATAGCGGAGGGATCGGGGGTACAGGACACATATATAGCGGAGGGATTAGCGGTAGAGGAGACATATATAGTGGAGGGATTGGGGGTACATTATAGGTATATAGTAGAGGGATCAGGGGGGTGTACAGTGGAAGGATAGGGGGTACAGGACACATATATATAGCAATATATATAGAGGAATTATAGAGGAATTAGGGGGTATATAGCGTGTGTGTGTACAGGATACAGTATCTCCTAGTTATAGGATGTAGAACTGATGTATATGATAATAATAAGCTTATGTATCACTGACAGCAAACACATTCCATCTACTGCGCATGAGCAGAGTGCAACACGCGTTTGTAAACAACGGAAACCACTCCCAGCCCCCGCCCATTCCTTTCCCTGGACACGCCCACCTTTCCCCTTACCTGGAGGCGAAACGGAGTGTGGGAGAAGACTCCGCCCCCGCAGTTATTGATGGCTTCATTACCCAGTAAGAGATGACTGATCCCATAGCAACTGTCATCCGGGCCAATCAGAGGCGAGAAGGCGGGACGGGAGCTGTCAGGCAGAGAAGTCTTCTCCACGTCTGGCAGAACGTCTTGTGCTGGAGACGGGAGAGGTAGGAGCCGCGTCGGTACGTGACGGTGTGCACTGTGCCTACAGGATGGCGCGGTCTGTTCTGCCCCTGTGTGCGGTTGGGTGTGCGCCCTGTAGCTGTATACAGTATAGGGGGTGCAGGTGCTGGATATGGCGCCGGCGCTACTGACATGGAGTGTGCTGGAGTAGTGGAGGTGTGTGTGTGTATGTATGATGGTGTAGTGCTGTGTGTATGATGGTGTAGTGCTGTGTGTGTGTATGTATGATGGTGTAGTGCTGTGTGTATGATGGTGTAGTGCTGTGTGTATGATGGTGTAGTGCTGTGTGTATGATGGTGTAGTGCTGTGTGTGTGTGTATGATGGTGTAGTGCTGTGTGTATGATGGTGTAGTGCTGTGTGTATGATGGTGTAGTGCTGTGTGTATGATGGTGTAGTGCTGTGTGTGTGTATGACGGTGTAGTGCTGTGTGTGTATGACGGTGTAGTGCTGTGTATGATGTAGTGCTGTGTGTATGATGGTGTAGTGCTGTGTATGATGTAGTGCTGTGTGTGTGTGTGTATGATGGTGTAGTGCTGTGTGTATGTATGATGTAGTGCTGTGTGTGTATGATGGTGTAGTGGTGTAGTGCTGTGTGTATGATGGTGTAGTGCTGTGTGTGTGTGTGTGTGTGTGTGTATGATGGTGTAGTGCTGTGTGTGTGTGTATGATGGTGTAGTGCTGTGTGTGTATGTATGATGGTGTAGTGCTGTGTGTGTATGATGGTGTAGTGGTGTAGTGCTGTGTGTATGATGGTGTAGTGCTGTGTGTGTGTGTGTGTGTGTGTGTATGATGGTGTAGTGCTGTGTGTGTGTGTATGATGGTGTAGTGCTGTTTATGATGTAGTGCTGTGTGTGTGTGTATGATGGTGTAGTGCTGTGTGTGTGTATGATGGTGTAGTGCTGTGTGTGTGTGTGTGTATGTGATGGTGTAGTGCTGTGTGTGTATGTATGATGGTGTAGTGCTGTGTGTGTATGATGGTGTAGTGCTGTGTGTGTGTATATGATGGTGTAGTGCTGTGTGTGTGTGTATGTGATGGTGTAGTGCTGTGTGTGTATGTATGTATGATGGTGTAGTGCTGTGTGTGTGTGTGTGTATGATGGTGTAGTGCTGTGTGTGTATGATGGTGTAGTGCTGTGTGTGTGTGTATGATGGTGTAGTGCTGTGTGTGTGTGTATGATGGTGTAGTGCTGTGTGTGTATATGATGGTGTAGTGCTGTGTGTGTATGATGGTGTAGTGCTGTGTGTGTATATGATGGTGTAGTGCTGTGTGTGTATGATGGTGTAGTGCTGTGTGTATGTATGATGGTGTAGTGCTGTGTGTGTATATGATGGTGTAGTGCTGTGTGTATGTATGATGGTGTAGTGCTGTGTGTGTGTATGATGGTGTAGTGCTGTGTGTGTGTATGATGGTGTAGTGCTGTGTGTGTGTATGATGGTGTAGTGCTGTGTGTGTGTATGATGGTGTAGTGCTGTGTGTGTATATGATGGTGTAGTGCTGTGTGTATGATGGTGTAGTGCTGTGTGTATGATGGTGTAGTGCTGTGTGTGTGTGTATGATGGTGTAGTGCTGTGTGTGTGTATATGATGGTGTAGTGCTGTGTGTGTATGATGGTGTAGTGCTGTGTGTGTGTGTATATGATGGTGTAGTGCTGTGTGTGTGTGTATATGATGGTGTAGTGCTGTGTGTGTGTATATGATGGTGTAGTGCTGTGTGTGTGTGTGTATATGATGGTGTAGTGCTGTGTGTGTGTATGATGGTGTAGTGCTGTGTGTGTGTAGTGCTGTGTATGTATGATGGTGTAGTGCTGTGTGTGTGTGTATGATGGTGTAGTGCTGTGTGTGTGTGTATGATGGCGTAGTGCTGTGTGTGTCTGTATATGACGGTGTAGTGCTGTGTGTGTGTGTATGATGGTGTAGTGCTGTGTGTGTGTATATGATGGTGTAGTGCTGTGTGTGTGTGTATATGATGGTGTAGTGCTGTGTGTGTGTGTATATGATGGTGTAGTGCTGTGTGTGTGTATATGATGGTGTAGTGCTGTGTGTGTGTGTGTGTGTGTATATGATGGTGTAGTGCTGTGTGTGTGTGTATATGATGGTGTAGTGCTGTGTGTGTGTATGATGGTGTAGTGCTGTGTGTGTGTAGTGCTGTGTATGTATGATGGTGTAGTGCTGTGTGTGTGTGTATGATGGTGTAGTGCTGTGTGTGTGTGTATGATGGCGTAGTGCTGTGTGTGTCTGTATATGACGGTGTAGTGCTGTGTGTGTGTGTATGATGATGTAGTGCTGTTTGTATATGATGGTGTAGTGCTGTGTGTTTTTATATATATTTTTTTGTATGATGGTGTAGTGCTGTGTGTGTATGATGATGTAGTGCTGTGTGTGTGTGTGTATGATGATGTAGTGCTGTGTGTGTATGATGGTGTAGTGCTGTGTGTGTGTGTGTGTGTGTATGATGATGTAGTGCTGTGTGTGTGTGTATGATGGTGTAGTGCTGTGTGTGTATGATGATGTAGTGCTGTGTGTGTGTATGATGATGTAGTGCTGTGTGTGTGTATGATGATGTAGTGCTGTGTGTGTGTGTATGATGGTGTAGTGCTGTGTGTGTATGATGATGTAGTGCTGTGTGTGTGTATATGATGGTGTAGTGCTGTGTGTATGATGGTGTAGTGCTGTGTGTATGATGATGTAGTGCTGTGTGTGTGTGTATGATGATGTAGTGCTGTGTGTGTGTGTATGATGGTGTAGTGCTGTGTGTGTATGATGGTGTAGTGCTGTGTGTGTATGATGGTGTAGTGCTGTGTGTATGATGGTGTAGTGCTGTGTGTATATGATGGTGTAGTGCTGTGTGTGTGTATGATGGTGTAGTGCTGTGTGTGTGTATGATGGTGTAGTGCTGTGTGGGTGTATATGATGGTGTAGTGCTGTGTGTGTTTTTATATATCTCTTTGTATGATGGTGTAGTGTTACTGTGTGTGATGGAAAAGTGGAGGTGTGTGTGTGTCTGATGGTGTATTTGTATGGTGGTGTAGTGATTCTGTGTGGCATAGTGCTTATGTGTGTGATGGTGTGGTGAAGCTGTATGATAGTGTAGAGCTGCTGTGTGTGAGTTTTGTAGTGGTGCTGTGTGATGGAGCAGTGGATGTGTGTGTGTGATGGTGTAGCGGAGCTGTGTGATGGTGTAGAGTTACTGTGTGATGAAGTAGCGGTGCTGTGTTTGCTATACTGCTCTCGTGCCTCATGTCTTCTTCTGTTCCTGTTCTTAGTCTTTCCTCTGTGTACCGGGGATGTGTCTCCCACCTGCTGCCTCTGTGGGACCCCAGATCTGCTTGATGATGGGCTGAGGGGCCCCGACACCTGTGGAGCCCCTCAGGAAGGAGAATGACCCACAGAGCAAGCCCGGCCAAAGCCTATGACTTCCTGCTGAAGTTTCTGCTTGTGGGGGACAGTGATGTGGGGAAAGGGGAGATCCTGGCCAGTCTACAGGATGGCGCCACCGAGTCACCATATGGCTACAATATGGGTGAGTGCTATACATGACATCCCATGCTCTATCATCTATAGGAGCAGTATTATAGTAGTTATATTCTTGTATATAGGAGCAGTATTATAGTAGTTATATTCTTGTATATAGGAGCAGTATTATAGTAGTTATATTTTTGTATATAGGAGCAGTATTATAGTAGTTATATTCTTGTATATAGGAGGCAGTATTATAGTAGTTATATTCCTGTATATAGGAGCAGTGTTATAGTAGTTATATTCCTGTATATAGGAGCAGTGTTATAGTAGTTATATTCTTGTATATAGGGGCAGTATTATAGTAGTAATATTCTTGTATATAAGAGCAGTATTATAGTAGTTATATTCCTGTATATAGGAGCAGTGTTATAGTAGTTATATTCTTGTATATAGGGAGCAGTATTATAGTAGTTATATTCTTGTATATAGGAGCAGTATTATAGTAGTTATATTCCTGTATATAGGAGCAGTATTATAGTAGTTATATTCTTGTATATAGGAGGCAGTATTATAGTAGTTATATTCCTGTATATAGGAGCAGTGTTATAGTAGTTATATTCCTGTATATAGGAGCAGTGTTATAGTAGTTATATTCTTGTATATAGGGGCAGTATTATAGTAGTAATATTCTTGTATATAAGAGCAGTATTATAGTAGTTATATTCCTGTATATAGGAGCAGTATTATAGTAGTAATCTTGTATATAGGAGCAGTATTATAGTAGTTATATTCTTGTATATAGGGGCAGTATTATAGTAGTTATATTCCTGTATATAGGGGGCAGTGTTATAGTAGTTATATTCTTGTATATAGGGAGCAGTATTATAGTAGTTATATTCTTGTATATAGGAGGCAGTATTATAGTAGTTATATCCCTGTATATAGGGGGCAGTATTATAGTAGTTATATTCTTATACATAGGAGGCAGTATTATAGTAGTTATATTAGTAGTAGTTATATATAGTATTATAGTATATAGCTTCTTATATTTATAGGGGCGTATATTATTAGGTGTATTTTAATACCTTTCGGGGCAGTAATATAATACACTGTATGAATAAATGGAGGTTAGGGTATTAATATAATGTGAAGGTTTTCGGTCACGTTCTCTTGTGACTCAGTTCTCTCTGCGGTGATGTTACTTAGCACAGGGGTGGATGGAATCTGGTGACCTCATTAGGTTTCCCTGTCCCATCTCTCTTGCACTTTTATTATAGTTGGGGTTATTATGATGGACAGGTCGGGGCCCCTCCTAGGGTTGTGCTGTCGGGGGATCATTGCCGTCTCTCCAGGCTGCGGGGAGTTAATGTGATGCAGTGAGTTAATCCCCATTACCTGTAATGCCGCTATAATACAGGTTTTGCTATAGATACAGATGACTATTACTCTCTTCACATTCCTCGGCTCACACCACACTCTCACCAGTGATTGCAAAACTACAACCCCCATCATGTGTGACCCTGGTGCCTCATGTCTGACTCTCAGGATCTCTTGGCTGTGGTACCGTTCCCACAAGGGATGCTGGTGACACCCTGAACCGTCAGCGTGAGGTGTGGTGACAGGTAACCTAATTCCTGTCTGAGCCGGAGGACTACTCCCCCTCTGGATATCACACATTGCACTGATGCCTTCCGCATTACCAGACTCTATAATGCCAGATTAAAGGACTCGTCTATAACCATTTTCTGGGTTCATTCTGGACCTTGCGTCTGATCCTATAAAACAATGGGTGCGTGGGGGGGGATCTCCTCCATCCTTCTCCTCATCCTCCTCATCATGCTCGTGGCCTCCTAAAACAGTAGGATTATGGATCTCCGTACTTGAGCACCGGTGTGTCCGGTGACCTAGTTCTGCATCGGCCGAGCTCAGGACGCCGTGTTCTCTGGTGTCTGGCTGTCTGATCCGGGCCCCTGAGCCGCTCACCCGCAGCCCCTGTTGTGTGGAGGAGGAAGCCCTGTCCTTTTTCCTGTTGTGATGGATCTGGATTGGGAGGGAGGGCTGCTTTAAGGGTTATCGTTATGGGGGTCTCTGTGCCCGTCTTTGTTATGGGGGTCTCTGTGCCCGTCTTTGTTATGGGGGTCTCTGTGCCTGTTATAGGGGTCTCTGTGCCTGTTATGGGGGTCTCTGTGCCTGTTATGGGGGTCTCTGTGCCTTTTATAGGGGTCTCTGTGCCTGTTATGGGGGTCTCTGTGCCCGTCTTTGTTATGGGGGTCTCTGTGCCTGTTATAGGGGTCTCTGTGCCTGTTATGGGGGTCTCTGTGCCCGCCCCTTCTATTGGGAGGGGGGGGATCTTCACCTGTCCCTGTTATGGGAGCTTTGTTCTGGTGGAGTTGTCTCTCCTCTAATAATGTATCAGGATGATGGGGGTTATAGTGCACAGCTCCTCTCAGTGTCCTATAGGTGACGCTCTCCTCTAAGGACATGGTCTCTGTGTTCCCGTCCAGCCAGAGCTCAGACCCCATGGTCTCCGATCGGAGCAGGATCAGCGTCGCTCATGACTCCTTCCCCTATACAACCTGCCATACCGGTTCCAGGAGCTGACATCTCCAGACATCATGACGTCACCTCCCCAGTCTCCTCTCTGCTGACTTTTACTTGCCGTGACATGCAGCCGCCATGTCCGTGGGAATTAACAGGATTGTGAATATTTTATGAGATTTCCCGCTGCCCTGTAAATCACAACGGCCTGTCAGAATTAAAGGGGATCTCCAGGATTAGATAATCCGGGGTAAGGAGATGAGCACGTCAGGGCCGGGTTAGGAGTGGGCCCCCAGATGCTGATCCTGGGCAGCGCTTCTTTGGCTTTATTAGCTGGTTTACTGCACAATAGATTAGTCTTGTCTGATCCCTATAGACATCAGGGCCCAGATTTGTTGCCCATAGCAACCAGTCACAGCTCGGCTCTCATTTTACCTCAGAAGTTTGAGAAGTGAAAGCTGAGCGGTGATTGGTTGCTATGTACAATAATACATGGCCGATAAATGCACGGCCTACAGGATTGATTAGCCATGTCTGTTCACGAAAGACTCCATCCCTATAGGCTAATTATTGTATACTGCAATGTATATATATTTACATGCACAATGATAGGCGCTGCCCTCCAACAGTATGTGCTTACATTTATACTCCCTGCAGGATGGATTAGCCATGTCTGCCCTCTGTAATGGTCCTTTTACACGGAACGATTTATTGTTTGTTTTTGCACGATAACGATCGAATTCGAACAATAATCGTACGTGTAAATGCAGCGAACGATCAAGCGACGAGCGAGAAATCGTTCATTTTGATTATTCAACATGTTGTTTTGATCTTTCAACATGTTCTCAAATTATCGTTGGTCGTTCGCAAAAAATTCGCAGATTGTTCCGTGTAAACATTCTTTCAATGATTTCACCTATGTGTCAGATAGGCATAAGCGATCGCAAATTGATCGCATAACGATTTTTTTGTACGATGTATCGTTCCGTGTAAACGTTGATCGTTGTAAAGAAAACATCGTTCATTCTAAATCGTTAATCGTGCGATTGGGCGAATTATCGCTCCGTGTAAAAGTACCATTACTCCTACATTGATTGATTGATTACTTGGGCATGTTAGTAGGGTTCATACTGCAGGATTGGCTACCTATGTCTGCTCTGTATTATTCAACTACTTTCTGGCCTCATATTGGTTCCCCACGTGGGATTGATTACCCAGGTGTGGTCTCTATCAGCATTCTATGTACACTCTATGAGGCCATGAGGGATTGATTAACCAGGTCTGCTATGTCAGCATTCTATAAGGTCTGCTCTCTGTCAGCATTCTATCTACACTCCATGCGGGATTGATTACTCAGGTCTTCTCTCTATCAGCATTCTATTTACCTTCAATGTGGGATTGATTACACAGGTCTATCAGTCTGCAGTATACATACAGGTCCATTGGCTGCATCAATTTGTAGAAGACATACAAGTCCCCCTATATATACCCCGCTTATAGAGAACAGACCGGATCAATGGATCGTGCAGGGAGCATATTAAAGCAAGTGTCCTTCCTGCAGCTGTAATCTAGGAGGATGGTGTACGGACATCAAACCTTATCATATAACCCTATGGGCTCACGTTCTCCTCATTCACGTCTAATCATCCAGTTATGAAGAATCCCTTTAAATTTAGAATCCGTTTCTTTAGGCTCATATGTATATATTCTAACTAGCTGGATTAACATATTCATATCAGGTTGTAGTAAAGAATACCGCTCATCCCCCATATCCTGGTTATATGTCGGCCTGTCACATGACTCCCATGATCCTCCAGGTGTGCAGCAGACAAGCCCAGGACCAGACAGGATCGCACATCCTTTCTCCTGAGTCATCTAGGTTTCAGGTTTTTCTAGTCCTGTTAATGACTCGGCCTTCGGGTCTTTCCCTCTAATATCTTGATCTTTACGCTCATGAATTCTCTTTATGCTGCGTTTACACGCAACTATTATCGTGCGAATTCGCACAATAACGGTCGAATTCGAACGATAATCGTACGTGTAAACGCAGCGAGCGATCAACGATTGATCTTTCAACAGGTTCTCAAATCGTCGTTGATCTTTCGCAAAAAATTCGCAGATCGTTCCATGTGAACAGTCGTTTGCCGATTTAACTAATGTGTGAGATAGGCTTTAAGCGATCGCAAAACGAATTTCCGTACGATATATCGTACCGTCTAAACGCTGATCGTTATGAAAAAAAAAAAAGTTACTCCGACAACGTTAATCGTACTATCGGGCGAATTATCGTTCCGTGTAAACGTAGCATTAGTTTATGAGATCATTGTACGTCTCCGCTGATGTCACAGTGTCACCAATAAAGCTGCAAACCATGAGAAAAGCTCCTGGGCGACTCGCTGTCAACTACAAGTGTCAGCATAGCCACTCAGGTGCAGTGTTTTACCTGCACTGATACACTGTTACAAATGAGCAGCACAGAATAGAGATTCGTGTCATTGTTGTGACATTGCGGCCATATGCGGGGACAGTCGCCAGCCGCCTCTACAGAAGCTTTATGTGGTTGACAACAGGAATGTGGAAATAGGAAATGGAAGGAGGATGAGAGACTCCACGAATAAACAGGAGACGGGAAGCGGGCGATTAAGGAGAAGGAAACGGGAAGCTCTGAGTGATACAGGGCTTATAAATATTACCTCCGGCCCTTTAAGTCATATCTTGTGTTCTTTGAAGTGTGCCCCCTATATAAGTAGATGGCAATCTGCCCAGACTCCCTCTTATACAGTAGAAGTAGTGCCTAATGCCATCTTGGGTTATACAGGGTTAATTCACTAGTTACCAGTTACTCAATGGGAAGGTAGGTCACGGATTTTTAAAGGTTATCTGGGATTATAAAAACATGGCTTCTTCCCTCCAAAACAGTTCCACCTGTTCCTTTCCTTGTATCTGGTATTTCAGATAAGTTGTATTAAAGAAAGTGGGACCGAGCAGCAGTACTACACACAATCTGTAGACAGCTGTGGCGCTGTTTTAGAAAAAAGCCAACTTTTTGACATGCTTTGCATTGATGTAAATGGTGGTTCTTATTGCCTGCTGTGTATGTGGCCCTAGAGCCCTCTGTGGTGTGTCCAACCCTAGTAATAGATACTGAGTAGGCACACAGTGGCTTTTCTATATTGCCCCATTACCTCCTAGCTCCCAACGTTTTGGATTGGTTTTCATAGGTGTCTAAGGTAGTTCTTATTGTCTGCAGTCTACATGGTCCTAGATTCTCCAATCTGTGTCCCAACCTAATAAATATTGGTTTGGCCCATAATGAAAACCTCCATTGTTGCAGAAGATACCAGCTTCCAAAGTTTCAGATTGGTTTTCATAGATGTCTATGGCTCTCAATTTTTGGAATTGTTTTCTGTTGAGATTTATAAAGCTTTTGCCACTAGAAGTATTTTTTCCCCAGGAGCAGTACTTCTACCATCCGTGATCTGTTTTTAACCCTACCCTGTGACTGCCCAGCTTGTCCAGTCTTATCCCTTAGTGACATGACCTTGTACCCAATTTTCCATATAAACTCTCACTCCATGCAATGTGGTGTCCATTGACCTCTATGAAAGCCCAATGGTTTGGTGCTTCTTCATAATGATGACAAATAGAGATGCTTTCACCCCTGGATGACATAGAATGGCGCTTAGTGGGTACAAGACGTAAGTTGGCCATAGACCTTGAAGTTTGTTGAGTCAACCAGATAGGTTTTTACATGAGTGCCCCCAAAAACTATATAATTGTTGACATATCCAGCCCATAAAATGTTTATTTTTTCAGAACTACCTTATGGCTTATTGTCGGCATAGGAAGCCATAAATATGTTCTACAATAGCAAGGTTGTGTAACACAACCGTAGCTCACATACCACCTAGAGAACCACAAGTCTCATAGATTCTGGATGGTCATTGTTAGACGTGTTGTTACAGAGTATACTCGGCTTTAGCATAATCCCAGTCATTGTTGGTTCTAGGCGTGACCTGGTGTCGTTTGGGTTGGAATTCCTTTGGTCTGTGGCCGGAGTTTTCTCTCTCTTCATCTTATGTAATGTAAACTCGGCATGGCGGATTGATCATGTGTACGCAGGGCGGGTTGACTCTGCACTTTTATCCCTGTGGTTGTAGTAATCGCTGTATGTGGTTGGCAGATAATTGCGGCCTCGACTCTCTCTGTTCCGTAAAGCAAAACCAGAACTTCTGTCTGCATTTCAAGGCCGCCTTCAAAACCAATTGTTGAGGATTGGACTTTTATAACCTGCTTGCCAGTGACTGTGTGGTATATCTGTGATACGCTGAAGCACCCATGCATAACCTATGGATTATGTTAATAGATACAGGCTTGGGGCATGGGAGATGTTGACTTGTCTATGCTTGGGGCATGAAAAATGTTAATGTTCTCATGCTCTGTGCATCAAAGTTGTGGACTTGTTTGTGCTTTGGACGTGGATCAGGATGTGGATAAGGTAACAATCGGCCATGGCAGATGTGTATACCTTCCGCTTGAGCAATGGAAGTAGTTGATGTGCTTCCATTACTAGTTATCCAAGCTGTTGACCCACCCAGGCCATTAAAACCATTGATGGGCCCTGCACAGGCCATGGAATCTGTTGATGTTCTCCCCCTTTGCCCATGGGAGATATTGATGTGCTTCCCCCCCCCCCCCCCACAGCTCATGGAAGCTTTTGAGGTACCCACCCCCCAGGCAATAGAAATAGGCTATTGACGTGTGCCAGGCTAAGGAAGCTGTATACGCCTCCATGCTCCATAGAAGCTGTTAATGTGCCCCCCAGTCCATCAAAGCTGTTGATGTGCCCCCTCCCTCCCCAGCTATGGAAGCTGTATACGTCTCCACGCTCAGTCCATGGAAGCAGTTGACGTGTCCTGTCCCCCACCCCCCATCCCGGCCATGGAAGGTGATGACGTGCCATCTCCCCCCCCCCCCCCCCCCCCCTCCCCCCAGGCCATGGTGGCTGTATACGCCTCTGAGCTTAGTCCATGGAAGCTGTTAACGTGCCCCCCTGGCCATGGAAGCTGTTCACATGCTCCAGGCTTGGGAAGCTGTATACGCCTCCATGCTCAGTCCATGGAGTAAGTTGACGTGCCCCCCCCCCCCCCTGGCCATGGAAGGTGATGACGTGCCATCTCCCCCCAGGCCATGGTGGCTGTATACGCCTCTGCGCTTAGTCCATGGAAGCTGTTGACATGCCCCCCCCCCCCCCGGCCATGGAAGCTGTATACTCCTCCATGCTCAGTCCATGGAAGCTGTTGACATGGCCCCCCCCCCCTGGCCATGGAAGCTGTATACTCCTCCATGCTCAGTCCATGGAAGCTGTTGACGTGCCCCCCCCTAGGCCATGGAAGCTGTTCACATGCTCCAGGCTTGGGAAGCTGTATACGCCTCCATGCTCAGTCCATGAAAGCTGTTGACACATGCTCTGAATGCAGCTGTTCATGCCAACAACATTTAAGATCAATACATGATATATAAAGCAATACATCTACAGTATATGTACCTACATGTTATACGTAGTTAACGTGCTAATGTGTTAACCCTTGGTGGTGAGATCGGTGTTTCTGCTGCTTGGAATGATATGTAATGTGTGTCAGATCCTGGCACCGTCCGCCACCTCCCATGTACGGAGCCCTTGGCACGAGCAGATGCTTTTGGACAGGTTAGATAATCCAGATCTTGAATAGCAGCAGTGTGTTTACGCTTCACTATCAGTCCGGGGCGCTCGGATCACATTCCTCTTTGTCTGCACTGGTGTGATATATCTTAAGAGCAACATAGTGGCCGAGCCTTGATGTCTGAAGTGTAGAGTGCAAAATGCTGGGGATTGTAGTGCTTTCAGGTTGTTGACAGGTTTCGTGGATTGTGAGGACAAGTCACGAGGACCATCACAACGAATTCAGTGTAGTTACACAGCTGATCAGGAAATTTGCCTTATATACCTTTTAGTTAAAGTAACAATATCCAGTTTTGTGTTGATGTTTATCGTATCAGTGGAGTAAAATGTCTCCCTATGGGGTAAAGGCTGGTTGACTGTGCGCCCACTGGAAGTAACACACACCCATCTGTAGACGTGCTGGTAAGGGTGCCCCCAACTCCCATGCAGCTACTAGAGCTGCTCCAATCTTTCAGCACTCTGAAACCGGCTTCATTCCATCGGTAGACTCATCATAACAGTCACAGTCCCATTGTTGAGATCCTGAAATTGGTGCACCCTGATCTGTAGGCATGCTGAAACCAGTGTGTAATTTTGCTGGGAATGGTGCTCCCAGTTGTGGACATGCTGGAACCAATGCGCTTTCATCTATAGGCGTGATGGAACTGGTGCACTTCCACCTCTAGACATGATGGAACAGTGACACTTCCTTCTGTAGGCACACTGGATCCGGGGCACCCCATCTGTAGGCATAGTGGCATAGTTGTACCCCCATCTATAGGCATGCTGGACCTAGTGCACCCCTATCTCTAGGCATGCTGGAACTGGTGCTCTTCCATCTTTAGACACACTAGAACAGTGACATTTCCCTCTGTAGGCACACTAGATCTGGGGCACCCCAGTCTGTAGGTAGTGTGGTCCTGGTGCACCCCTATATATAGACATGCTGGAATCTCTGTGCTACCATTTATGTTGAAATTGCCCTCTAGGCACACTGTAGCTGGTACATGCCGGTCATGTTACTAACGCCCCCCACCATTACCTGTCACCCTGTGAATATACTGCCTGCGCTTTGTCAACATATCAGAGCCTTTCCCCTTTAAGCCACAGCAGCTGCCAGGAAAGTAATTTCAGAAATTGCACGTTCCGTACCGCTCGCCCACCTACCACTGTTCCCTCCACATTGGCACAAAGAGAGATTTCTGAGGAGCGAGAGCTCACACGGAATAATTAGATGGTCTTCACCACCACCGAGCTGTCACTCCGCTTTCAGCTTCCACCGCCAAGGAATATTCCGCTGTCTTATTAATGTAATCATGTGGGGGAGGGCTTAAAGGGGCGGCACTGATCGTCTTACTAAAGGATGTTCATTTAATGCGAGGGTGAGCTTTGTCGCCAGTTTTTGGGGTTTGCCGTGATTTTTTTGAGCACCCCCTTCCCTTAGTGCTTTTTAGTATTGGCTTCTGTGCCTGCAGCGCTCACCATTGTGTAACAGTCATTGTTCTCCGCTATACGTCTATGGCTTCTTACCGTAGAATAGGGGCGGGGGTCTTGCCATGGCAATAAAGGGCCCTCATTGTATACAAAAATGCATAAACAGTGGGGGGTGGTATAGAGTGTAAGACAAAACAAATGCTGTTCCCGCAGGCCCACGTGTCTCTCTGATGTTTTGCGTTCCCGGACTGATAATATCCTTGTATTTGGAGAGAGGATGAAACCTACTTGTCCTCCTTTATTACGGATATATTGTACGGGCTGATTCCGACAATCTGTAATGCATAGGACCAGCTTTATTCCAGATTATTGGAAATCTATACTCTATATGTCAACATTCACTGACAGCAAGAAGAGGTCTGGAGACTATAAAGGGATTGAAGATCTCTTAGGTATTTGGATTAAAATAAAGATTGCATCTGACTTTATCTTTTCCACGTGGTCCCTTTAAGTAAAGTAAGCGGCACGCCATCCCAGGATGCACTTGTGCGGTGTTATTTACATGGAAATAGTTCCCTAAGATAGAACTTGGTGCGGCGCCAAGAGGGATAAAGTAAATTCCAGGCGAAGCGGAGGAAGCGCACCCAGTGTAGCCCTGTGCCCAGGCAGCGAGCGTCCAGCGCTGCCCCTATTCCCATGTGTCACCTGTGCCCCTCAGTAACTGGTCTGATCACTGTGTAGAACATAGGGCATTGTGGGTGTCATGAGGGGTTGTTTGTGGTGTTATGGTCCTGTGTAGGCACCCTGGAACTGGTGCTTTCCATGTGTAGGCACACTGGGACTGTTGTGCCCCATGTGAGGACATGCTGGGACTGGTGCGCTCTGTGTAGGCATGGTGGGACTGGTGCACCTTGTGTATGGGCATGCTGGGACTGGTACACCCCATGTGTACCTTGGAACCAGTGCTTTCCATATGTAGGCACCAGGGGCGTAGCTAGGGGTTCAGCCTAGGGGGGGCGAGCAAGTCTGAGTGGGCCCCCAACCGATTATGTTACCCAAAGGGAACCTCACTTAACAACAATGCTTTCTAAATAATAAAGGGTATATTCTGCTCCATTACTCGTAGTGAATTAAGATTAAGAGCAGTGTTAGAGGCTTCTACATTTACATATATAGACACATAAAATGAAAGAGGTTCTTCAGGATAAGAAAAACATGATTGCTCTCTTCTAGAAAAAAAAGCCTCACCCCCTGTTTTCCACATGTCCAGGTCGGCCTTCCCCTGTTCTGTGTGCAGCAGCAGCAGTCATAGGCGGCCGTCCGGCTCCTATGCTGTTCAGCAAGTGACTGACCTGGTGCGAGCGCGGGAGACGGAACCCAGAGGGACAGCGCGTCGCCGGAGGTGATTGACAGGTGGGCGGGCCAGGGCAGCGCACGTACCAGCAGTGGTGCGCTGAGGCCATACGCAATCTCAGTGCACCCGATCAGCTTAAGACGGCGGCGGCCGCGGCGGAGTGACATGGGGGGGGGGGCTGCACTCACCCATCCGATGGCGGACAGCGGCGTGAAATTATAATCTCACTGGCTGGGCCAAAAATCTCTGGAGATCACAGTGGGCCCCTGCCAGAGTGGGCCCGGGGCGGCCGCCCCCTCTGCCCCCATCAAATTTCGCTGCTGGTAGGCACACTAGGACTGGTGTGTCCTCTGAGTAGGCATGCTGGAAATGCTAGAACAGATGCCCTCCATGTGTAGGCATTCTGGAATTAGTGCGCTCCGTGTGTAGGCATTTTGGAATTGGTGTGCTCCGTGTGTAGGCACACTGGGAATGGTGCCTTCCTTTTTACCTATTCTAACCATTCTAGGAGTGATTTTACCCCCCCCCCATATAGACTATAAAGCTTCCACCGCTATGAGACCCCCTTATTACTGCCGACATGACTGTTATTGCAGCTTCAATCGTGAATCTGTCTTTGTCCCCCGTACAGAAGTCCCATAGGGAGAAGAGGATTTTAGCAAGGGGATTAACCCTTTACCCTTCTTGTCACAATTATCCAGCGCTTATTACATTGTTGCCCCATTTTCCTGGATTTTATTCAATCTCCTTCTTATCCCTGGAAAAATGTGAACTGGAGGAACAATGCAGAGCTGAGGAGGTGGCAGTAGAACGTACCGAGCCTGCAAGGAGTAGTGCTGGCTCCAGGATACCGTAAAATCCTGGTTCGGCAGAACATTCATCTAACAGTGCTGATGAAGTCACACCTATTGGTGCAGCTTTGGATGTGACTGCAGTAGAAGGTCGGGGAAGGACAGCAGAGTGTAAAGCCGTACATAATAGGCCATTATAGTAAATTTCTGGGCTACCGAGGCACGAGGCGTGAGGCGCTCCCTCTTGATCTCGATCCTATTTTCCTGGGTTTTATTCCGTACTTGTTTTGTTCGCATGTCGCAGCCGTAATAGTCTGCAGCTGCTTCCAATATTCCACGGTTTCTGGGACAATTATCCACTTTGCACTTGGACGGAGGCTCGATCTCCGGAGGACGCACTGAGATCACGTTGTGCAGATGGTGAAAAACCAAGTTTATTCAAGACTTGTAAGAAAGATCTGCTCTTTCTATGTAAAACAAGTTATAATGCAGATTATTGAATCAATGCCCCCTGGTGGTCAGATTATCAGGAAGAACCCTGCGTGCACTGCTAGGATGAGCTAATTTACCTCAGAGAAACTTCTAGATACATTAGGACTACCTAGGCTTGATTGTGTTATCATATGGATAGGCCCTATGGATCAGTGGTATGTCATCTCTCCTTGATGCCCGCCACCTTGTCGTCTTCCCATCCTGGTGCCATCTCTTTATATATATATATATATATATATATATATATATATATATATATATATATATATATATTATTCACACCTATGTCCAGGGTATGTGCCAAGGACATGCCCATCTTGATCCCCCCCCCCCCCCCAGACCCTCCTCTCCTCCATCTCTTGCTTCTCTCCTTCCTCTCCACTTACTCCCCCCACCATTCATCCCCCGCAGTTCTTATATAACATCATTGTGAACTCCCCTCACCCCGTTCTCTTCGCCCCCGATCTGTGTGTGACTCGCGTGCCGGGGAAATGCTTCTTAACTCAGTATATGTGGCCCTATGTGGCTCCGTATTCACAGCTATCAGGCCCGGACGCTGCTGTCAGTGTTTCGGTGGGTGGTCGGGCTATTATTTATTCACAAGATAACAGTAACGCTGGCACGCCACCCCCTCCCCCATGTATTATTACATCCTGACAATTTTATATCAATAAGCAAATTATTTAACCCATGTTGTTACGGAAAAGAGGCCCTTACTTCCACATGTTTTGGGGAGGGTCGATGGGCCCTGTCTACCTTGCCCTCTTACACGCGCCATTTTGGCCCTTACCTGCACCGGTTGCAAACATTATGGCATCCGTTCACTGATAACAAATAGAGATCCTGACGATTACGCTTAATTAACAAGGCATAGGGCTGTTGAAATATACTTTTATAAGTCAGTGCTCCCCTCGGAATATAGAGCAATCATTATCCACCCCCACCCAAGAAATGGAGGGTTTCCAGCACAATGTGCGCATTTCGTGGCAGATGGCCGCTACGGTAATTTCTTGTGACAGGAGCGTAGGCAGATCCTGCGATGATGATGATTATCTGGGAAAGCTGGGGGTCCTCATCGCCACCCACGTGTTTTAGTTAACCACTTCTGCTAAAAACAACACCCCAGCGAGGATGGTATTCCTAACCTGCCTAATGTCTGGATTGTCATCAGCACCACGCCATTACTGTGAATAATCCTTCCGGTCATGGTTAGGTGTCCGACCCTTGGACGTGAAAGAGTCCACTTGAAGGACCCTTGAGAGTTGGAAGTGTGTATGTATATAACATGTATAATATAATATTTAGGACTGACTATTCTTGTGTGGGTGTGAATGGTGTCACAAGGAACCCTTTAAGTCATGATACAGTGAGAGAAGAAAGTGATGGGGAGATATTTATCAAACTGGTGTAAAGTGAAACTGGCTCAGTTGCCCCTAGCAACCAATCAGATTCCACCTTTCATTTTTCAAAGAGTCTGTGAGGAATGAAAGGTGGAATCTGATTGGTTGCTAGGGGCAACTGAGCCAGTTTCACTTTACCCCATGTTTGATAAATCTCCCCCATTGTGCGTATTGTCCAGTTGCATTTTAGTTTTCATTTTTCCTGTCCTGGCTAGGATATGATTGGTTACCCATAGCAACCATTTCCCAAGAGATTGCCGTCAGGTTCCAGATTATTTGTGTGAAACAAAATGAAGACACAGGGGACACTTTATGGTACAATGTGCCGAAAGGTGGAAGTGATGTGATTTGTTATTCACATTAACCAATCAGATTTCAGCTTTCATTTTTCTAGTTCAGGCATCTGATTAGTTGCCCATAGCAACCATTCCCCAAGCACAGGCCTGAATATAACAGAAGAGTTTGAGTCTCTGTAGCAACCAATCACATTCCAGCTAGAAAATTAAAGAAGAGATCTGATTGGTTGGCCATAGCAACCTGTACATTAACTAAGTACAGGCCAAAAGGTAACCGCATTGATTGGTTCCCTGTAATACCAATCAGATTTTAGCTGGAAAACGAAAGAGGAGATCTGATTGGTTGTAGCCTGTTTGTTATCCAAACAATAACAGAACTGATTGGTTCTCCATAGCAACCAATTAGATTCCAGCTAAAAAGACTTGCTCCGATTGGTTGCTAGGGGCAACTCTGCTGTATTTTGACTCCAAAATGGCGGCACAGGGGACCCTCTCTAAGGGAATGTTTCATCCTCTATGTGCAGGAATGTTTCGAGCATTCTGTGTTTTTCTTGTGCCGGGCTGGAATGACAACCATCTTGGAAGTGTTTTCATTACTGGGGAGGAATGTGCGGAGGGAACGTTCACCTGTGACCACATACGGGCTACGGGCTGGCGGTGGGGGGCTCGCTACTGTACACTTTTTCTCAGACTTTAGGTATTGCACCCCTGAAGAAGGACACCCCGATATATGTAAAGTCGTGGACTATTCTGTCTACTCAGTGGGAGTGCTGTCTGCTATCACCCCCTACCTACCTTCTCTGTGTTCAGGAAAGCTGACAAACAATATGGCCGCCACTACGATTATCCCTTTAAGAAGAGCTATAGCCTTGTTGCCCCGTAAGCAAATGTGACATGGTGTTAGAGGATGACCGTGATTAGGCGGTTCCGGTAAGCCTTGGCGATGGCTGAAGCTGAGACGCGCCATGTGTGAGCGCAGTTCTTCTCCTAAATAATAGATCAGTGAGAGAGGCAGA
Source organism: Dendropsophus ebraccatus (assembly GCF_027789765.1). NCBI lineage: Eukaryota > Metazoa > Chordata > Amphibia > Anura > Hylidae > Dendropsophus > Dendropsophus ebraccatus. The sequence continues at coordinate 64,891,434 of NC_091467.1, read as the reverse complement.
CGGTGAATATTTCATGAGAGCCCCTGCCAAGCCTTCTAGCTGCGGGAGAGCGACGCCTGTCATCGCCCCGTGTGACCGCATCCATTCACCTGGCCTGCTTTTCTAAATTGGTGTCCAGTACAGGTTGTCACCCAGCATTTTGCTGATCCTGACACTATATCAGCGAGCAGAGCTAGTCAGCGACCCATTGCCCTCCTGTGTCGGTCTCCACTGTGGTCTTAGCATTCCGTTCATGGATCAGATAGCAGAGGATTGTGTGTCCTGTACACAGGAGTGCGGTATAGCCAGAGGGATTGTCTGCAGGGGCTCCCCCCGCCATGTTCTTCTGGTCCAGGCCAAGCTATTTATTCCTGACCTCTATCCCCAGCTTAGCCGGCGGTGTCCCGGTTGGTCTAGTCACAGTTCTTACAGCTCAGACATGAAATGTCCCCTTTATTTTGAATAGGAAGCAGATCTGCTCCGGCATATTCCAGGAAGGAACATATTTAAGGCTATTATTAAAGGGTGCGGATATGTTTGCCACAAGCAAAGCCTAAAGCAGGGTCCCCAACCCGTAGCCCTCCAGCTGTTGTACAACTACAATTCCCATCATCCACAGACAGCTGGATCTGGTAGAGGGGACAGAGATTTCTGGAGGACAAAGGAGTCTGAGGGGGTACAGATGGACGCGGAGAAAGACAGAGGTGTTGAGTGTCAAGGTAGATAGAGGAGTCTGCAGAAGGGCAGAGGAGTCAGGGGGTCTGGAGAGAAACAGAGGGTTCTGGGATACAAAGAGGTTGTGGAGGAGGACAAAGGAGTTGGGATGCGAGGTATACAGAAGAGTCCGTTTCCAATTAGACTGATTTGTGTTCCCGATTTCCCACGTTTTTCGTATATTTGGACAAGATACGAGCATAAAAATGCTGTTTGACCCCGGCCTAAACTTATAGGATACCAGAGATATGACTTTTAAATTAAGTAAGCCCCACCCTCCCCTTTGAGGAGTCGTCCATTGCACAGACTTCACAAGCTCCTCCCCTCTGACTCGTGTGACCTGTGTTGGCTTCACTGACTGGCGGAGAGGTCACAGAAATGACGAGCCTATGCGGCAAACCGTAATTTTCCCACCAAATTTCCATTGGTCAGAAACTGTAGTTGCGCCATTTCTGGAGACACTGGTCACATGACTGTGAGGATTTCTTTGCGCTTTTAAAGAGCCGGCGTCCTTTGAATAGAAAACACTGCGCCATTTGTTTGGTGAGATCCCATCGCTGAATTATTCCGGTCATGTCCGGCTTCTTACACGTCGCTTGTTGAATAACCAACACAGCCCCTGGGAAACAACAACGCGACACAGACCTGAGGGGAATGTTAAGTCTCCAGCCATAGAGAACCGCACAATGGAGTACAGGGATGGCCGCTTCACCTTAAAGGGGACATGTCCCCCAAAACAGGGACACTTAATACTACTGTTACCACATTCTAATCATAGGGTTCTTATTTGTGTCCGTTTCTGGGTGATATGCAGCATGGCGGCCATTGTGGTGTGTCACTCTGCTTTCCTGGCCATGTACAGGCGGAAGCATTGGTAGCCGTGTGATTCCAGGGCAGATATTGTGTTGTGTATGACCCTTTAACACGGCCGCCATGACAGTATCTCTTCACACAGCTTTCCCAGAATCGGATCTAACAAAGCAGTCATTGACTCAAGGACATGCCTTCCAGCAAACCCAGGGTTAAATGTGGCAGATCTCTTGGGCCGGGTCTCTGTGGTCGATGCGGATCGCGGTCCCTGAAGGACGGAGAATAGTTCTCACGCAGAGGAGTGGCCTTTAGTTTCCCATGGTCTGTGAGAGATGCCTAATCTCCTGCCGGACAATGACTGTGACCACAAGTAATACCCAGCGCGCCCATCACCCCAAGCATTACTCTAGTCACATCTAAAGCTGCATTCACATCTAAAAGGATCACGGTCACCTCCTGCTGGTTCAGTGTATGCACAGAACAAGCGGTGCTGAATTGCATTATGGGAGGTGTAGGTGGTTGGAAATGATACCCATGTGCTCTTTACTTCCTATCATCCTCCAAAGCTGCTCATCTCATTCCAAACAGCTCTCTGCTGGTTCAGTGTCTTCGCAGAACAAGCTCTGCTGTGCTGCATTGTAGAAGATGGACCACTGACGAAGCCAAAGAAAACAAGCGTAATAAGGAAAGCTGTTTTGGTGCTTGAGTTCTGTATCAGGCGGCTGAGTGTTTACATGAGCTGGGTGATAAATGGCGCGGCCTAGTTAGAGCGTAATACGATACAGCGAGGACGGAGGAGGAATGTTCGGGATTCACTGTGTGTTGTTCAGTGGCCAATGTCTGCAGAGCCTCGACCAAGGCTGATCACCATAAATTATTGTTCGTCATGACCCCATATGTAATAAGGTTATAGGACTAAAAGGGACAGACATGCTGCTATTTCTTTCTGTTGTCGTGGCGGAAACATGATGGAGACGCCACTGGTGGAAATTGGTACTGCAAGTGGCAAAATAATTTATTTCACGGATAAAAGGGGTTAACCCTGACTTGTGGCAGACATTTTTTTTTCTATTTGTGATGTATAGGCTGTATGCCCACAGAGAACCCTCATATGCTGATGCAGCACCCCCCTCCGTTTTCTTGTTTTCTCCACTTCTTGCCCTTGCAGGAAGTTTCCATACAGTCATGCGGTGGTTACTTGGTCTCGGGAGAGGACTCTGATGGTCCCAGAGCTCGGCAGTGATGTTTCTGGGGAGTCTTTAGATTGGGGCCCCCCGGGGCCGGTAAAAATAGCTGCTGTTTTCACATTCTCCTTGCTAATGAATGCAATGAATCACATCGCTGTCACACAACATCTGCATGTTTATTATCCCATCACAATGCTTAACCTGTTGCGCCCTGGACCGGTCACGCTGCAGATAGCGCTCTGTCATGTATAATACAGCACTCTATATACTGTATGCACAGTGGAGCACTCTATATATACCATGTATAATAAAGCACTCTATATACTGTGTGTACAGTAGATCACTCTCTATATCATGTATAGTAGAGCACTCTTTATACTGTATTGCAGTAGGGCAGTCTATATACTGTGTATACAGTAGAGCACTATATACTAGGTACAGTGGAGCAACTCTATATTGTGTGTAGAGTAGAACAATATATTACAGGTACCATGTATAATGGAGCACTCTCTCTATATATACAATGTATAATGGAGCACTCTCTCTATATATACCATGTATAATGGAGAACTCTCTATATTTACCATGTATAATGGAGCACTTTCTATATCTACCATGTATAATGGAGCACTTTCTATATATACCATGTATAATGGAGCACTTTCTATATATACCATGTATAATGGAGCACTTTCTATATCTACCATGTATAATGGAGCTCTTTCTATATATACCATGTATAATGGAGCACTTTCTATATATACCATATATAATGGAGCACTCTCTCTATATATACCATGTATAATGGAGCACTCTCTATAGATACCATGTATAATGGAGCACTTTCTATATATACCATGTATAATGGAGCACTCTCTATAGATACCATGTATAATGGAGCACTCTCTATAAATACCATGTATAATGGAGCACTCTCTATAGATACCATGTATAATGGAGCACTCTATATATACCATGTATAATGGAGCACTCTTTATAGATACCATGTATAATGGAGCACTGTTTATAGATACCATGTATAATGGAGCACTCTCTATATATACCATTTATAATGGAGCACTCTCAATAGATACCATGTATAATGGAACACTCTCTATAGATACCATGTATAATGGAACACTCTCTATAGATACCATGTATAATGGAGCACTCTCTATAGATACCATGTATAATGGAGCACTCTCTATAGATACCATGTATAATGGAGCACTCTCTCTATATATACCATGTATAATGGAGCACTCTCTATACTGATAAATGAGAGGGGCTTTTTCTGCCAAACATTTTCTATGTTACTATAGTGGTGCACTCCCTATCTTGTGAAACAATAGCACTCTATATATCATGTGTAAAGTAGAGCAGTATATACCATGTATAATTGGGCACTCTCTATATCACATGTACAGTAGTGCTCAGTCTGATGCTTCTGCAGGTTGGTGCTCTCTCAAGCTGTTGTGTATAGTAGGACTCTCTAGTACTTTCGCCTGGGGTAGCACTCTTTGTAATTTGTGTACAGTAGCAATCTCTCTCCAGCTCTTGTGCATGGTGGCACTCTCTCTGATGTTTGTGCCTGGGGCAGCCATCCCTATAACTTGTGCTCAGTAGCACTTTATACCGTATGTACAGTGGAGCACGCTCTATAACTTGTGTACAGTAGCACTCTAATGTGCCTGGTGACGCTCTCACTTTCCAGCTCTTGTGTCTGGTGACTTTCCTGTGCCCAGCCACGCTCTGTCTCGCTCCTGTGCCCAGCGATGTGCTCTCTCTTTCTCTCTTCGCTTCTGTGCCCAGCAAGGCACGCTCTCTCGCTCCTGTGCCCAGCGACACACTCTCTCCCTCTCTCGCGCCTGTGCCCAGCGACGCACGCGCGCTCTCTCTCTCTCTCTCTCGCTCCTTTGCCCAGCGATGTGCTCTCTCTTTCTCTCTCGCACTCCTGTACCCAGCGACGCACGCTCTCTCTCGCACCTGTGCCCAGCGACGCACGCTCTCTCTCTCTCGCTCCTGTGCCCAGCGACGCACGCCCTCTCTTTCGCTCCTGTGCCCAGCAATGCGCTCTCTCTCTCGCTCGCTCTTGTGCCCAGCGATGCGCTCTCTCTCTCTCTCGCTCCTGTGCCCAGCGACGCACTCTCTCGCTCTTGTGCCCAGCGGTGCTCACTCACTCTCTCTCTCGTGCCCAGCGACGCACACTCTCTCTCGCTCCTGTGCCCAGCGACGCACGCTCTCTCGCTCCTGTGCCCAGCGATGTGCTCTCTCTTTCTCTCTTTCACTCCTGTGCCCAGCGACACGCGCTCTCTCTCTATCCTGTACCAAGCAACGCACGCTCTCTCTCTCTCCTGTGCCCAGCGACTCACGCTCTCTCTCTCGCTCTTGTGCCCAGCAATGCACGCTCTCTCTTGCTCCTGTGCCCAGCGACGCACTCTCTCTCTTTCGCTCCTGTGCCCAGCGATGCACACTCTCTCGCTCCTGTGCCCAGCGATGTGCTCTCTCTTTCACTCCTGTGCCCAGCGACACACTCACTCTCTCTCTCGCTCCTGTACCCAGCGACGCACGCTCTCTCTCTCCTGTGCCCAGCGACGCACACGCTCTCTCTTGCTCCTGTGCCCAGCGACGTGCGCGCTCTCTCTCCCTCTCTCTTTCTCTCGCTCCTGTACCCAGCGACACACTCTCTCTCTCGCTCCTGTACCCAGCGACACACACTCTCTCTCGCTCCTGTACCCAGCGACACACGCTCTCTCTCTTGCTTCTGTGCCCAGCGACGCACGCTCTCTCTCTCGCTCCTGTGCCCAGCGACGTGCTCTCTCTTTCTCTCTCTCGCTCCTGTACCCAGCAAAGTGCGTTCTCTCTCTCTCCCTCTCTCTCTCTGTCTCTCTTTCTCTCGCTCCTGTGCCCAGCGAAGCGCTTTTGCTCTGGTTCTTGGGCCTGGCAACGCTCTCTCTCTCCAGCTCTTGTTCCTCGTGACTTATCTTGTGAAAAATCGTGCTATTCGGTTTAAGGTGACAATCTTTCGGTGTATATTCAGGCAATGATAAAATGACTAACAAGAATTTGTTCATATGTTGTCTGACCTATTTTGAGCTGACCATAAAATCATTGTTAGTCATTTGCTAATCTCTCGGTGTATGTACACATCACTCATTATTAGGATCATTCATATACTGGAATAACTAACGACTAGCGCCCCCTCTGTCCGTGCGCTCTGCTCCCATCCTGTCTCCCTTCACCTCTCTCCATCACCATCAGAAGATGAAGCAGAGCGGAGAGCGCGCAGATTACTTCACTACCTTTCTGCCGGGTATAAAATTAGCAGTAAGCGGGGGACAGGTGGTGTACACTGTGTTCCCGAGCGCTGACACACACACCTCCGCTACTCCCACCAGCCTCCGCAACTAACACAGCTCAGTGACACGCAGCAGTAACAGTGTGCAGCCCCCCTCCTCCAGCTTACCCTGCCGAGTGCTCATACTACAACTCCCAGCATGCCCTGACCTAACATTCTGTCCGAAGATCCAGCACTTGTTATATCCCATTAAAGGAATTCTACTGCCCCAGGGTTATCATAGTGAATGTTTCCTACACATTGCTCTGCATTGTTGCTGCGTACCTTGTGCTGATCTCTATTAACTGGTGTCTTTTTTTTTTCCTGCAGGCATCGACTACAAGACGACCACCATATTGCTGGACGGACGCCGCATAAAACTACAGCTCTGGTGAGTGTCGGCATTTTTTGGACAGACGTAGAATAAACTATAGATGCAGTTATGGGTCATATAAGGGAAGTTGCATAGCTGGGAACTCCTTAAAGGGTCTGTGTGATGTAGAAAATCATATATTATAGAACTCTGGACCCTCATCTATTACCCAGAGCAAAAAATGTCTGTCCCTGGAGGGCTCATCATGTCCATTCATTGTATGGATAACCCATTTATTTCTATAGACACTGTGTAATACTTTATTTGTCCAGTGGTGGCACTGCAGGGAAACTCTTATTTATCGATCAGTTGGATTAACGTGGAGAAGTGTTCTGTGCCCCTGGATCTTAAAGGGGTTGTTCACCAAATTATTTCTTCTTTTAAGCCATCTGGTGCCAGAAAGTATCAGAGATTTGTAATTTATTTCTATTAGAAAAATCTCAAGTCTTCCAGTACTTATCAGCTGCTGAAAGTCCTGCAGGAAGTGGTGGATTCTTTCCAGTCTGAAGAACAGGATTTGCTATGGCGATTTGCTCTGGACAGTTCCTGACACGGACAGAGGAGGCAACAGAGAGCACTGTGTCAGTCTGGGAAGAATTACACCACTTCATGCAGGACATGCAGCATCTGATAAGTACTGGAAGACTTGAGATTTTTTTTTTAATAGAAGTAAATTACAAATCTCTGTGGCCAAGTCCCCTAGAACCCCTTTAATTTCATTATTTGTGCTGATAAAAGTCAGGACAGGATAGATTTGTGATGATGCTCTGTATATCCCATAGAAGGCCCTCTAGGTTGGATATAACTGTAGCAGACCCTCAGCTGTTTCCAGGTCCATTTGGCTTCTCTGTGTTACCCAGACTAGTTCCATTCACTGACAGTAAGCAGAGGTCTTGAAGATGGAGAAAGTGAATTCTATTAGAAGGTTATGGAGCTTTTATGAGCCGATCATTAAGCCCATTTACAGCGCCATAAAGGAGATTTCCCTGGTAATTCTGTCATCTTTCAGTTTCTCATGGAATAGGGAGGGATCGCCCGTGATGTGCCAGCTGAGCCTCGGGCAAAGGAGATGCCGCACCGCCCAGCACTGTCTGTAGGGGAATTGTCATTTATGTAATATAGGTTATAGTGGAGCCAGGAATGGGAACAGTCAAAGGGGCGGCTCCTAGAGTCTTAACCCCGCCTACTTAGGCTGATTGACTGATATGTTCCTGTGTGTTTGTATAAGCAGAGATCTGTCAATGAAAACCAGGGGGGCGGGGAGAAGCTTTACAACTATCACAGTACAGTATAAATGATATTACCCTTATTCTCTGGGTTGATATTCTTTTGACGGCATGTGGTATGACGGCCATAGGCATGAATGGGGCCCATGCCAGTCTGGAGAGAGACAGCGGGGTCTGGACCGAAGAATCTGAGAGGGACAAAGGTGTCTGGAGTAGGGCAGAGGGCTCTAGGGGGCATAGAGGGGTCTGGAAGAGGACAAAGGGCTCTAGGGCGGACATATAGGTGTCTGGGTTAGAGTAGAGGGCTCGGGGGGGTATACAGGTGTCTGAGGGAGGGCAGTGGGCTTTAGGGGGGCATAGAGGGGTCTGAAAGGTTGTGAAGGGGACAAGTTGCAGGCTGTCGGGACATGCTGGGAGTTGTAGTCTTACAACAGCTGGAGAAGCACAGGTTGTGGGGATCAGTATGTAAGTTTGTGTCCACTTCTAATTTGGGCAGTGAAGTCACCATCTACATCCGTGTCCTCACATATATCCAGACTGATGGAGAGATTGATGTAGATGGTGATTTCCATTGGATGCTCTTCCCATCAGCCTTGAATCCTATGTGTCGCTCCCCTGCACTCATAGCTTGTTCATCCTGATCTCCCTGGTTCATGAAGAAACCACCAGGCAGAGCAGAGACTTGTATTTCCGAGGGATTTTATAGGGATTGTGAGAATCCAGTGTCTCACATATAATAGAGGAGAGAACCTTGTACTGACTTCCTCCCGGCTGCGTTCAGTGCGGAGCGCTCAGTGCTCTCTATAATTATACGGTTAGGATTGTAATCAGCGAGAGCTACGAATGTGGAGCGGCTGAGAGAACGCTGGTGTAAAACCGCAGCAATGGGAGGAGGGAAAATCATTGTCACCAATATAGTACTGACCCCTTACGGTGCGGATGGGCCTCACTATGGCATGAGGTACTAATTCTCTAATCCATATTATTATTATTATTATCATTATTATTATTATTATTATTAATAATAATAATAATACTTTTATTTGTATAGAGCACACCAATTCCGCAGCACTTCTCATAGTTTTGCCAATTATTGCTCCCTGTTCCCAATAGAGCTCACAATCCAAATTCACCTATCTGTATGTTTTGGTTGAAGAACTACAAATCCCAGCATGCCCTTGACAGCCTTTAGCCCCTTATAGGTCCATACTGGGTGCAATAGCGGTGCAACAGTGGTTCCTTGTGGGCCCATAATACAAGCATGCCACTAGCCTTCTACTGTATGAGTCTATACTGCACTACAAATCCCAGCATGCCCTGACAGCCTATGGCCATCTATGAGTCCATACTGTCTGTAACACTGGTCTTCTGTTGGTCTATACTGGTTGCAAATTGTCACCCCTATCATGATGGGAGTTGTAGTTTTGCCACAGCTGGCAAAAAAGTAGGAGTAAAGTAAAATAAGTAAAAGTGAAAGATTAAAAAGAAAAAGGTAAATATTGTCAATAAAATAGTGGAATTGAAAAATGTAAAAAAAAAAACCCCACACAAACTAAATCTAGAAAATTTTAGAAAAAAATGAATAAGAATTTTTTTTATAAAAAGTTATAGAATTGGAAAGAAAAGAAAATCCATTACAAACATATTATTATTATTATTATTATTATTATTATTATAATATGTTCATAACAATGATAGTAAAAATCTAGAAGATTTAGAAATAAAATGAAAAAAATATAAAAATCAAATAAAAAATAATAGAATTGGGAAAATAAGAAAACCCATTACAAAGAGAATAAAAAAAGTAAAAACAAAAACTCCCAACAGGGATAGTAAAGTGGAGCGTCTGGGCGGCTTCTAATTCTCAGATCACGGACTTGGCAGGGGCGTTTGGCACGGGTCCCAAGTGATGAAATTACTGGCAGAGAAAACCGCGCATTCTAATCCCTGAAAACTCCCTGGAGCGTCCACTCTCCTTCCCATCATTCACAGCTCCGGGGCTGTCAGTGCAGCATGCTGGGATGCTGAGAGTTGTAGTTCTGCCGGATGTATGATGTGTAGGGATCAGCCATAATCCCTTCTGTGGTCAGAAGCGCGATCCGCCCGGAGGTGGCGCTCTGCCAGCAGCCGGTCAGGAGAAGCCATTAGGGATGATGACTATAACATATGTGCGGAATACAATGCCGGGAGGGCAGTGGAGACTGACACATGTCATGGCTGATATCACAGACTCTTCTTCTCTTACAGGGACACTTCAGGACAAGGCAGATTTTGCACTATTTTTCGATCGTATTCCAGAGGAGCTCAGGTGAGTCACATGACAAGGCTCAGGGGGGGCCGTGGCAAATTTTCTTTAAGGGAATGTTCACACATACACATTTCCCTACAGCAAAATCCCCACCATCCAAATCCCAGTTTCTCACCATTTTCTAGCTCTTGCGTGTCAAACTCCATTGCTCCAGCTTTGGCTTTGGCTGTCCAGGCATGATGGGAATTGTAGTTTTACAACAGCTGGAGAAATGGAGTTTGACAACTTTTGTTCTAGATCTCTGCTTGCTGTCCTGGTGTATCTCACAGCTGAGGGTTTGTCACAATGTGTCACGCCTTCCAGGCTTTGGGATTGTTCCCACTGGATGTTTTCATTCATTGACAGCAAACAGGATTACAATCCAAGGTCTATGAGAACATAGCAGAGCTGTGCGTTACCTTACACGGCCTCAATATCGCTTACAAATTGGCAAACGCGTCTCTCATGGGGTCCGGTATCCACGAGACTCGCCGTTTGGGGAGGGGCTTAGGCCGCCTGCGCCGGGCTGATAAGCTGCGGACAGTGATTTATGGATCCTGGACGGACAATTTCCTTTCTCCATTCCAGCTAAATGCAGGAATCTGGCAAAGAGAAGCGAAGGAGCCGCACTGACTCACTGCTACACCGCGCTACAGCTTTTCTTAAAGGGCCAGCACAGCAATTCACTATCACTGGTCAAGTCCTGTCTACAGTGTAGAATCCTGTAGGGGGCGCTACTGGAGGCCTGTGCTGTATAGTCCCATATAGAAGTAGAGCATTCCATAGTTTGCCTGAAAGGGTTGTCACAGCTCCACCCCCAGTGCAGCCATCACTTAACGATCCTCTACAATGGGGGTCTTAGCTGTTGAAAGACTCCAACTCCCAGCTGTCCTGGCATGCTGGGAGTTGTAGTTTTACAACAACTAGGGATCCAAAGGTTGCGGACTCTTAGACTAGTCTGGTCACTTAAAGGGGTTGCCAAGGGTCCCCCTATTCTATTCCTGAGGAGTGGTCGAGCATGCTCACTATGATGGAGAGGCATGTGTGACCACCCCTTTCTCCACACTCCTCTCGGCAGGGGAATCGGGACTCTGTAGGTCACATGACTCCTTTATGTTTCAGTGCAGCAGGGTCAGGGATCTCACCATAAAGTCTGCCGGCTCTCAGCTGTCCTGCTGTGCCGCTGTGTGTCTTCCCTCAGCCTGTTCTGCCTACATGTGGGCATTGCTATGGAACACTCCTTTTCATGGACACCCGCCTACCCTCCACCAGGGGGCAAACATGAAGGCAGCACCTCTGCACTGGCAGGACGTGACCGCTTGTTCTGGAACATTTGCTCCCCTGAGTTCTATCCATTGAAATGTTGCAGTTCCTCTTTCACACTCCTTCCTGGTTTGCTTTACTGTGTGTCAGGGACAGAACATGGTGGTGTGTGATGTCATCCCTGTAGTGACCGTCATCTGTCCACCCCGCACGCTGCCAAGAAATGTGCAAGATGAAATTCTTGATGCTGGTTCATAGTGGCTGGCAAGCTCTGGAATACTGTGTATGGCCAGCTGTGCTCTCTGCATTACTGTACACGGCCAGCTGTGCTCTCTGCATTACTGTACACGGCCAGCCATGCTCTCTGCATTACTGTACACGGCCAGCCACGCTTTCACCATTACTATAGACGGCTAGCTGCTCTCTCCCCATTACTGTACATGGCCAGCCACGCTCTGCCCATTACTGTACACGGCCAGCCATGCTCTCTGCATTACTGTACACGGCCAGCCATGCTCTCTGCATTACTGTACACGGCCAGCCACGCTCTGCCCATTACTGTACACGGCCAGCCACGCTCTGCCCATTACTGTACACGGCCAGCCACGCTTTCACCATTACTATAGACGGCTAGCTGCTCTCTCCCCATTACTGTACACGGCCAGCCACGCTCTGCCCATTACTGTACACGGCCAGCCACGCTCTGCCCATTACTGTACACGGCCAGCCCCGCTCTCACCATTACTGTACACGGCCAGCCCCGCTCTCACCATTACTATAGACGGCCAGCCACGCTCTGCCTATTGTTGTACACGGCCAGCAGCGCTCTGCCCATTGCTGTACACGGCCAGCCGAGCTCTCCACACTGTCACGTGCTCCAGTTGTGGATTGAGAAATTCTTGGCTATAATTACAACCATCTTTAGCGTAGCAGAGCTGGACGCGCTCCCAGGCTGGGTCACTGACCTCTGAGTACTCAGTATCTTATTACAATCTCTTTGGCTCATATAATAATCTGAGCCCATATATGGTACTTAAAGGGCAACTCCACCCTTTGCTAATGTTGACATGAATGACACTTATAAGGTCACATGGTTGTCCCATCATGCCTCAGGAGGGAGCACATATGACATATTCCTCTTGCAGTAGGTGGAGCTATCACTCAGGTGTTGTCTCTTCTCGCCGCAGGGCGTTATCCTGGTCTATGATATCACAAACCGCTGGTCCTTTGACGGCATCGACCGATGGATAAAGGAAATCGATGAGGTGAGACCTTACACTGACCACTAGGGGGAGCTGTTATCAATAGAGAGTACAATGCAAGTCTAAGTTGCCACCCAGCTTTACCAAAACCCTGAACGGGGTGTACACACTGAACTAACATTGTAGCCTGGGAAAACCGGGTGACCACCAATATGGCTTTTTCTGTTCAGGCATCTGGGGAAGTGGAAAGTTGGGTGACAACCAGTATGGCTGACAGAGTAGCTTCCACCGGAGTGGTGGTTACCTTTTAGCTTTTCTAGAATCCTGCCAAAATAATAGAGTGAGGGGGTGTACGTAGCAACATATTGGATGTTCAGGAGCCTGGGCAAGTTGGGTTCCAAGTTCTCAACAATTTTTTTTTTCTATGCAATCAGTGTTAGTCCTGCCTTTCAGGACCAAGGAAAGCTGGGTGTGACCCAGATAATTAATGAAGGCTCTCATTTTATAAACTGATGTTCTGTGCCACCCAGCTTTCCCAGGATAGGATAAGCAATGGATGCTCTCATTGTACAGACTGTATATAATGCTGTATTTGTGTTCTGTTTCCAAGCATGCCCCGGGGGTGCCCAAAATCCTGGTGGGGAACCGTCTGCACTTGGCGTTTAAGCGGCAAGTTTCCACGGAGCAGGCGCAGTGCTACGCCGAGCGCCTGGGGATGACCTTCTTCGAGGTCAGTCCCCTCTGCAACTTCAACATCACCGAGTCCTTCACCGAGCTGGCGAGGATCGTGCTGATGCGTCACGGCATGGACCGTCTCTGGAGGCCCAACAAGGGTACGTGAGCCAGGAGCCAGGCTGCTCACCCAGCTTTCCCAGGTCCACATAGACACAAATGATAACCAGTGTTCCTAGGATGTCCCCTATTGTACCTAGATTGTCACCAAGCTTTTCCAATATCTGCTTGCATCTGGCAGTAATGGACATGTTATATAATGATTCATTTATTGTCCAGGAACTTGGGAAAGCTGGGTTACAGCCAAAAGAACGGCCTGTAGTTTCCACACCACGAACAGCACATCTACCTATACGTATCCACATATTAGCTGTTCTGGTACATTGGAGCCAGCATGGCCCCCATTACAGTTCCTAGAGGGGTTGTTACCCAGCTTTCCCAGAACTCTGATCACCTAATCTGCTTATACAATCCATGTATCGGCTGCTTTGATGTCACAGAATCCTTGTCATCAACCAGTATGGCTGCTGTCACCCAGCTGTCCCAGAATCCTGGACAGCAAGTCTGTGGGTACTGGCAATGTATTACAGTGAACATACGCTTGTTACATTCTGGAGGCGTGAAGTGCGTTGGCACCTCCAGCATCAGTCATTCATGTGACTTAGAAAGTAATTCCTGCACCATGAAGGTTTCTTGGTCCTTCACCTGCGATGTTGTTGATGATTTACCGCAGAGAAGACGTCATTGTGACCAGTGGGATAGCAAGTTGTGTTCCTCCACTGCCACCTGCAGGTCACTGTGTGCAATAGCAGCTCTATTTAAACGTCGTAGATCCAAACCTTGACGCCATCTTAACTTGCCCCCCCTTCTCTTCCAACAGTACTGAGTCTGCAGGACCTCTGCTGCCGCGCCATCGTGTCCTGCACGCCCGTTCACCTGGTCGACAAGCTCCCCCTCCCGGTTGCCTTACGAAGCCATCTGAAGTCATTCTCCATGGCGAACGGACTGAACGCCAGGATGATGCATGGTCGGTCGTACTCTCTTACAGCCAACAACTTAAACAAGAGGCACAGCCTAAAAAAAGCCAAGATCATCCGTCCACCGCAGAGCCCTCCCAAGAACTGCACGAGGAACAGCTGCAAGATATCCTAAGCTAGAGCCATGGAGGGATCTGCGGGGGCGGGGCATCTGTGCACCTCCCAAGAGGAAGCAACAGCAGGACGTTCATGACGCCTTTTCTTTGTCAGGAAGTTTTGGTCTCCCCCGATGATGCTGCTTTCTATTTTATTTTTGAGACTTGTTCCCCCAGACACGACGTTGCTGCGTTTTTTCTGCATGGCGGTTTTATTACTATTACCCTTTTGTTTGTGCGCTGCCCCTTTCTCCCCCTTCCCCACCCACCACTGAGCTTATGCGGTTTTTACTGTGTGATTTCGTGCTCCCTTTAATGGAAAGTATTGGACCCCCCCCCCCCAATAGAGCGCCCCCTATTTTTGGAAACCCCCCTGTACCGTAAGGTATTGATTTCCAGTATATAGACCGCAGCGCCATCTGCCTTCTGTCATCCCCGCTACAACAAAGGCTGCTCCACAGGTGTCACTTCCGATGCACTCGCAACGTGTCAGGTTTGTGTGAGGAAAAGGAACGTCTGAGAATTTTTTTTTTTTTTTTAATGTTATTTAATACATTTTTGGGATTTCTCTGTGATGATGATGATGATGATGATGATATATGACTATATATATATAAATATGCTTCTATTTCTGTAAAACTGAATATTTTGTACCAGATGTAAGAAGAGTCGCCGAGTTTAAAAAGAAATCAAAAAGAAACAAAAAAATTGCCCAAATGCCAAAGAAGTGTTTGGATTGTGAATATGTTTTATTTGCATTTGTGACTTTCATGTGATTTGAAGAAAATGTTTTATAAAGAGGAAGAAAAGCTATTTAAGAGAAAAAAAATAAATGTCTTAAGAGTTGTAAAGGTCTGTGTGTGCGTGCGCGTGCTGAAGACGTAACATACAGGGGATGTAAAACTGGTGGCCTAGCCATAGATCACATCTGATCGCTTATCTTTAGACTGAAGGAGCTCAGTCTTGGTCCCATTTGATCACAGCTCCATACACTTGGTAGTGGTTGTACTTGGTACTGCGGATTCGGCCAACTAATGTGACAAATACCAGGAACAGCCACTTCCAAAAGTATGGCGCTGTTCATTGTAAACCATAAAGAAAGTGACCTTTCGTCAATCAGCAAATGTGTGGGGTTGTTTAAAAGTAAGGCTCCTGTCACTACTAAAGTCTAGTAAAACCTGTCCGCTCTCCTGACATTTCTAATTTACTAGACTGTTCTCATCACCTGGGTCTCTGGGACTGTAAGATTCATGGCTAAACCTTAGATCACATCTGATTGGTGTGAGTAATCAGCTGACTGAAGGAGCTCTGCATCTCTCCAGTGCCGTACACTTGGTAGTGGCTAAGGTTGGTACTGCAGCTCACACCTACTAAAGTAAATGGGACTAAGCTGCAATACCAGGAGCAGCGACTTTTCAGTGTATGGTGCTGATAAACTGTAAAGCTTGATAAAGAAGGAGCTCCTTCAGTCAGCTGACGGGAGAACTACATGGACTGGCCCAAAGATTTAGGTTAGTGCACAGTGGTGCAGAGCTGGCAGAGAATAGGCATGGTGCACAATTATCTCAGCTCTTTCAAGCAATTGGTTGGGGTCTGAACACCTAGACTCCGGCTGATCCAACTTTTTGATGGGTCTCCTATATCCGCATAATAGAGGCCAAGTTCTAGGTCAGGGGTAGGGAACCTTGGCCCTCCAGCTGTTGCAAAACTACAACTCCCATCATGCCTGGACAGCCAAAGCTTTAGCTTTGGCTGTCCAGGCATGATGGGAGTTGTAGTTTTGCAACAGCAGGAGAGCCATGGTTTCCTACCCCTGTTCTAGGTCATTATATGTTCTGGATTGAAGATTTATGACCCCAGGACCGGACCTCCATGTAAGTAGCCCTCTAATACTGACGCCACCCGCACTACATAATCCCACTCCTGTGATCTGGCTCTGGCTTTCCTATATATTTGTATGATACAGTGCAGACTCTCAGAACATGCTGGGAGTTGTAGTTCTGACATCATCCATCGATGAACCACTCCCAGCAGCTGCACCCCAGTTGAGTATGTGAGAGTGAAGGTTTTACAGCATTTGTTTCCCACTCATGTAGGATTGTGATGGAAAGTGCCGGCACCAGAGGAGTAACCATGGAAACAGGCAAGCCGGACACAATGCTAGATGTGTGATAGAGCAATAACCAAGGTGATGCTGAACGGAGACGTGACCCAGGAAAACAGGACACCGACGTGATTAATGCGCCAAACTATGACTGCGGCATAAAGAAAGAAGATACAAGATGCTGCAGAGCTGCACTCAATATTCTGCTGGTGGGGTCACTGTGTACATACATTATATTACTGATCCTGAGTTACATCCTGTATTATACCCCAGAGCTGCACTCACTATTCTGCTGGTGCGGTCACTGTGTACATACATTACATTACTGATCCTGAGTTACATCCTGTATTATACTCCAGAGCTGTAATCACTATTCTGCTGGTGGAGTTACTGTGTACATACATTACTGATCCTGTACTGATCCTGAGATACATCATGTATTATACTCCAGAGCTGCACTCACTATTCTGCTGGTGGAGTTACTGTGTATATACATTACATTACTGATCCTGAGTTACATCCTGTATTATACTCCAGAGCTGCACTCATTATTCTGCTGGTGGAGTCACTGTGTACATACATTACATTACTGATCCTGAGTTACATCTTGTATTATACTCCAGAGCTGCACTCACTATTCTGCTGGTGGGGTCACTGTGTACATAAATTACATTACTGATCCTGAGTTACATCCTGTATTATACCCCAGAGCTGCACTCACTATTCTGCTGGTGGAGTCTCTGTGTACATACATTACATTACTGATCCTGAGTTACATCCTGTATTATACCCCAGAGCTGCACTCACTATTCTGCTGGTGGGGTCACTGTGTACACACATTACATTACTGATCCTGAGTACTTGCCTTTGTAGGTTTCCTATCAGCAGTTTACACTCGCCCTTGTGTGTCTATAGTGTAAACCATTCCACCTGCTGTAGGTTATTTCTATGTATATGACGCCCAAGGTCACAAGAAGTAAATCATCCATAACATCAGGTGACATGAGAGAAGAGATTCACCATACAGGAGGAGCCTTCTGGGTCATGCTGGGAGTTGTAGTACTGTTGACCAGTGCAATGTTATTAGGGTTTTTTTGTACGTTTTTTTTTATTGGTATATAAAGCTTAGGAGACAGGAGAAAGGTAGCCCTAGCAATACTTTCAGCTTTTAAAGGGGTTATCCAGCGCTACAAAAACATGGCCACTTTCCCCCTACTGTTGTCTCCAGTTCAGGTGCGGTTTGCAATTAAGCTCCATTTACTTCAATGGAACTGAATTTCAAAACCCCACCCAATCTGGAGACAATAGTAGGGGGAAAGTGGCCATGTTTTTGTAGCACTGGATAACCCCTTTAAATGGACTTCCATTACAGATTGTGAGGCCCAGGCTTCCCCCTGGTCAGTCTGGTTAGGCCCAGGCTTCCTCTTGGTCTGTCTGGTGAGGCCCGGCCTTCCCCTTTGACTATCTGATGAGGCCCGGCCTTCCCCTTTGACTATCTGGTGAGGCCCAGGCTTCCTCTTGGACTATCTGGTGAGACCTGGGCTCCCCCTTGGACTATGCGGTGAGACCTGGGTATCCCCTTGGACTATCTGGTGAGGCCCAGGCTTCTCTTTGGTCAGTCTGGTGAGGCCCAGGCTTCCCCTTGGACTATCTGGTGAGGACTGGACTTCCCCTTAGTCAGTCTTACCCGGGTCTTACTTTGGTCTGTTGGGTGAGGCTTCAGGTCTGAGAAGCGCTGCTGTAGACCACTGTACACTTTGCCCCTCAGGAATCAGAAGATTAGAAAACATGACATGAATAGAGTTTGTGGATAGTGTTAAACATCAGAATCCAAAATGGCGCCCACCGTGTTATACATACACAGAAAGGGGCTAAAAGATGCACAATAATAATAATGCTTTTATTTGTATAGCGCACACAGATTCCGCAGCACTTCACATAGTTTTTGCCAATTATTGCTCCCTGTCCCCAATAGGGCTTACAATCTAAATCCACCTATCTGTATGTTTTGGGAGGAAACCCACACAAACACGGAGAGAACATACAAACTCTTTGCAGATGTTGCCCTTGGTGGGATTTGAACCCAGGACTCCAGCGCTGTAAGGCTACTGTGCCAACCACTGAGCCACTGTGCTGCACAACCCAATAAACCAAATCCGGGTGCTAAACCCAATTATAATTGGTACTGTGCGTGATCATGTCCTCACAACAGGAATATGTAAAGTGCTAGTGCATCATCTACAGAAGCCAAAAAGCTATGTGAAGTGCGGAAAAAAACGGGCTGAAAGCAAATGACATGTGAAAATACATGAGTACAGCCACGCTATCAAATGAGGACCAGAGTGTATCACCAAGGACCAAGAGAGAACTACAGAGCCTCCAGGCCCGGAGACAGGAGCCCACGCGTTCCGTCCACAAACTGGATCCTGTAGTTGTATAACACCGTGTTATACATAAGAGGTCAGCGGTGGATGTGATATAGGATATAGATGACCCCCGCTGTGCGTTATTAATGACATGGTGCTGATATATTGGCCACCCTGTGATTAATGAGGCTTAATATGGGCGACTTCTCTACAACGCAGCTAGAGGGGGCGCAATGGAGCAGATCTTGTTATATGTTTGGCCACTGACAACCAGGCAGCTTCTTGCTGCAGCAAGACTACAACTCCCATCATGCCCAGACAGCCAGAAGTGCCGCAGGGTGAGGTAGTGGTGGGGGTGTCAGAATATGATGGGAGTTGTAGTACTGTAGCAGAGGTGGAGACACAGGTTGCTGGTATGTGAGGACATGATGGGAGTTGTAGTACTGCAGCAGAGGTGGAGACACATATTGGGGGTCTGTCAGGGCATGATGTTAGTTGTAGTACTGCAGCAGAGGTGGAGACACAGGTTGGGGGTCTGTCAGGGCATGATGGGAGTTGTAGTACTGCAGCAGAGGTGGAGACACAGGTTGGGGATCTTTGAGGACATGATGGGAGTTGTAGTACTGCAGCAGAGGTAGAGACACAGGTTGGGGATCTGTGAGGACATGATGGGAGTTGTAGTACTGCAGCAGAGGTGGAGACACAGGTTGGGGATCTTTGAGGACATGATGGGAGTTGTAGTACTGCAGCAGAGGTAGAGACACAGGTTGGGGATCTGTGAGGACATGATGGGAGTTGTAGTACTGCAGCAGAGGTAGAGACAGATTGGGGGTCTGTCAGGGCATGATGGGAGTTGTAGTACTGCAGCAGAGGTAGAGACACAGGTTGGTGGTCTGTCAGGGAATGATGGGAGTTGTAGTACTGCTGCAGATGTAGAGACACAGGTTGTTGGTCTGTCAGGGCATGATGTTAGTTGTAGTACTGCTGCAGATGTGGAGACACAGGTTGGTGGTCTGTCAGGGCATGATGTTAGTTGTAGTACTGCTGCAGTGGTAGAGACACAGGTTGAGGGTTGCACTACCATTCCTATCTAGTAACACCAACAATACATTTCAGGATGAATACTGGCGGTTGTAGTTGCACATAGATGGATAAAGGTCACGTATATGTCACACACTATATATATATATATATATATATATATACAGTGGTACCTTGGTTTAAGAGTAACTTGGTTTAAGAGCTTTTTGGTTTAAGAGCTCACAGTTTTTCTAAATTGTGACTTGGTTTAAGAGAATTGCTTTGGTGTAAGAGCTCCCTGTACTGGGTGGCAGGGGGAGTGGAGGAGGGGCATGGTCTGCATAGCGGGGTCTACAGCCCTGTACTCTGACCCAGGAAGTCTCCCTCACCTTCCAAATCATAGCAGATCCACTTCAGGCTGGGGCTTACATCAGGGGACAGGACTGTGGAGGTAATCTCTCCATAGCTGTAACCCCTCGCTCCCCGGACAGAGAGTGCTGCTATACTGTTCCCATATCTGCCCTGCTCATTCCTTCATGCTTCCTGCAGTCTCTGTCAGCCCTTGTGTTTCCCATCCTCTCCATTACTGTACAGTAACTTATAATATCACAGATTCTGCTGTTTCTGAATGTTTGTTTCATCTGTTTTACATGTTATTCAGAATAATAAATCATTATATTTGGGGTGTGGAACCAATTGTCTGCATTTCTATGATTTCTTATGGGAAAATTTGCTTTGGTTTAAGAGTGGATTTGGATTACAAGCACAGTCCTGGAACGAATTATGCTCGTAATCCAAGGCACCACTGTATTCTCTTTATTGTGCACATTGTATTATCGTTAATTTGCTGGTTTTCTCACGTTATCCTCTAATAGTCGATCGATTACTCGGCGCTCCGCCCCCTCCATCACGTGACTGGGCGCGTCGGCCGCTCGGCGCTCAGCTATCAGCCCTGCGGAAGCCGGAAGTGGCCGCTGTGTGTCAGAGAGAACGTCAGCGGCTCCCGGCGATGATGTAACTGGCAGAGCCCGGGGCCCCGACACCGAGACCGGAACCAGGACCGGAGCCATGAACCTGCTGCCCTCCAACCCGCACGGCAACGGCCTGCTGTACGCCGGCTTCAACCAGGACCATGGTGAGGAGACGGGGGTGTGGTGAGGGGAGGATGGAGGGCTCATGTACACTGAGGGTGGGGGATGTCTCCGGGTACAGCCCTGCATACTATAGGGGGCGGGATGTTTCTTTGGTGTACAGCACTGTGTACACTAGGCGTTAGTGTGTGGGGGTGTATGTGTACAGTGGGGCGGGCTGTCTGGGTACAGCATGGGGGGTACAGCCTTGTGCACAAAGCGCTGTGTATCCTGGGGGATGTCTCTGGGTACAGTGCTGTGTATACTGTCAGTGGAGGTGGGGTTCTTGGGTACAGCACTGTGTATAGTGGGGGGGGCGGCTTCTCTTTAGGGTACAGCGTTGTGTATAGTGGGGGGGGCGGCTTCTCTTTAGGGTACAGCGTTGTGTATAGTGGGGGGGGCGGCTTCTCTTTAGGGTACAGCGTTGTGTATAATGCGGGGGGTGGCTTCTCTTTAGGGTACAGCACTGTGTATAATGCGGGGGCGGCTTCTCTGTAGGGTACAGCACTGTGTATAGCGGGGGGGCAGCTTCTCTATAGGGTACAGCACTGTGTATAGCGGGGGGGTCTTTTTAGGGTACAGCACTGTGTATAATGCGGGGGGTGGCTTCTCTGTAGGGTACAGCACTGTATAATGCGGGGGGCGGCTTCTCTTTAGGGTACAGCACTGTGTATAGCGGGGGGGTCTCTTTAGGGAACAGCACTGTGTATAATGCAGGGGCGGCTTCTCTTTAGGGTACAGCACTGTGTATAATGCAGGGGGCGGCTTCTCTTTAGGGTACAGCACTGTGTATAATGCGGGGGGCGGCTTCTCTTTAGGGTACAGCACTGTGTATAATGCGGGGGGGCGGCTTCTCTTTAGGGTACAGCACTGTGTATAATGCGGGGGGTGGCTTCTCTTTAGGGAACAGCACTGTGTATAATGCAGGGGGCGGCTTCTCTTTAGGGTACAGCACTGTGTATAATGCGGGGGGGCGGCTTCTCTTTAGGGTACAGCACTGTGTATAATGCGGGGGGTGGCTTCTCTTTAGGGTACAGCACTGTGTATAATGCAGGGGGGTGGCTTCTCTTTAGGGTACAGCACTGTGTATAATGCGGGGGGTGGCTTCTCTTTAGGGTACAGCACTGTGTATAATGCAGGGGGCGGCTTCTCTGTAGGGTACAGCACTTTGTACAGTGTGGGGGGTCTCTTTGGGGCACAGCGCTGTGTATAGTTGGGGGGCATGGTATCTCTTTGGGGTACAGCGCTGTGTACACGGGGGTCAGTCGCTCGCTCACATCTTGTATCTTGCAGGATGCTTCGCCTGTGGGATGGAGAACGGCTTCCGGGTCTATAACACTGATCCGCTGAAGGAGAAGGAAAAGCAAGGTAATGGCCGCCATGTCTGGAGGTGTGCGCCCCCCGGTGGCTGCTGGGGCTTCTCTCTCTGCACCTGTGGTGTGAGACTCCGCCCCTGACACATCACATATAGCACAGGTCTGTACTATGAGTAGCCTGAGGCACAAGGGGGCGGAGCCTGACACCTGCAGGGAGTCACCCACCTGTACTGGGGCTGGATTACACCTGTGATAGAAGAGTCATAAGGGAGTCTGGTAGCTGCTGCAGTGGAGGAGAGCGCCATCTGGTGTCCACATTATAACACTGCGCACTATAAACAAGGTATATGAAAACTTTATCTACCCATTGTATACTATGCAGAGCCCATCACAGGCAGCTGGGGGCGCTACAGGCTGCATTCTCAGTACACAACAGATCACTTACGCATAAATCTTACAAGATAGAGGATGGCATTGAGTGATGTCTGCTCTGAGGCTGTGTAACCTTATGCTCAGTCATTAACCCTTTGTTTTTTTGCAGAATTCATGGAAGGCGGCATTGGCTACGTAGAGATGCTATTCCGCTGTAACTATCTCGCTCTGGTCGGGGGAGGGAAGAAGCCTAAATACCCCCCCAATAAAGGTGAGACCCTCGGAGACCTCTTGCACACCCACTAATGAAGGAGGAGACTATTCAGCCTCCATTATCATTGACAGCTCTATGGAGGAATTACGGTGGGATTGTGCAGCCCTTTAAGTCTGTGACCCCTTTGTGGCTTATGAGGGTGCCTGAAAAATCACAT
Source organism: Dendropsophus ebraccatus (assembly GCF_027789765.1). Classification (NCBI taxonomy): domain Eukaryota; kingdom Metazoa; phylum Chordata; class Amphibia; order Anura; family Hylidae; genus Dendropsophus; species Dendropsophus ebraccatus. The sequence goes on along the minus strand of NC_091467.1, from coordinate 64,868,453 downwards.
AGATGAGGTCTACAATTTATGGTGGGGGTCTTGACCTGGGTGGGGGACACAGGTATGTAGAACAGTTCCCGCTCTCATCTGATTGTTCTCTCTCTTGCAGTCATGATCTGGGACGACCTGAAGAAGAAAACTGTGATTGAAATTGAGTTCTCTACAGAGGTGAAGGCTGTGAAGCTGCGCAGGGACAGGTAGTACTGGTGGGGCTGTGGGGTATCATGGGGAGGGGGGGCTGCGGGGTATCATGGGGAGGGGGGGGCTGTGGGGTATCATGGGGAGGGGGGGCTGTGGGGTATCATGGGGAGGGGGGCTGCGGGGTATCATGGGGAGGGGGGGCTGTGGGGTATCATGGGGAGGGGGGGTGGCGGGGTATCATGGGGAGGGGGGGCTGTGGGGTATCATGGGGAGGGGGGGCTGTGGAGTATCATGGGGAGGGGGGGCTGCGGGGTATCATGGGGAGGGGGGGCTGCGGGGTATCATGGGGAGGGGGGGCTGCGGGTCTGTGTCCCCTGTTTCTCAGCACTGACCTCCGCTCTGTTGTAGAATCGTCGTGGTGCTGGACTCCATGATCAAAGTCTTCACTTTCACCCACAACCCCCATCAGCTCCATGTCTTTGAAACCTGCTACAATCCTAAAGGTGAGGACGGGGGAGGGGGTGGGGTCTCCATCCCTGCCGGGGGAGACTATAGAAAAATGTATAGCCCCCAGTATGGGCCTATAAATCTTTTGTCAGTGGAGTCACTCTGTAATGGGAATCCTTTCTGGGGGGCTTTGCAGGACTGTATCACACAAAGAAGTCCCTCATCTTGGGGCCTGAGTGGCCAGTTCCCCCCTCATGAGGCTAGCAGGACAACTACTCTCATCATCCGCCTATTGACTTGTAGTAACTGCTCTTCTTCCCCTCCAGGTCTGTGCGTCTTGTGTCCAAACAGCAATAATTCATTCCTGGCCTTTCCCGGAGCCCACACCGGCCACGTGCAGATTGTAGACCTGGCCAGCACTGAGAAGCCCCCCGTAGACATCCCGGCACACGAGGGCGTCCTGAGCTGCATCGCTTTAAATCTACAAGGGACCAGAATCGCAACCGCATCGGAGAAGGTGACATGTCACTGCTGTAGCGTCAGTCCAGCCATGTGCTGGATCCGTTACTAATGTCTGTTCTGTATAGATGGGACAGGATAGTGTTCCTCCTCCTGCTGGCGGACTACAACTCCTATCATGTCCGATAGCTGAAAGTATGCTTGGAAATCTAGTTCAAAGAGGAGAGACACAAGTTACAGGGCAGAGCTTTAATGTGTGTGGAGTCGGAGGGCATGATGGGAATTGTAGTTCTGCAGCAGCTGGAGAGCCGCAAGTTTCAGAGGAGACCATTAATAGTGTATGGAGGCTCAAGGCATGATGGGAATTGTAGTTCTACAGCAGCTGGAGAACACTGAGATGGTTCCTTACACCACACAACCCCATCCATACTAGGCAGACATGACTAATCGATCCTAGAAAGTCCCATTCCATACTGAGGCTGAATATTTATGCTCTCTCCACTACATGGTAACATCTCCAACTCTGCGCTTCCAGGGAACTCTCATCCGGATATTCGACACGACATCTGGACACTTAATTCAGGAGCTGCGCCGAGGGTCACAGGCTGCAAACATTTACTGGTGAGGAGAACAACGAGGAAGGGCTTCTGGGTAATGGGACATGTATGTATCACTGTGATCAGCTCTTTCTGTCTTGTAGCATAAACTTCAATGAGGACGCCTCTCTGATCTGCGTCTCCAGCGATCACGGGACTGTGCACATCTTTGCAGCAGAGGATCCCAAGCGAAACAAACAGTCCAGGTAAGCTAAAGCCGTCCAGGCATGATGGGAATTGTAGTTTTGTTCTGAAGTTTCTCCATTCCGAGTTTAGATGGTCACTTCAGTGATTCATTCTACATCTTCTTAGGGGTCAAAGTTGGAGTTTCAAGGGGTACTCCAGCAGAATTTATTTTTCTTTTAAATCAACTGGTGTCAGAAAATTATTTAGATTAGTAATTTACTTTTATTAAAAAAATATCAAGTCTTCCAGTACTTATGAACTGCTGCATGTCCTGTAGGAAGTGGTGTGTTCTTTCCATTGTGACACATTGCTCTCTGCTGCCACATCTACTCTCTAGGCTAGAAAAATAAACCACTTCCTGCAGGACATACAGCAGCTGATAAATACTGGAAGACTTGAGATTTTATTTATAGAAGTAAGTTACAAATCTCCGACACCATTTGATTTTTTTTTAAAGATATTTTTTTTTTGTTTGTTTTTGTTGGAGTACCCCTTTCATATCTCCAGCATGAAAATAATTTCAGGCACCACTAGGGGGAGCTCATTCCATATAGATTGACCCAACAGTAAAGTTGGCCATACGCCTTTAATAACTTGCGCATACACGGGTATGTTCTGCACAACAGATCAGTCCTGTGTTCCCTTGGGGTACTCAACCGAATTTCTTTTATTTTTCTTTCAAATCAACTAGTTTCTGAAATGTATATAGATCTGTAATTTACTTTCTATTTAAAAATGTTAAGTGTTCCAGTACTTATCAGACACCAGTAGATTTGGAAGAAAAAAAAATGTCGCCAGAGTACCCCTTTAAAGCTTTATGCAAGGCCCTTCCCCTGGTCACCCTAGTCTGGCATAGGACAGTGTGGATGACCCTTTATATAGGAGATGAACCGATAACACGTTTACCTTTCTATCTGACATTTTCCATTTCTGTTGTCATGATGGCCGCTTCTCTCTCGTCTCGTTTCAGTTTGGCCTCCGCCAGCTTCCTCCCCAAGTACTTCAGCTCTAAGTGGAGCTTCTCCAAGTTTCAGGTTCCCTCTGGGTCGCCTTGTGTTTGTGCCTTTGGAACAGAACCAAACTCTGTCATAGGTGAGTGGGGTCTGGGGGCAACATGGGTCATACGGTAGAGGATTGATAGTCGCCATGTGTGGAGCCCATAGGGGGCATTGATAATGGGGGAGTGAAGCTGTCAGTCAGTCACATGACATAAGCTGAACCCTATTTCTCATTAGGGTGAATACAGCGTCATCTGAGGTACATATGAGGAAACTTCTCACATCCATTTCCTCCATCTCCGCTTGTATAGGATAAGGAGAACAAGGTTGTGGCTGTGTACCAGACTGCTGGGACCCCAACTGCTCCTCATAACAGGTGCCCCCACATTGACTGGAGCACTCACTGTGCCTGTACTCCATTCACTTTCTATGAGGCCATTGAGAGTTTGAGTTTAGCGCTTAGAATGAATAGAGCTCAGGCACAGGGAGTGCTCATTGTGGGGGGCGAGTTGTGTCCCTGGTGCTTATCCCCCCCACATAGGGGATAACAAGTGGAGATGGGAAAACCCCTTAGTCTGGGCAGGTCTACATCTACCAGTTGATGTAATATGGCAGGGATAAGAGAAGGATCCACTTATAACAGCCGGTCTGATGACATGCATAAGGCTCTAAGGCCCCCCCAGTGCTTGTGTGTATGCTGTGGAGGACGGGGTCGGTAAATGCTCGTGTGGATGCAGCTTTGGCTGTGACTGTAGGATGACCCAGAATCCTTTGTTTCCTCTCTTGCAGCTATCTGTGCTGACGGCAGCTACTACAAATTCCAGTTCAACCAGAAGGGCGAGTGCACGCGAGACGTCTACGCGCAGTTTTTAGAAATGACAGATGACAAGCTCTGAGCCTCTCTGTGGAAGGAACGGACTCCATGTCAGGATCTCAGCAGTAACGTGGGGGATGGGGGGGGGACGTGGAATTTCCGTTTCACCCCATGGACGGACTGAAGAAAACTCCATTACATTGTTTTTTTTAACAATCTGTTTGGGTCTCATGCAGTTTTATCTCTAAATCAGTCGCTTTATCCCTCCCCCTCCCGGTAGCGGCGAGGATTGCGTACTCCTTTAATTCCTGCCACAGACTGCATTGATTTAATGGAGATTAACACTCGTAGATGAAGAAGACTCCTTGCGTTCTAGAACGTTCTGGATAAAATGTACATCACAGTATTAATGGTGGGACTGATATACATCGGTTTATCCCGTACTATTATATATATATAATACACATCGTAGAGAAAGAAAACTCCTATCATTGCAACCCCCTCCCATGCAGTGCATATTGTGACCTTGTCCTGTTCATGTCGCTGATGGGTTGTTACAATGTATCGGGGAAAGTAAGAGCCCACAGACTGCTGCTGTGATTTAAAGGGGCTCTCCACCTTCTGACCTGAAATAGGTTGCTAGGGACATACTGCCTGTCAATGTAAGTAAAGATTGGTTGCTATGGATACTGCCCAATAGAGGTCACTCCATCCCGTCCCCCATACAGTATTCATCAGATCTTTCTAATCAATCTGATGGGCAATCGACTATACAGCCTGAAAAGACTATTCGTGATTGGCTCCTACTTGTCCTCAGTCGTTACTAATCACTACAGTTGTATCAGTAAATCCGCTTGATCCTCAGCACATGCAGTTTTGGCCCAATCAGAAGTCAGATCAGGAAGAGTGCACATAAGGATCCGTATGAAGATTTCTCGCGCAGACACTGCCATTTTTATCCAGAGGCCATGGCTGGTATTGCAGCTGCAGTGCCCAATATGATCTCTGTACAAAAGTGGTGCTATTTCTGCAAGGCAGCTCAGACCACAACACACTAACTCAACCACTAATAATGGTCTAGCCCCTGTAAGAAGTGGTTTATACCAAGTGCATTATACTGGAGGGGTGAGAATCCAGTGAGGGGAGGGATTGTGCCGCCGTCTCCATAGGGCGTCGATCCTGTACCTGACCATAGTACTAAACTTTTTATTTTAGATTTGGAGTGTTTTATTTCTGCATGTGGCTTAGTGCAATTAATCATGTTTTTTCTTTTTCTTGTTTTGCACAAATGTTTGTAAGATATGTTAATGCTTTTTAATAAAAGAAAAAAGTCAAATCACACGATCACTCAGGACTTTACAGTGTCATAAGTTGCTTTACAGCAGTAGGTGGGGTCTATCTGCTGTGACTGCATATTAAGAGGGGAGGAGGAGCAAACACTACAGCAATGCCCACCCTCACCCCCACCCCATCCATTTGATTGTATTACACTAGTACAGAGGTAGGGAACCTTGGCTCTCCAGTTGTTGCAAAACTACAACTCCCATCATGCCTGGACAGCCAAAGCTTTAGCTGATGAGATTTTGCAAGTTTTTCCACCTCAGGAGAATGGAGAGATGTGTAATTTTTATGCATTTTACTACATGAATTAAGGATTTGATACAATACAAAAAAAGACAGAAGTTAATATTTGGTCCAGAAACCTTTGTTTGCAGTTAGGGCCTGTTCACACTACGAAATCGGTGCAGAAATTCAGCTTGGACACCCCGCTTGCAAACTCTGTGCCAAATCCCGTCTGCTACCTCTTTCAATGGGAGGCCTTGCGCACCTCCACTCAAAGAATTGACATGTTATTTCTTTGAGCAGAGAGGCAGTGAGAGTTGAGGCGTGCGAGGCCTCTCATTAAAAGAGGTAGCAGACTGGATTAGGCGCAGTCCGCAAGCGGAATTTCGGTGCTGACTCCGTAGTTTGAACTAGTTCTGACCAAGTTTGCAGACTTCAGCAGGTATTGTGTCCCATCCTCCATACAGATCTTCCAGGTTTCAGGGCTGTCGCTGAGCAACATTGAGTTTTAGCTCCTTCTAAACCCTATAGCGTTCGGGTCTGGAGACTGTCTGGGCCATTCCAGGAGCTTGAAGACACTAGTGCAGTTACAAAATGCATCGCTCATGTCACTTGTTGTTGCTCCATATTGGTGTTTTAATAAATGCTAAGGTGATAACTCCCGAACCTGCGCCAAGGCAAGTGAGAGTGGGAACCTGGTTGATTGGAAGTGACTGCAGGATCTTGAAATGCTTCTTACGGAGCCGTTTCTTAGTAGTGATGAGAACCTTCCGATGTTCGGTTTGGATCCCGAACAAAAAAATTAAAAATTGTGATCGGTTCATGTTTGCAGAACATTCACGAACGTACAGTACAAGCGAACATTTTGGTCTACGTATGTGTATACAGATTGTCAGTTGCAAATTATGCTGTTGCGTACATCGCAAGATAAACTTTTGAAAATGATCGTTATAACCATTCCGATCATCGAACAAATAGTTCTTGATCACCGTACACCAACAATAAGCGTCATGTTTGTACAAACTTAGAAAAATGTTCATCGCTACTCCTTAGTTGCCCTGGCTTTGTTTCAGGTGATGGTCATGATGGAAGATCCAGCCACAACCCATCTTCAATGCTCCCACTGAGGGAAGGAGGTTGTTGGCCCCATCCATCTTATCTTCAGTACAGTGCAGTCTACCTGTCCTACGCAGAAAAGCTCCCTAAGTATATTTCCACCTCCGTGCTTCACGGTTGGGACTGTGTTCTTGGGGTTGTACTCATCCTACTTCTCCCTCCAAACACAAGTTGAGTCAATACCAAAAAGTTCTATTTTGGTCTTATCTGACCACTTCAGCTTCTCCCATGCCTCCTCTGGATGATCCCAATGGTCATTGGAGAACTTCAACCGAGCCTGGACATGTGCTGGTGTAAGCAGGGGGACCTTGTGTGCCCGGCAGGATTTTAATGCATGACTGCATAGTATTAGGGTCCTATTCCACCGGACGATTATCGTTCAGATTATCGTTAAATCGTTCTAATCTAAACGATAATCGTTCGGGTGAAATGCAGTTAACGATTAACGACCGAACGAGAAATCGTTGATCGCTTTATAAGACCTGGACCTATTATCGTTAAGAAAAAACGATCGCAAATATGATAAGTGACGATTATCATTCCATGGAAATGAGAACGTTTTCAGGTCTTTCGCAATAGCGGTCGTTTGAGATCGTTAATGATTATGCAAACGATAATCGTGCGGTGGAATAGGGCCCTTACTAATGGCCCCAGCTCCCTTCAGATCATTGAACAGGTCCTCCCATGTAGTTATAAGTTGATTCCTGATTTCAGAATCCTCCTTACCCCACGAAGAGAGAGTGCGTAGAGCCCGACCAAGGAAGATTAAGTCATCAGACAGTGTTTCTTCCATTTTCTAATAATTGCAGCAATAGATTTGCCTTCTCACCAAGTTGTTACCTTGTTGTCCTGTAGCCCATCACAGCCGTGTGCAGGTCTACAATTTTATCCCCGATGTCCTTTAGTCAGCTTGTTGGTCATGACCATGGTGGACTGTGACAGTGTGTGGACAGGTGTTTTTACACAGTAAATACAAGTAATGCAATCAAAGACAGCTGGACACCAATTAAATTAATTACTGCAATGAAATGATTAATTACTACAATTAAATGGGCACTGTCCTTACTAATAATGATCAGCAGGGGAGATAATATACTACATTTTTGCTTGATATGCAATGCTATAAAATCAGCCACTAGGTGTCTCACTAGAAACTACAGTCGAGGCCCCAACACTAAAGCCATTTGGTCTTAGTAAGTACAAGTAAATTTACAGTATCAGGGTATGTTCATACTGAGCAAATTCAGGAGAACAAAAATGGGAGAAGTTTCCCAGGACTGGATCCAGCTTTTCCAGCCACCCAGAGTTCAAATGCAGCTGACTGCCAAGCTAATGAAAAAGTCTGAAATGCAGAGGTTTAGGTAATTACAGTGGGGGACTAACTAGGCCACTGGAGAAAACTGACAGCATACATAATGGAAAAATTAACTATATATTTGCAGTGGATTATGTCATGACAGATTTCATTTGCATTCCGTAACCAACAGATCTGAGACAGAATTCTTGCTGGTTGGTCAGTGATCAAATCCTTATTTCATGCAATAAAATTTAATATATTCTGTCTTACAGGTGAAGTGTACCTGCAATGAAAAATCTAGGCCTGGATGCACTTGTAACAACCTGTCATGTAACATCATCATAGGTTTTCTGGTACACAATCCCTGTGCATCTCTATGACTACAAATAAATTTGCAGTCACCAGTAAAAGACAGCTGTGAGTGACTACATCTGGTTTGTTTGTAGTCTGTCACCATGGAGACACATTTGAATTGACACTGGTTACATATATGTATAAATTTGGATGAAATCGCCCATCAAATAACACCGATGTCATATCTACAGGATAAGTGTACCCCACAATCTCAGGCTTCTATGCTTTCCACCAGTATACACCCCTGATCCATTCATCATCTATAGGCGCTAACAGAGAGTACAGCACTCACTAGTCTTCAGCAACCTCCATTGACAATAAAGTGGGTATGCTAGCAGTCAGACCCACACCATTATACTTCTCCCACCCCCTTTAAGGCTGCATGTATCTACATGAAGTCTACATCAGTATTCCTCAACATATGGAGATCATGTTTTCACACAGTACTAGACAACTCTGAAATAGGAAAATCTTTACTTTTGATTAGTTTTCATGTTACATTAGTTTTGAGGCAGGTAAACTTGCAGAGTAAGGCCATGTTCACATGGTGTATAACACCAGCCGTTCTGTAACCTTGCCAGGTCACGCAACGGCCAGTGTCAGAGAATACAGGCTGGTTGATCTTCACTGCTGCTAAATTCGGATGCAGGCGCATCAGTGTGCGCCCACATTCAAATTCCCTACTGCACACAATGGAGCGTCCAGCCAGAGCCGCACACTCCATTGTGTGAACTGAAAAGTTCTTTGCAGCCGCTATTCAATGAATAGCGGCCGCAGGAAACTGACGTCGTCAATTTTTTGCAACACCGCTAGGGATCCCAACTGGAGTGTATACACTCCGGCCGGGATTCCATAGACGACAGCACTACGCAGGTGTCATATTAAAGAAGACATCCAGCGAAAATTTTTATTAATGCATTGTGTTGCCCGCCAAAAGTTATACAAATCACCAATATACACTTATTATGGGAAATGCTTATAAAGTGTTTTTTTTCCCTACACTTACTACTACATCAAGGCTTTATTTCCAGGATAACAGTGATGTCACGACCCGACTCCCAGAGCTGCGCGGGCTGTGGCTGCTGGAGAGGATGATGGCAGGGGGACACTGATGGACACAGGGCACTGGAGGGACACTGAGCATCCCTCTGCCATCATCCTCTCCAGCAGCCAGAGCCAGCACAGCTCTGGGAGTCAGGTCATGACATCACCATGTTATCCAGGAAGTGACATCACCATGTTATCCAGGAAGTGACATCACTGTGTTATCCAGGAAGTGAAGCTTTGATGTAGTAGTAAGTGCAGGGAAAAAAAGCACTTTATAAGCATTTCCCATAATAAGTGTATATTGGGGATTTGTATAACTTTTGAAGGGCAATAAAATACTTTAGTAAAAATATTGCTGGACTTCTCCTTTAATCACAGCCATTGGCAGCAATGGCCGTGATTAATATGACACTTACGTTGTGTGAACATAGCCTAAGGTGTTATACACACATGCGCAGTATACTGCAGACCGGACCTTGGAACGCTGTTTAAATATTTGCGCTACTACACTGGCACAGCATGTCAGTACAGTAGCACAAATATTTAAACCGTTTTGAAGCTGCTGGCATCATTATACTGAGGCTGTGTGAATGACCCCCAAGATATTTTAAAGCGTCTATAAGTGGAGATGAGCAAATTTATAGTAATAGCGAAGCGCTTTGTTGTCTTTGCAATCCACTCATTAGCCGACTGCCGCTCCTCTCTGGGTGCTGGGAAAAGCTGGATCCGTCCTAGGGAAACTTCTCCCACTTTCCCAGCATCCAGGGAGGAGCTGCACGGAGTGGCAGGGTTAAAGCGCTTCGCTATTACTGTAAATTCGCTCATCTCTATAAAACTCAGGTTTCCAAAGAGCTTATGATCCTCCACTATGTCTGAAAACAATTGCCTAAATTACCAAAAAAACTCACAAACACCAAAACAATACAATACAGAACTAAAAGTATTTATATTCTTGGGCAGCAAGGAGTATGAGATTTTGCATGAAGCATAACATTGGCTTACACCAATCACCTGGCTTGTGTTACTGATAAACCATGGGCAGAGGCGTGCAGGAGTCCAGCCATGTCCGGATGAGGACTTTATACTACAGGTGGCAGCAGCAGCAGCAGCTATCTGGCATTGGGCTGTGCGGTGATGATCCCAGGCTCTTATCTTGAGGTCACAGTATTTGAGCCCAGAATTGCAGAAGGACTGAGCCAAATAAGGCCGTGTACAAAATGTTTCCTCCAGAGCAGGAATCCCAAAGCAGTCATGATGCAGATTGATCCCGTATTTTGTTGACTTTTAAGCAGACAATAGGTCCTCTAACAGCTTCAAATGTTAAATGGGTACAAATATAAAAACCTAATAAAATTATTGAAAGAAAAAAATCACTGTCTTGTAAATAACCTGTGGATGTCAGAAGTTTAGATAAGTCAGCGATTCAATTTTTTCTCTAATCCCGGATAACCCTTTTAAACTGTATGGATCAGCACATGCTGCCGGATCAGTGGGGATTTACTCTCTTCATTCGGCAAACATGCAATGGAGATTAATGCGCTCTCCATCCCCCTTTGCTGGATCAGAATGGGGGTCGTGTCCATTATGGTCTCAATGTGTGTCCGTATACATGGTATACCAGATGAAGACAGGGAATCAATGCTGATCAGCCAGTGGCCGTGCTGACTGCTGCACTAACTTTTGACATCTACAGTCTATTTATATGACTACAATGATTAAAACTTAAAAAAAAAAAAAAAAAAAAAACACAAACACTAATAAAATAAAATAAAATAAAAAAAAGGTAGAGCCACATGCAGCATAAGGCTACGTTTTTAGGCACTATTACACGGAACGATAATCGGTTGAATCAGCCCTATCTGGCCGATTATCGTTTCGTGTAATAAACACAACAATCAGCCGATTATCGTTTTCATTGGCTGATCGTTGATATAGGTTCTAACCTATGATTGTCGCCACTGAAAAAGGCACAGCTACGTGTAATAGCGGTGTGTGGCCGGCTGTTTGCAAAAAAAAAAAAAAAAAAAACATTACCTATCCATGGTCCAGGGCTCCTCTTCTCCCTGGGTCCCGCGCGCTACAGCTTCAGAGCTGCCTGTCTTAGCTGATAGGCCACTCCGCCAATCAATCGCCGCGGCGGTCCTGGCCTATGATTGGCTGAGCGGCCTGTCAGTTAAGACAGGCTGCTCTAAAGCTGCAGGGCGCGGGACCCGGGGAGAAGCTGACCGCAAGAGGAGCCCTGGACCCAGGATAGGTAACTTATGCCAGTTTAGCAAGGGCTGCAAGGACATCTGTAACGATGTCCATGCAGCCCTTGTTAAACGATTCTCAGGCCATGTAATAGGCCCAGTAAGCGAGCGCTGATCTGCTAGATCGGCGCTCGTTTATTGTTATTATCAGGCCCCCCATAGTACCCTTACACAAGGCAGGTCTGCTGTGGATTCCTGAAAAATCTGCACACAATGCAGGTCACATCCACCGCACTGGAAAGTTCACGAAAATCTGCAACAAAAAGGGACTGGGGTACACAGTGACCCCACAAGTAAACAGGGTAAGGCTGCGGCCCCCAAGCTGCTGTGACTGCAGGGTTTATGTCGGAGCTGCCTTTTGGTTGCAGCACCACCCCATTTACTTATATGAGTGAAGGAGTCGCGCGACATGACGGCTCCTGGTCTTGCGACTGGGACTCACCATGAAGCCCCAGCCTTAAAATCCAAAAACAGTAACCCTCACACCATTCTGACAGCTTATTCTTAACGTAAAGGTTGTGGGAAAACTGACAACACATATGCTACATGTGACCTTACCCTGGGAATAAGGAAACAAAACAAAAAAAAACAAACCTATATATATAAAAAAATATATATATAAAAGTAAACACAACAGACAATGAATAGAAAAAAAACTGGAAAGAAATTGTAAAAACTGGAAAGAAAATTCTAATAGAATCAAAATGGAAATGAAAAACTAAAAAAGTGAACTAGAAAAATGTTTCATGTAAAATATCATACTCCAAGGTTTATTAAATGTCAAGATTATAAATATTTTAATGGTGCCATTAACAAAAAAAATATATATATTATAAATAAAAGCCACCGTTCTCCATCGTCACATCTCCATTCACTTTCATGGCAGGCCGGCCGTGGTTTGGAGGAAAATTTCCTGATTATATTGTATCCAGAAAACAAAACAAAAAAAAAAAAACAAAACCCTGCGGTGGGGGAGAGTACGGTGCACCACAGATACCAGAAAGCAGCTGCGCCGGCTCCTGTACGACGGATTTACACACCAGAACATTATGGATTAGAGGGGTGGGGGGATAACCTGAACCAGACGCTGTGGGAGAAACCAGGGTTACAGTTTCCAGTGTTCTGAGCCTTTTTTTTTTATTTTGTGAAAATTTAACCCGACACATTTTCTTTACTATTTTTTTCTCATTTATTATTTTTTTTTCCTTCTTGAGGTTTGGAAAAATTCTCTTTTTTCCTTTTCTAAATGGGACTTTAACAGCAGCCTTTTGCCATTGAAACATACACAATATTAAGCAAGATATTTTTTGTGTTTTTTTTTTTTTTTACCTTAGAAGTAAAGTTTTTTTTTTGAGGGGAGGGGGGAGGAGGGGTAGGAAGGGATGGGAGGAGGGGTAGGAAGGGATGGGATAAGGGGGGGTAAATTAGACCGGGACACAGAACGAGAAGGAAGGGGCGGGGCTAGGGAGGAGGAGTTAAGTGCAGCTCTGATCAAAACTGATAGCAGTTTCTTTACAATTTGTTAAATGTCTCTTACAATGATTTTTCTTCTTTTTCTTTTCTTCTTTCGGTTACATGCACGCTCAAAAAAGAAGGGCTCGATCACCACACGGGGGAGGGAACAAAAAAAAAAAAAAACTGTAACAGGAGAAAAACTAAAAGCAAAAAAAAAACAAAAAAAAACTACATTCAGTTAACAAAAAAAAAAAATTAAAAAAAATTGGTAGAATAATTTTTTTTTCTCCTCCAGAAGGTTGAAGTGGCTGGAATCCTGAAATGTATGACCCGTTGATTTGCAGAGTTGGGAGGGAGAATTTCTTTGAGTAAATTTGCAATTTTTTCTTTCTTTAGGTTTGTGTCATGATTTTTTGTCCCCCCCGTAAAATCTGCAAAATACCGTAAAAGAAAAAAATCTTTAAATAGGGAGAAGAATGTCTTAGGCATCGATGTCTCGATGTCTTGTGCGACTCCGGAAGGGGCAGGAGGAGGACTAGCTGCCGATGGATAAAGAGTGAGGTTTCCCTTTAAAGGAACAGATGCTGTGTCCACATGATGACCAGAAAAAGAAAAAAAAACGAAGGAAAAAAAAAAAAAAGTGGGGGCGGAGTGTACAAAGCGTCCAGCAGTTTTCCCACTTGCGTACACGTCCGCGGATCCTTGCACATACTGCCGCAGTGGGCGGGGGAGGGAGTAGTAGATAGAGGTAAGGGGGAAAAAAAAAAAAGTTCTATATTTCCAAGACCTGTCTGACATGATGTAAGGCCGCCTACGCCGATTCAGTGCTGTTCATCTCTTCACAGGGCCCTTCCCCCCTCCCCGGTTTCGTACGAATGAGACTGTTTTTGGCACCTCTTGTGTGTGTTTTCCTTTAAATGGAGGTCACTTCCACAAATGATGGAGGGGAAACCGGGGGAAGAGAACGAAGAAAAGAAAAAGAATTCATGGTTTTATATTTCCTTGTGTTTGGGGGAAGGAGCGAGTTTTCCTATTTTTGGTTGCTGTCTTGTTCATTAGACGCTGAGCTTCCCTCCGTTTGGGCGTTTTCATTTATAGATATCACTAGCGCCTCACGTTCCTCCGTTTTGCTTCTCTTGAGTTCCGGCTGGTCGTTCTGGTCTCCGTTCTGCCTCTTGGTGGGGAGGGAGGCGGAGGCCGAGGCGTGGGTAGCCAGCATGTGCAGTGGGCTAGCTGCAGCTGTAAAAGTGGGGGAGGGGAAGAGAAGACAGCGTTATGTTCTTTGCAGACACCCATGTACCCCCCGCCACCTTTCTGGCCTCCACTATTAGACAATCCATCTATAACTTGCATATCCCTCTAAAATCAAAGATGTCCTTAAAGGATATTCTCATATTTTTACAACCATTTTTTGGTCTTAATGTACCTAAGCAGGAAACAACTTTACAACAAGCTTGAAGAATGTATTGTTTTATGGCTACAACTTGTGTTTCCATGGTAACAGACTACAAACAATCCTTGTGTAGTCTGATCATATCTTATTGAGAAAAAAACAAACAAACGAAACTATCCTACACTTTCTCCCCTAACAAATGAGCCTTGAGGATACCCAGCATCCATCAGGCCCCTAGTGTTGTACGAACATGTTTAATGTCTGCCCCAAATAGGACTCTATCCTCCCGTGACACATCTGAAATAACAGCGGGAAGGATGGGGACATCTTTATTTTACAGGGAAATGCCCTTCGAGGATGTGACCTCTGACACATGTAACCACGAGGTGATATTATAGCTCCGCCCTAAGTTGCGGTGACAACACAAAACAGACACAGTGGATCCTACCTCTGGCTCCATTTCCTCTCCACTGCCAGGGACTGTCGATCGGGGAGTAGCTGGAATTGGCTGAAAAAACACATCCAGCTAAAGATCGGGATCTGAAGACGGGACCGATCAACTGTCCCGCGAGACTTAATCATATTGTCATAGAGGGAGTGATCAGATGTATGATTGACAAGTGGACAGAAATCTACGCAAAACTATAGGTAAAAGGGGTCTCAGCACTTTTTACCATATTAAAGGGAACCAATCACCCAGAAAATCAATGTAAAGACAAGGATATGTGCTGATAGATCACCCAGCACACTTCCCAAATATGCCCCTGTAACCTCTGTGCCCCCCTCAATTAGACAGTAATCTTACTTTGTTCAGGTCACGCGCTGTATGTAAATTTTTGCTAACTAGTCCTGGTGGGCGTATGTAGTCCTGGTGGGCGTATGTAGTCACGGTCCGGGGGCGTATGTAGTCACGGTCCGGGGGCGTATGTAGTCACGGTCCGGGGGCGTATGTAGTCACGGTCCGGGGGCGTATGTAGTCACGGTCCGGGGGCGTATGTAGTCACGGTCCGGGGCAGTAATCACGCCCAGAGGGGCGTGATTCGGAGGCTTGCGGTCCAGTGACGTCATCCGGCGGCTTGCGTTCCGCGTCGCAGCCGCGCTGACGTGTTCGGGAACCCGCGCATGCGCAGTACGGCGGGAGACGACGGTGACGTACTGCGCATGCGCGGGTTCCCGAACACGTCAGCGCGGCCGCGACGCGGAACGCAAGCAGCCGGATGACGTCACTGGACCGCAAGCCTCCGAATCACGCCCCTCTGGGCGTGATTACAGCCCCGGACCGTGACTACATACGCCCCCGGACCGTGACTAGATACGCCCCCGGACCGTGACTAGATACGCCCCCGGACCGTGACTAGATACGCCCACCAGGACTACATACGCCCACCAGGACTACATACGCCCACCAGGACTACATACGCCCACCAGGACTAGTTAGCAAAAATTTACATACAGCGCGTGACCTGAACAAAGTAAGATTACTGTCTAATTGAGGGGGGCACAGAGGTTACAGGGGCATATTTGGGAAGTGTGCTGGGTGATCTATCAGCACATATCCTTGTCTTTACATTGATTTTCTGGGTGATTGGTTCCCTTTAAGGGGGAGTGCAATATTCTAATAAAGCCAAACCATTGCCCCAAACCCCACACTCACTGGGATCACTAGACCACCATGACTGGGACCATTGACTGGGCAGGCTTTCAGCCTCTGGATGTGGAATTCAAATAATTGACAGCAAGTAGAGATCCTAAACTGGAAAAGTGGACTACAACACAGCAGATTACATAGGAATTAATGGGGACTACAGTATTGATGGCTTGTTCTTAGGATTGGCCGTCAGTAACTCCTGGCACCTCACTGAAAAGCTAACTGAAGGGCCCCTCTAATGAACACTATAAACACTCAGGAGCAGTGCCATATTTTTGGTAGTGGCTGTGCCTGGTACTGCAGCACATACCAACTTGAAGTGTTACTGTCTTTTTTTTCTTTGCAGAAATCAATAGTACAGGCGATTTTAAGAAACATTGTAATTGGGTTTATTAGCTGAAAAATGCATTTTTATCATGAAAAAGCAGTTTGAAGCTCTCCCACCTGTCTTCATGGTTTTCATGGGAGGGGTTGAGGGAGATGAGGCACCAAAACAGGACAACAAAAGGGGTACTCTGGGCTAGGGGGCTTTTTGGCGTATGGCCGGGGAGGAGGTGGATGAGGGCAATGACGTCCCCTTACCTCCCCGATTCCAGCGCCGTGTCCTGCTCCGGTCCGCGCTGCATGGCCGCTTCCTGGTCACTGATGCGGACTTGAGATCCCGCCTCTGCTACTGACTGGCTGAGCAGACTTGAAACGTCACATCTCAAGCCGTGCAGCGCGGACCGGAGAATGACATGGCGATGGAACCGGGGAGGTAAGGACGTCATTGCCCTCATCTATCCCCTCCCAGGCCATATGCAAAAAAGCGCCCCAGCCCGGAGTACCCCTTAAATTTACAGCTACATCATTGGGCTATCTCCTCTGAAGTCAGCACTGACCTCTCTGACCTCTGAATACCGGCTTTCACACAGGTCCCGCTGTGTAATCCTTTGTGCTCTACTGGTAACTATTCTCCCTCCTCCCCACTCCATAGGTTACACAGGGCTTGAATGATGTAAAAAAAGAGTCAAGATTTCATGATAACGAGCAGTGAATGAGAGAGGGGGGGACCTGGAGAAAGTCTTTTTGAAAGCAGATAATGGCATATTTGCCTAAAAACCAATATACAAAGTTTATTGAAATCGCCTGTACTATTGATTTCTGCTAAAAACAAAAAAAAACCATGACAGTGACACTTTAAATGAATGGGCTCAAGTTGCAATTTACAACTACACCTGTAGTAGAAGAGGCTGGAGCCCCTTTGATAAAGCAGATTGTGGGATATGACTTACAGCACCCTCTGATATTGGTGGAAAATCCATGTAAGAGTCCATCAATTATGCAGTCCTAGAAAATCTATTCACTCAAGACTGGAGGAGCCCCCCAAAGGGAGCACGTCCAGGTTAGGATCCACAAGATGCTGCTGTTAACGCCTCAGTGACACATCCAGGGCTACGTGAAAGCAAAAAGAGGCCAGGGGGTCCGGCCTTGTAAGCAGAATAAGCACCACCCCTAAATGGAGGCTATAAGAGGTATTGGAGAAAATACAGATGACACCAGGGTGAGAGCAGCGATATCCACTAGATGGATAACCCATTACTCACAGATATGGAGCTGAAGTACTGAGCCAGCAGTCCTATGGCCGCACATCACTGGGTGACTCCTACTAAAGCCATTTTTTTGGACCAGTTTTCCTCAAGCTATGATTCTCCAGTGGTTGCAAAACTACAACTCCCAGCATGCCTTCAGCATGTGTAGTTTTCAACAACTGGAAAGCCGCAGCTTTGGAAGCTGTAATGTAAAAAACAGGAGGACTGGAGCGGTGATTATAAGTCCCTGCAGTAGTTGGCTGCCATATGTAAGGATATGAGGGAATTGCGTGTCTGCAGCCATCACTCAGAGAAACTTAGGACTTACCAAGTTTAATGTACACTGCATAAATCTGGAAACTGTGAGCGCCCCCTAGAGGTGGCTGCAGGCGGACTTGACAATAAAAAGGGATGTAGAGCTCTGATCTGCCCCAGGAGACCACCAAGGACCCTGAACCCACTTCTTACCTGTGGTGATCTGTCCTTGGATGGCGGTAGTGATGGGCACGACGTGTGTCCCGTTCTGTGTGACCGCTTTGATGGGGAGCTGGTGTTGACCTAGAGGAGCTTGCTGCACTATAGTGACCGTCTGCAGGGGCGCAGACGAGGAGGTCTGGATGATCCGGCTCGCTGTGCCGAGAGCTGGATGACTGATTGCAGGAATTGCTTCTACTTTCACTGCAGGGAAGATAAAGAATCGACAAGATATATAGGTTCAGTCAGCGATTATAATGATCCTATTCACCGTTTCTAGTTTAGCCTAGTGCTCCTCTTACCTCTGTGCCTTAAACCAGGGATGGGAAACCTTCGGCCCTCCACCTGTTGCAAAACTATAATTCCCATCATGCCTGGACAGCCAAAGCGAGGCATGATAGGAATTGTAGTTTTGCAACAGCTGGAGGGCCGAAGGTTCCCCATCCCTGTGTTAAACTGCTGTGAAACTATAAATCCCATTGTCACAGGCATGGTGTGAGTTGTAGTTTTGTATCAAATGGACAGACAGGTTGGGAAACAGTTGTTTACCCCGTAACTAACCAGAGGCTCACGCACTAACCTTTGACCTCTTTGTGGTCTCCATTCTCTTGAGGCTCTAGTTTGGGTTGGGCTACCACTGCAGCTTGTGCTACCATCGCCTGCCCACCGACCGTGTAGGTGTTGACAGGAGTAAGGCCCGATACGTTGGTGACGGACACAGCTGGTATCTGGTGGACCACGTGCACGGTCTGCATTACAGTCTGCTGGGACGTGGAGGTGGTGACGGGAGTGGCCACCGTGTAGGTAACTGGTTTTATGGTCTGTGGGAGCTGCCGTTGCACAGTGATGAGAACTGGTTGGCTAGAGAGGGGGGATCCTGTCCAAACAGAAGAAAGAAAAAAGATCAGGAATGCCGACAGCGCAAAAAGTAGCAGAGGCAAGTTCGTCAGATGTAGCAGTAACAGTGGTTATCATATAGTTAGGGGACAAACTCACGGCCCTCCAGCTGTTCTAAAACTACCGTTCCCATCATACCTGCAACAGCTGGGGGCCGTCATATTGACAGCCCAGAGTTAGGGTAGGACTGCATCTTCGGTGGTTCACATAGCACTACAGTGTGCAAGCAATACAAGCAAAGGGGTGACAACTTCAGCTCTGCTACATCTGTAACTGAACAGAACCTTTAACATGTTCAGATGCCGCTGCTATACGGATACACCAGGACATCAACCCATAATCTATATATACAGAGAAAGGAAAATGTATACGCTGGCCACCATTACCTGGAGCGCTCTGTGCAAACCGTGCTTCCTGGATCACTGCAAGCTTTGGCTGGATGGTGCTGGGTTCGGGATCCATGGGGACCGGTGAGCCCTCTCTGGACAGGCTCTCTGGAGTTTGGACGCCACTTGAATGTGCAGATAAAACACCCGAGTGGTTGGGAGACGCTGGTGCACTCCTGAGGGGGAACAAACCACATGAACACCACAATTTTTATAGTTCTAGCTTTCACCAAAGACTAAATCTGATGCATATTCCACCCCTAATGGCCTTATAAAACAACTTGGGGGGGGGGGGGGGGGGGGGAGGACAAGCTTAGAATGTAAGACTCCAAATCTTTGGTGTTCTTTTCACTGGACTTCTGCTATTCCGATTCTGGACACCAGGGGGAGGAAGAGAACTGAGGAGGGATTGAATTCCAGACTCGGCTCCGTAAGCGGTTGCCTGGGGAGGGATAATGGGAGAGAAAGAGGAGAACGGCAGACAAAAGCCGGAGTGTAACCCAGCTCTGAGGAAGGACAATGCAACCGGAGGAGGAGAGGACCATGGAATCCAAACATCAGGGACGCGTCAAGATTTATCCTCAAATATTGCAGTGGGAAAGGGTTATATAAAAAAAAAAAAAAAAAAAAAAAAAAAAAAGATTTCTTAGATTGCGCTCCCTATGGGTCATTGCACAGGGGGGGTGATCAGATTTGGACTTTCTGGACCTGGATCCTGCTCCATCGTCTACATTATCTGAGGGAGGGGGAGGGGGGGGGGGGGTTGTTGCTTTATCTTCAAAGTACAAAGTACAAGAATTCATTTACAATCCAATGTGGTCTGGTCTCGGATGGTCCGCCAGAGAAGACTCCCATAGTCATATATTGAGGGCCTGACGTATGGACAGACAACGCCTTTGAGGCAGAGTAAAACCTGTGGCTTTCAAGCTGTTGCAAAACTACAGTTCCCATCAGGTCTTGGCAGAGAAAGTGTTAGGCATGATGGGATTTGTAGTTTTGTAACAACTTAAGGGGGGGGGGGGGGCGGTATGTTTCATTCACACCACCATAAGGTTGTCTCTTCTGTCCACCATACAGATGCACACAGGCTAAAATGGGTGGGTTTAGCCAATACACATGTAACACGTACGGCCAGACTCAGGACTCACTGGGGGCTGTGATCCCCATGGCTGGAGGGGTAGGTGGGACTACAGAGAAACTCCCTCTAACCTTATACAGACAATCCATTCAGAAGGAACAAGGCGGCTGCTACTGAATGGCTGGCGTCAGCTCTCGGGTGTGTTCACACATAACAATTGGAGTGTAGTTAACACATCGTAACTGCACTTGCAGACTGCGACACAGAAACTGAGCGCCCTGGTTTTATAGGCGAAACACCAAAAAAACAAATGCGTCCAACTTCTGTATCACAAGTCTGCAGTAAAAAAAACCATACATGCAGTTCTTTCAGGGGTGGTTGTAACTGCAAGGAGTGAATGTACTCCTATAGCATATAACCATACATGCAGTTCTTTCAGGGGTGGTTGTAACTGCAAGGAGTGAATGTACTCCTATAGCATATAACCATACATGCAGTTCTTTCAGGGGTGGTTGTAACTGCAAGGTGTGAACACACGCCTTTAAGATGGAATCGTACATGCAGTTTTTTCAACCTAAGCCAGCAGTGGTTCGGCAGGATAGAGAAACGTACGCTCTTCCTTTCTATCGCTACAAATTCACTCCTGGCTTTAGCTCAAGTACGCTGCGCGTATGATTCTCCAGCCATTTCTCAGCTTTATTATTGCAACATGAACGAAGCAAAGAGGAGTGAGGAAACAAACGTGTAAAAAGCTGGGAGACGTATCCGATGCCTTGAGGGTGCACATGCGGAAGTACAGGAGGCTGCCCGGCGAATGTCCATACCTTGAAGAAAGAGGTCCTAGAGGGGTCCTGAAGCACGGCACGCCCCGTGGCCTTCGTTTCCTAAAGGCTTGCTCTATGAGTTTGCTTTCTGAGGCGGGGTCTATCCTCCAGAAGGAACCTTTCCCGGGCTCTTCCTGGGACCGTGGGACTTTGATGAAATATCGGTTTAGAGAGAGGTTGTGACGGATAGAGTTCTGCGGGAAAACAGCGAGCAACGTACACGGTGTGAAGGTCACATCCATACGTCATAACCCTACAATGTATATATTAGGGCAATGCATAGACAGCAATCCCCTAATAGACTCCATTATAAGAACGGTGTGACATCCCACTGTCAGGGCCCCCGATGATTAGTCATCACTTGCCTAGTGACCCAGCAAAGAGTGGGTCTCAGACACTCACCTGCCAGCCTTTGTCCGCTGTCCTGTAGTAGGGGTAGTTTTTCGTGATGTGCGTATAGATTCCATTTAAGGTGAGCTGCTTGTCGGGGGCCATGGTGATTGCTTGTACTATTAGCTGTGCATAAGAGTAGGGGGGCTTAGAGTCATCCTGAAAAACACAAGAGGGGAGCGGACGGTTACTTGGAGGATGATGGGAGCAGGAGAAGCCAGCTGAGGATGACGCCATTCCTTACCTTTGGGCTGTCTCCTCCAGAGGCCTCTTTGTCGTTTTCCAGCTGGGAGTTGTCGGCCATTAAGTGTAGGTCTGCGGCGATGACGCGGCCCATTTTATACCCTGATGAGCCGGCGCCACGAGGACTTGACGGGCAGGAGTTTGCAGCACTGGTGAGAGGAAACATACAGCTACTATAGGTATATAGAACTCACATAACACTAAGGAAACAGTCAGCAAGCCTATAATTAAGCTCCTATACATGACTATATATCAGGCAATGTACAGACGAGGTATCCTAGAATGCTGATACAACACAGCTGCCATGTAATCTATGACCTATACATGTATGTACAAGAGTAGGCTGTAACATCCTGGTGGACAGACTGGACGCTACCATGGACCGTCCATGGAGGCACGGTTACCTGATGGTTCCGGTGGGGGAGGGCAGTGGACTGATCAGATGAGCCATGTTGTCTGGAATGTTTATGGTCAGGGGGGAGATCTGCGGCTGCACGGGCTTGATGGGGGATTCGGGCGCCTCCTGCTTCTCCTTCTTGTCACATGAGAGAGCAGTGAAAGTGATCTTGATGTTTGTGCTGGGAAACCTGAAGGTGCATCTGTAAGGAGAGGAGAACAGAAAGGGTTAAGGTGCTGTTCAATGGTGGAGTCATACCTTAATATACTTAAAATAGAGACGTATATAGTATATACCAATAGATAATAGAGACGTACATAGTATATACCAACAGCCACCCCCCAAACATCCACAGATACCAACCCCCCCCCCCCCCCCCCCGCACGCGCATCCACAGATACTAGGAGCTGCTCTCACAACTCTATAGGAAACAGTCATCAGGTTTGTAAACAGAAACCCTCTAAGGTAGTGCTTCTCAAACTGTGAGGTGGGCCTCACCAGTGAGGCGCCCCCTAGTTGTTGGTGAGGCCCAGCTGGGGAGCTAGGTTTAACAAAGTAACTATGATCTGCACAGTCCTTTTGCTTTTTGCAGAAATCTCTATTTTAGCAACATTATTAATTTATTTTGTACTTAATTTATCAGTATCTAGAGTTTGGGAGACAGGTGAAAGGCAGCCCTAGCATTATTCTCAGCTTATAAATAGACCTCACCGCAGATGGTGAGGCCCAGGCATTGCCTTGATCTGTTGGGTGAGGCTCCAGTAGAAAAAGTTTGAGAAGCGCTGCTCTAAGGTATGGTAAAGTTTCTATTAAAGTTCCTGGTTTACAGACTTCCTGAACCAGAACAGAATGCTGGGGGATCTCAGTTCTGAAGCCTGCAGCATTATGATTGCCGCTCTGAAGTACAATACATGATGCAGATTTCTCCTACACATCACACTCTGGATGGACGACCCTCCACGTGCTTCCTGGATCTCAGTTTGCCCGTAGTGGGCCCGGTGTATGGACGCCAGCCAATGAGAGGAATGAAAATAGCACAAAAGGCACAGGAGCCATGCGGGCGCTGCAGACAAAACCTGCCCAGCGACACCTGATCTAGGGGCAGAAAATAGCCCAGCTGCCTTACTGGGTTGGGGGTGGGGGCCCGTCTATACAAGTATACCCCCATAGATAGTGCTCCGTCTATAGAATTATACCCCCATAGATAGTGCTCCGTCTATAGAAGTATACCCCCAAAGATAGTGCTCCGTCTATAGAATTATACCCCCATAGATAGTGCTCAGTCTATAGATGTATACCTCCATAGATAGCGCTGTTTATAGATGTATACCCCCCCCAGATAATGCTGTCTATAGATGTATACCCCCCATAGATAGTGCTCCGTCTATAGATGTATACCCCCCTATAGTGTTATAGATGCGTGCCCCCAACAATAAGACTCCCATGATCAGACATGCATTACAGATTGTCAGGACCAGTGGGGGGTCCCATTCTCATCTCTATTACCATTGATCAGACCCAATATATACACAGGATGAGCAACCTCTATGGAAGAGCCCCTTTAATGATTTGGCCCCTGGTCTGACATCCGTCTACCTGTACAGTGAGGGCGTACAGAGGAGACCCCCGTGTGCAGGAATCAGCCTGGACTCATGGTCTTCTGCGGCGGTGCAGACTGGTTAATCCCAGAGTGGAAAATACCAGAGCGAGCGGCCTAGAGCGGATGTGCGAGCGGCCTCGTCCCCTACACTGCTGCTCTGGTTAACCGTTTAGTTTACCCATAAGCACGAGTACTGTGACCTGGATCCCCATCATCCGGCCAGGATCTCACCATCACCCATAACCACAAGTACTGTGACCTGGATCCCCATCATCCGTCCAGGATCTCACCATCACCCATAACCACCAGTATTGTGACCTGGATACCCATCATCCGTCCAGGATCTCACCATCACCCATAACCACGAGTACTGTGACCTGGAACCCCATCATCCGTCCAGGATCTCACCATCACCCATAACCACAAATACTGTGACCTGGATCCCCATCATCCGTCCAGGATCTCACCATAACCACAAATACTGTGACCTGGATCCCCATCATCTGGCCAGGATCTCACCATAACCACAAATACTGTGACCTGGATCCCCATCATCCGGCCAGGATCTCACCATCACCCATAACCACGAGTACTGTGACCTGGATCCCCATCATCCGGCCAGGATCTCACCATCACCCATAACCACAAATACTGTGACCTGGATCCCCATCATCCGGCCAGGATCTCACCATCACCCATAACCACAAATACTGTGACCTGGATCCCCATCATCCAGCCAGGATCTCACCATCACCCATAACCACAAATACTGTGACCTGGATCCCCATCATCCGGCCAGGATCTCACCATCACCCATAACCACAAATACTGTGACCTGGATCCCCATCATCCGGCCAGGATCTCACCATCACCCATAACCACAAATACTGTGACCTGGATCCCCATCATCCGGCCAGGATCTCACCATCACCTATAACCACCAGTATTGTGACCTGGATCCCTGTCATCCGTCCAGGATCTCACCATCACCCATAGCCACCAGAATTGTGACCTGGATCCCCATCATCGGGTCAGGATCTCACAGTTACCTGATGGGCAGATCTAACAGGGCAGTTTTACCACTCAGTATCCCAGGAAAGAGGAGTAGTAACCCTGGGGTTTAGAGATCATATAGTGGTTCTGAAAAGTGACAATCACTAAACGTGATAAGACTGGTTGTCACCTCCCTGAAATCTCCCAGCAAGGATAAGTGCCCCGGTGATGACACCGCTGATCAGAAGCGAAGGGGCTCTTTAAGATCTGCAAAGCTTTGGGTGGCCGCAGCCAATCACAGTATTAGCAGGAGGGAGCGGGCCCTTAATACTTCCTCTGGAGACGGCGGATTAGACCTCCAGGTCCTCCTCAGGATAATCCTCGGCTGCTTGTAGGAGACTTGCACATCTCTTCAGCCGAGCAGTAAAGGGGTTAACCCCCTGGCAGGCAGAGCTGACACCGCTGGGAGCCGTAACCCCCGGGCTGCAGCCATGTTCTGCGGACTACTCCTTCACCATACGGCCGTGCTCGCAGCGGTTACAGATCGGCGACATCACCCATCTAATGACCTACAGCACCAATTTTCTACATTAAAAGGGGCACTACACCTAAATTATTTTTTTCCCAAAAATTTGATTATTATGGCAGCCTGAGCCTGGGAGACGCGCCGCCACTTTCAGATTGAAGCAGAAGCATGTCTGACAGCCTGGTTGCTAGGTGACACTATAACAATGATTCCATAGCAACCAGCTCCCTGCTGCTGAAAGGAGGACAGTAATAGGACATGGAGGGACTCCCCCTACTGCTCTACCCCAGACTGGAATATTTACCAGAAATTTCTATAAAAATACATTTAGGTGGAGAACCCCTTTAAGTAGCAGTGCGTGTCTCTGACCAGCCCTCTAAATAAGGAACATGAAAGCCTCATTCTGGTGGGAGTCCCAGTAGTCACCCCCCATTGTTATCCATCAGATGACGACTATCCCTTTAAGTGATTCTATTCAGTCATGATCATGGCACACATATTGCTTATAACAGCGAGCAGCAGAGTATCTAACAGGTGAATGGAATCTACTGCTCTCTGTTATCAGCCAAGGACTGCACTTAAGTATAGGATGCAGCAGCGGACCCATGGGTGTCATGGCGGGGGTGGATTGTCGATGACTGCACACAAAGGGTGAAGGAATTCACTAGGAGATGGGGACGGACACAAAGAAAGCCGATCCGGCCCCTCCACATTGTGGGCAATCAGTTACTGTAGAAACCAGGCTCCTCGCATTCCTAATGTGACCCCCCCCACCTCCTTCTTCCCAGGAGCGAGGAAAGGAATTGCTGAAAACCGCATGGAAACACCCGCACAAAGGGCGAGAGAGCCGCCGCTGCCAGGACCTGAAAAAGGAACCAAAGCTGAGAAGATTAAAGGGGTATTCCGCTCATTTTAAAGCTTTAATATGTTGGCCCGTCCTGACCTCTCCGCACTCCGCGGTTATCTCAGCACCTCAGCCAATCACTGGCCACAGCGCTGTCCAGTCTCTGAAATGGAGGCGGGATCGTTTATGCTGGGGACTGAAAGATGCCATAGTGGAATACCCCTTTAAGGCTTGGATACATGGGTGATAACTGGTGGTACATGCCATCTGATGGGCAAAGTAATGACAGCGATTCCTAATGACTAAAACTCCCATCACACCTTTGTCAGGGCAACACTGCTCTAGTATAGCAATATGACAGGGCCAAATCTATCAATGGCGGCAGGAACGGGAGCAAAAAACGTTAGTCCAGAGACCAATAGTCATAACCTCATACTGCTGCACAGCTGAGGGGTTGTTACAGTGGTTTCCAGTCTGACCGGCCATCGCTAACATAAAGCCCCCTCGTCTCTTGATGGTTTAGTACAATGCATCAGTGCAGATAACATGTAACAGACAAGAATCTGGACGAATGTTTAGACTGGATATAACAATAACAATCCCAGTCCTCTCCCTTGGGAATAATGCCATACGGAATATGGGTATAATGTGCGAGACTCTGGTGAGGCCCGGGGGTCCCGATACCAGACACACCCCCTGTATAAAAGGGCAGATCACAGCGTCTAAGATAGATGGGATACATCAACGTCTACCTATACATACCCTTCCTGAAATACTCTGTGCTGCTGAGGCCCTGCTTCTTTGCCTCTGATGACACTATAGTAAAGGATCACCAGGAGGCAAACTGATTTCTTTCATGTCACCAATGTAGGTTTGGAGGTCAGTGATGTCACCATGTAAGTTCCCTCTTGGCCATTAGAGGGCGCTGTGGAGCAGCAGATGTGGGATCTCTATAACTAGATCTACGGAGCAGGCCGAATGGAGGTCAGAAGCGTTCTCCTGATACGGTATGAGACATGGTCTGGACATCACATACTGACCTACAGAGCCCTGCCGCCACATTACAGACAATAGGGTTAAACTGTATATGTATAGATTCCCCACAATGAATGAAGGGGCTTTAGCGGCCTCCAACAATTATCTAGACCGGGGCAGGCATTCAGGGGTTAAGAACTAGCTTCCACAATGCTGGAAGGGGCCGGCTGTTGCCATAGCGATTTGATTCTCTCGACCGCGGCTCTGTGGCGACATTGTTGGTAATTCTACAGCTTCTCCGGGCAACGAGAGACGAGATGGGAGGACGATGGAAATGGCGTGTCTTACCATCCAGGCCACAATCCTAAATCTACTTAGAAACAGTACAGACCCTGACAGCCCAGGGCCACAGAGTCCTTCCAGCCCAAGGCCTCAGGCGTGCGCCATGTGTGGCCGAGCTCATAGCGGAAGAAGGAGGACGAAGGACCAAACCCCCGCCACCCCCCTCCCAGCCTCCAGCGGGACCCGCTCTGATCTCATTCTGGATGAGGACACAGAATCTGTGACTATTACTACAACTAACTGGGTCAGGAAGATAGAGCCGGGAAGTGGGAAATGGGGTGATCGCAAAATATCTAATGTACAGGAGAGGGGGCGGGAGGGGCATGTATAATACTGCAGAGATCTACTATAATACTGCCTCCTATATACAAGAATATAACTACTATAATACTGCCCCCTATATACAAGAATATAACTACTATAATACTGCCTCCTATATACAAGAATATAACTACTATAATACTGCACCTATATACAGGAATATAACTACTATAATACTGCCCCCTATATACAAGAATATAACTACTATAATACTGCACCTATATACAGGAATATAACTACTATAATACTGCACCTATATACAAGAATATAACTACTATAATACTGCCCCCTATATACAAGAATATAACTACTATAATACTGCCCCCTATATACAAGAATATAACTACTATAATACTGCATCTATATACAGGAATATAACTACTATAATACTGCCCCTATATACAAGAATATAACTACTATAATACTGCTCCTATATACCGTCACGGTGTGGAGTTAGCGTAGGGACCCGTGTGGACCAGAGGACCTGCGCGGTGGTACACGGGGCAATATGGCTTGATCAATTCATATACAGACACTCTGGTGTTGATTTTTAATATAGGCCTAGCGGCATTGGTATCAGCCATAGATGGGATGTGCAGCGGTTCCATTCTCTCCAGTTTGTGATAACTACTATAATACTGCCCCCTATATACAAGAATATAACTACTATAACACTGCTCCTATATACAAGAATATAACTACTATAATACTGCTCCTATATACAAGAATATAACTACTATAATACTGCTCCTATATACAAGAATATAACTACTATACTACTGCTCCTATATACAGGAATATAACTACTATACTACTGCTCCTATATACAGGAATATAACTACTATACTACTGCTCCTATATACAGGAATATAACTACTATACTACTGCTCCTATATACAGGAATATAACTACTATACTACTGCTCCTATATACAGGAATATAACTACTATAATACTGCCCCATATACAGGAATATAACTACTATAACTGCTCCCTATAAACAAGAATATAACTACTATAATAGTGCCCCTATATACAAGAATATAACTACTATAATAGTGCCCCTATATACAAGAATATAACTACTATAATACTGCTCCTATATACAAGAATATAAGAACTATAATACTGCTCCCTATATACAAGAATATAACTCCTATAATACTGCTCCTATATACAGGAATATAACTAATATAATACTGCCCCCTATATATAATATAACTACTATAATACTGCCCCTATATACAAGAATCTAATTACTATAATACTGCTCCTATATACAGGAATATAACTACTATAATACTGCTCCTATATACAGGAATATAACTACTATAATACAGACAAGGAGAGAAAGGAGCTGCTGCACCGCACACCTATGGCTGACACTAATGCCTCTCGGCTACATTTAATAACCAACGCCAGGATGTTGGTATATAATTTGAGCAAACCATATTGTCCCACATGTTCACACTTGTGTCTGGTGACCTCTTTCTCTGCCGGTGGTGCATGCTGGGTTTTGGGGGGGCCCTTGGGGATTGGTCCTGTGACACTAGGGTTGCAGGGCCATTCTGTGGCCTTTCTTCCCTGTTTGGGCTTGCTTTGCAAGGTTGGCGGTCACTGACCAACACAGTTATAACTTAGTGTAGGGACTCATGTGAACCAGGGGATCTGCACGTGGTACACGGGGCAATATGGTTTGATCAAATTATATACCAACATCCTGGCGTTGGTTTTTAAATGTAGCTGAGAAGCATTAGTATCAGCCATAGGTGTGAGGTGCAGCAGCTCTTTTCTCTCTCCATGTCGTATAGCTACTATAATACTGCTCCTATATACAGGCATATAACTACTATAATACTGCCCCCTATATATAAGAATATAACTAGTATAATACTGCTCCTATATACAGGAATATAACTACTATAATACTGCTCCTATATACAGGAATATAACTACTATAATACTGCTCCTATATACAGGAATATAACTACTATAATACTGCCTCCTATATACAGGAATATAACTACTATAATACTACTCCTATATACAAGAATATAACTACTATAATACTGCCCCCTATATAGAGGAATATAACTACTATAATACTGCTCCTATATACAAGAACCTAACTACTATAATACTGCTCCTATATACAAGAATATAACTACTATAATACTGCTCCCCTATATACAAGAATATAACTACTATAATACTGCTCCTATATACATGAATATAACTGCTATAATACTGCTCCTATACACAATAACTACTATAATACTTCTTACTATATACAAGAATATACCTACTATAATACTGCTCCTATATACAATAATATAACTACTGTAATACTGCTCCCCTATATACAAGAATATAACTACTATAATACTGCCCCCTATATACAAGAATATAACTACTATAATACTGCTCATATACACAAGAATATAACTACTATAATAGTGCCCCCTATATACAAGAATATAACTACTATAATGCGGTTCAGGGAAGAAACAGAGTGCTGCACCTCACACCTATGGCTGATACTAGTGCCGCTAGGCTAAATAAAAAACACATCAGAATTTTGTGTATGAATTGATCAAGCCATACTGCCCCATGTACCTCGTGCCGGTATCTGATACACATGGGTCCCTACACTAAGTCCACACCGTGCCAGTCAGTGGCCACCAACCCCGCAGGCGTGCACAGCCAGGGAACGGGGGCCATGGGACGGCCCTGCGACCCCCATGCCACAGGACCAGACCCAAAAACACCACACTAGAACCCGGCCAGCACCGCCGGCGGTGGGGTTTTTGGTGGGGCTTTTTGGGTCTGGTCCTGCGACATTGGGGTTGCAGGGCCGTTCCATGGCCTCCCTTCCCTGCATGTGCACGCTTTGCGGGGTTGGCGGTCGCTGACCGACACGGTGTGGAGTTGGCGTAGGGACCCGTGTGGACCAGAGGACCTGCGCGGTGGTACACGGGGCAATATGGCTTGATCAATTCATATACAGACACTCTGGTGTTGATTTTTAACATAGGCCAAGCGGCATTAGTATCAGCCATAGATGGGATGTGCAGCCGTTCCACTCTCTCCAGTTCGTATAACTACTATAATACTGCTCCTATATACAAGAATATAACTACTATAATACTCCTATATACAAGAATATACTACTATAATACTACTCCTATATACAAGAATATACTACTATAATACTGCTCCTATATACAAGAATATAACTACTATAATACTGCTCCTATATACAAGAATATAACTACTATAATACTGCCTTTTATATACAAGAATATAACTACTATAATACTGCTCCTATATACAAGAATATAACTACTATAATACTGCTCCTATATACAAGAATATAACTACTATAATACTGCTCATATATACAAGAATAACTACTATAATACTGCCCCCTACAGGGCTCCAGATGGCGACCAAAATGGTCGCCAATGCGACTGACATCTTGCAAATGGCGCCCAGATTTATTAATCTGGGCGCCATTTGCGACTGGCCCGGCGGCGGCGCGCTGTCTCTTTAAGGACAATGACCGCCTTCCGCACGCTGCACCAAAGCGTGTCCCCGCACACTGGGGACACGCTTCTCCAGTGACGTCATCCAGCACGTCCGTCATTCATTGGACGGACGGCCGCAGGGGCGCCACACTCCTCCAGCGCCTCTCTCCCGCCTCTCCTTCAAGTTCACCCCAGCGGCACCACGCTTAGATTGTGGGCGAGTACAACCGGAGGGACGGCAGGGGTGGCGGCCGGCCAGTAATGTGTGTGGGGGGACCGCGGCCTGGGCGGGGGATTGGTAGTGTGTCTGTTGTGATGGCGGCCAGGTGCGGTAGTCAGTGTGTGTGGGGTGCTAGGGGGGGGGGTATGTATACACTGCACAGTACCACTTCCCTCAGTGTCTGTATGTATATACACTGCACAGTACCACTTCCCTCAGTGTGTCTGTATGTATATACACTGCACAGTACCACTTCCCTCAGTGTGTCTGTATGTATACACTGCACAGTACCACTTTCCTCAGTGTGTGTGTGTGTGTATGTATACACTGCACAGTACCACTTCCCTCAGTGTGTGTGTGTGTGTATGTATACACTGCACAGTACCACTTCCCTCAGTGTGTGTGTGTGTGTATGTATACACTGCACAGTACCACTTCCCTCAGTGTGTGTGTGTATGTATACACTGCACAGTACCACTTCCCTCAGTGTGTGTGTATATGTATACACTGCACAGTACCACTTCCCTCAGTGTGTGCGTGTATGTATACACTGCACAGTACCACTTCCCTCAGTGTGTGCGTGTATGTATACACTGCACAGTACCACTTCCCTCAGTGTGTGCGTGTATGTATACACTGCACAGTACCACTTCCCTCAGTGTGTGTGTGTATGTATACACTGCACAGTACCACTTCCCTCAGTGTGTGTGTGTATGTATACACTGCACAGTACCACTTCCCTCAGTGTGTGTGTGTATGTATACACTGCACAGTACCACTTCCCTCAGTGTGTGTGTATGTATACACTGCACAGTACCACTTCCCTCAGTGTGTGTGTATGTATACACTGCACAGTACCACTTCCCTCTGTGTGTGTGTGTGTATGTATACACTGCACAGTACCACTTCCCTCAGTGTGTGTGTGTGTATGTATACACTGCACAGTACCACTTCCCTCAGTGTGTGTGTGTGTGTATGTATGTATACACTGCACAGTACCACTTCCCTCAGTGTGTGTGTGTATGTATACACTGCACAGTACCACTTCCCTCAGTGTGTGTGTATGTATACACTGCACAGTACCACTTCCCATATACATTGCCACAGGGGCTATATGTCATCGGCTGCCGGGGGCTATATATATATATATATATATATATATATATATATATATATATATATATAGTAGATCATTGCTGGTAAGATGGCAGCTGGCTGAGGGAACACACCGGCAGCAGGGGGGTATATGGTTGTCAAGTTGCAAGTTTCCATGTTGAACGTTTTCAAACTAAGAAAAGAAAGGATCTAAAGGAGGAGGATGCTGCCGTGGCCTCTGCACACAGTAAGTCCCATTTAACATAACATTAATTTTACATGGTTTAAAATGTTGGCGACCAAATATTCTATTTGGCGCCTAAATTTTTCAGGTTAGGAGCCAATGGCTCCTAGGTACATTTTTTAGTCTGGAGCCCTGCCGTATATACAAGAATATAACTACTATAATACTGCTCCTATATACAAGAATATAACTACTATAATACTGCTCCTATATACAAGAATATAACTACTATAATACTGCTCCTATATACAAGAATATAACTACTATAATACTGCTCCTATATACAAGAATATAACTACTATAATACTGCTCCTATATACAGGAATATAACTGCTATAATACTGCTCCCTATATACAAGAATATAACTACTATAATACTGCTCCTATATACAGGAATATAACTACTATAATACTGCTCCTATATACAAGAATATAACTACTATAATACTGCTCCTATATACAAGAATATAACTACTATAATACTGCTCCTATATACAAGAATATAACTACTATAATACTGCTCCTATATACAGGAATATAACTGCTATAATACTGCTCCCTATATACAAGAATATAACTACTATAATACTGCTCCTATATACAAGAATATAACTACTATAATACTGCTCCTATATACAGGAATATAACTACTATAATACTGCTCCTATATACAAGAATATAAGTACTATAATACTGCTCCTATATACAGGGATATAACTACTATAATACTGCTCTTATATACAAGAATATAACTACTATAATACTGCTCCTATATACAGGAATATAACTACTATAATACTGCCCCCTATATACAGGAATATAACTACTATAATAATGCCTCCTGTGTATAACTGGTGACAGATGACAGGATAAGAGTGTGTTGCAGGATGTAGAGGAGTCGCAGCCCCCCTCCCCCCCATCATGTATAGTGACAGCGGGGGAGGGCGGTGCAGTTATGTAATGTAGCCCCGGGTGGCGTCCTGTTACCACACATCCCTATAAACAATAACAGGCTGGAGATACATGTGCAGCGCGGCGACAGCAAGACGTCTGAGTATAAATACATACAGGGCTATTCTAGGAGGCCCCATGGGGCGGCACAGATACGGTATTACCACCTGGGGCAGAAGCATTTGCTCTACAACCTTCTTAAGCCCTACAGCTCATCCTGTGTGCTGATTGTTTATAAACAGGACGCAGGGACAACAGTGAAGACCGACACCGATAAACCTATTATACCGTTATAATGTACCTGGTTGTGTTCACCTCAGCTGTCAGCCACCTATAAAGTTTTATACCAGGGATGGGGAACCTTTGGCCCCCCAGCTGTAGCAAAACTACAATTCCCATCATGCCTGGGCAGGTTTTGGTCATCCAGGCATGATAAGAATTGTAGTTTTGCAACAGCTGGAGGGCCGAAGGTTCCCCCCATCCCTGGTGTATACTCTGCCTAGTGTTGCAGGCTCAGTAAACAATGGCAGCCATTAGCAGACACTGGGTAGCCAACTGGGGGTCACAGGGTCAAGCTAGAGGCCTGGAGTACGTGAGAGAATGAGTGTACTAAGACCCAGGAGGTCCCCATAGGCCGATGAGCACTCCTTACTGGTGGCATTCCATGGTTGGGGGTCTAACAGCTCTGCTCATCCTGACCTTCCTGGTGCATGAATAATATACCAAAGTGACTTCCCTCCGTGTGCTCCACCGAAAGAGTGAACTACAGAAAACTACAGCTCCCATGATGCCCTGAGATGAGCTAAACAGATGAGATGGCAACATATAGGAT
Organism: Dendropsophus ebraccatus; assembly: GCF_027789765.1. NCBI lineage: Eukaryota > Metazoa > Chordata > Amphibia > Anura > Hylidae > Dendropsophus > Dendropsophus ebraccatus. The sequence continues at coordinate 64,833,970 of NC_091467.1, read as the reverse complement.
GAGGATGCCTGCAGTGCCTCATCCTTGTAGACAGAGGGCGTACTCTTACACTGGGTGTGCTCACCAGAACTAGGCCATGTGCGTACAGCTGGGAGGAATACATCACCACCACGCACCCCCCCCCCCCCCTCCACATTACACCATGGGAAACCGCAGTAGGAAGGAAAGACGCCGTCATGTGCGGCCCTACACGGGGAAACCGCAGCGCAGCATTCTGCTTTCCAGCAATGTTCTTCAAAGTCAGACAACAGCAGCAGTACAGAGCTCATACATGACCACAGCATTCAGGTGTAGTATAATAACATGGGGGCTGCAGTGCTAAGGGCGCTTTCAAACAATGATTTAGTGTGAATGCACCCCAATACTGAATAGACTTCTAACCTGTTGTCTATTACGGCTGGAAATGCGTTTCGTCTCTAACATGCCCTGCGTGTCTGATGCATTTCTGGTTGGGGGGGGGGGGTGTCACTTTTCGCTGGGATCGGGGAGGAGGTGGCTGAGGGAAAAGACGTCCACTCACCTCCCCGTTTCCGCTTCCTGGTGTCTGACGCGGGCCCGAGACGATAAGTCTCAGGTCCGCTCAGCCAGTCAGTGAAGGAGGCGGGATCTGAGTGGACTTGAAACTGATCCCGCATCCATCACTGACTGGCTGAGCAGACCTGAGACGTCACGTCTCGGGCCCGCGCCAGACACCAGGAAGCGGCCGGGGACCGGAGCGCCGCGATGCAGGACCCGCCGCTGGAACCGGGGAGTTGAGTGGATGTCTTTTCCCTCAGCCACCTCCTCCTCGGTCCCAGCGAAAAAGTGCCCAACCCCTCCCCCCGCGGGAGTACCCCTTTAATAGCATTGCTCTCCCTCACCCTCCAAATCATAGCAGATCCACTTCAGGCTAGGGCTTATATCAGGACAGGAGTGTGGATGTAATCTCTTCATAGCTGTAACCAGTCTCTTCTCAGACAGAGTGCTGCATGTATGTGCCTACATCTGCCCTGCTCATTCCTTCATGCTCCCTACAGTCTCTGTCAGCCTTTGTGTTTCCCATCCTCTCCTTTTCTGCTATAATGTGCCTGCACTCACACTCAGCTATACACACTGCTGCTATAATGTGCCTGCACTCACACTCAGCTATACACACTGCTGCTATAATGTGCCTGCACTCACACTCAGCCACTCCTGTGTAGAAAAGTTTGTCACTGTCCTCCTGTACAGCTCTGTGATTCTAACTTCCAGATTCCCCATTGCTGTCATGTGACCACACAGACCTCTGACAGCAGCCCTGCTTCCCTATTCTAGCCTGTTGTACTACGCTGCTGCATTGTGGGTATCTGCAGCTCCATCCTGTTATCTACAAACTGCTGCTGTGTTATCAGGGTTATGCAGTTACTATACATTATACTCCACATGCTGATTGCTATACTGTACAGTAACTTATATATCACATATTCAGCTGTTTCTAAATGATTGTTTCGTTTGTCTTACATGATATTTGGAATTAAAAACAAACAAACTGATTTTTGGGGTAAGGAACCAATTGTCTGCATATCAGTGATTTCTTATGGGAAATATTTTTGGTTTAAGGTGGATTTGGATTACAAGCACGGTCCTGAAATGAATTATGCTCGTAATCCAAGGCACCACTGTGTACACACACATACATTATATTAATAATATATATATACCAACACGCTGTCAGATTTCCAATCACACTGGGCAGGACCTGAAGCCCTGTTCACCCTGCGCCTCCTGGTTCACCAACGCTCTGTCAGACTGGGCAGGAGGAAATCATGTGTTCATCCTGCTCCTCCTGGTTCACCAACGCTCTGTCAGACTGGGCAGGAGGAAATCATGTATTCATCCTGCTCCTCCTGGTTCACCAACGCTCTGTCAGACTGGGCAGGAGGAAATCATGTGTTCATCCTGCTCCTCCTGGTTCACCAACGCTCTGTCAGACTGGGCAGGAGGAAATCATGTATTCATCCTGCTCCTCCTGGTTCACCATCATGTTTTCAGTTTAATAGTCAGACCTACAGCTGTGCTGATCCTTCTCCTCCTGGTTCACCACCATGTTTTCAGTATTAGGCGTACAGCTGTGCTGATCCTGCTCCTCCTGGGTTGCAGTCAGACTGTGTGGGACAAAGCTTTGTTCATCCTTCTCCACCTGGTTCACTTACAAAGCTGCCAAGATCAGCCATGTCCATCCTGGGCCTTCTGGTTCCCTCAACCCTGTAGTTGTGCAGCACAGAACCGCAGGAGCTTACAGTCAGAGGCTTCTGGGAACATGACGCACGCCTGGTGCTTGTTCCTAGAAATGGGGGCAGCGGGAGCGAGCGCTGGCGGCGGCAGCTCCACAGAGAGCAGATTGTCAGGCGCTGCCAGCGGACACCGGCGGGGAAAAACATCTCACTGCAACCGCAATCATGCTGAATATTTCCAGCCGTATGTCACTGGTAACCAGACGGTCATTGCCAGAGACACAGCAGAGCCGGGGTGGGAGGAAGTGCAGAGAGGAGCGAGAAGCTGCAGTAACATTGTCTAATATTACATAAGCCTCCATCTCCGCACATGGCGCACGCACCTTCTAATATACTCTGCATTACTAGATTTCACCATTGTCAAGACCACCGCTTGCAGTGAACAGTGCTCCCTTCTATAGCTATGAGAGATTTCCAGCCTGTTAGTAGAAACCCCCTCTAACTGGTAGTAGTCACCCACTGCCAGTCAGGGAGGATGGCAGATTTGATAGGTGACTTCCTATAGAGAGTGCGGCACTCTCAGCGGAGCCTTGCCGTCTTCCTACGTCTTGGCACGGGGGCGCCTAACAAGCTGGCTGTGTCTCCGCCGCTCGCACACCCCGCTCAGGCTGGGTGAAACAGACAACTGCAGCCAAAAGGAGACGGGACGCTGCCAAAGGAGAAAATAGCGCAGGCCGAGACCAGCCTGCCACCGCCGGCGTGTAAACACAGGTTCTGAGGCTGCTGCTCGGAAGAGACATGACACCGGGGAGAAGGGAGGCGTCACGCGGGACTGGCAGCGCCAAATATAACACAGACAGGATCAACAGGAGAACATAAGAAATCATCAACTACTGCCGAACTACAACCCCCAACAGGAGTATATAAGAGATCATCAAGTACTGCCGAGCTACAACCCCCAAAATGAGAATATGAGAGATCATCTACTGCCAAACTACAACCCCCAACATGAGAATATGAGAGATCATCTACTGCCAAACTACAACCCCCAACATGAGAATATGAGAGATCATCTACTGCCAAACTACAACCAACAGGAGTATATAAGAGATCATCAAGTACTGCCAAACTACAACCCCCAACATGAGAATATGAGAGATCATCTACTGCCAAACTACAACCCCCAACATGAGAATATGAGAGATCATCTACTGCCAAACTACAACCCACAACAGGAGTATATAAGAGATCATCAACTACTGCCAAACTACAACCAACAGGAGTATATAAGAGTTCATCAACTACTGCCAAACTACAACCCCACACATGAGAGTATAAGATAACCCCCAACAGGAGAACATAAGAGATCATCTACTTTCAAACTACAACCCCCAACATGAGAATATAAGGGGTCATCAACTACTGCCGAACTACAACACCCAATAGTACATAAGAGATCAACTACTGCCTAACTACAATCCCCAACATGAGAATATAAGAGATCGACTACTGCTTAACTGCAAGCCCCAACATGAGTACATAAGAGGTCATTAACTATTTCTGAACTACAACTCCCAACATGAGAATATAAGAGATCAACTACTGCTGAACTACAACCCCCAACATAAACCAAAGGGAACTTTTAGTGGCGATTGTAGTTCCTGCACACAACCTCCTATTCTGTGCCCGCAGCACCAGTGCGGAGTTACCGCTCTATGGATGTGAATCTATGCTAGCGTCCCAGTCTCTACTAAACAATACAGGAGGAAGGCAGTGTGATTACAGGACCTGACTACACACTGTTGTCTGTTGCTATGGAGACACATAGCTCTGCACAGAAGCAGACACAAACCCAGCACTATACAATGCAATACTCTGGCTGCAGAACCTGTATTGTAGGAAAAGACTACTGTGCAACTGCAATACAGCAAATGGAAGTGAACAGTCATGCTGCGACCCGTTCCCATCCTGGTTATGGGTCACCGCAAAACACATTCATTTTCATTAGCTGAGACGCAAAAATATCAAATACATAAAATAATTGGGGGGTAAGCGCAAATATATAAGAAATATATAAATTGTAAAAGAATCATAAAAGGGGTAAAACTATAAAAATGCATAAAAGTACATAAATCATAACACAAAACATAAATTGATAAAATATAAATGGGAAATTTGGAAAAGATTAAAAAAAATACACAAATTAGAAGGGGAAAATACTAAAATATACATAAACATTTATAAAAATAATAAGTAGGAACTAAAATAAAACTAGAAGAAAAAAAAAAACGGTAAAAAGTTATCCAAAACTATGTGAGCAGCTGACACAGTACAATCTATCTGCACAGTAAATAGGTATATGTGTGAGTGTACAGTCTATAGGTATGTGTGAGTATAGCTGCACAGTATATAGGTATGTGAGTGTACAGTCTAGCTGCACAGCCTATAGGTATATGTGTGTACAGTCTAGCTGCACAGTATATAGGTATATGTGTGAGTGTACAGTATATAGGGGAAAATCCTAAAATATACATAAACATTTATAAAAAATAATAAGTAGGAACTAAAATAAAACTAGAAGGAAAAAAAAATCTGGTAAAAAGTTATCCAAAACTATGTGAGCAGCTGACATAGTACAATCTATCTGCACAGTACATAGGTGTATGTGTGAGTGTACAGTCTATCTGCACAGTATATAGGTGTATGTGTGAGTGTACAGTCTATAGGTATGTGTGAGTGTATAGTATCTGCACAGTATATAGGTAGGTGTGTACAGTCTAGCGGCACAGTACATAGGTATGTGTCAGTATATGGGGGGGGGCATTTTGGGTCTGGTCCTGTGACATGGGGGTTGCAGGGCCATTCCATGGCCTCCCTTCCCTGACTGCGCGCCTGCGGGGGTGGTGGTCGCTGACTGGCACGGTGTGGACTTAGTGTAGGGACCCATGTGTATCAGATACCTGCACGCGGTACATGGGGCAGTGTGGCTTGATCAATTCATACACAAAATTCTGATGTGTTTTATGCAGCCGAGAGGTACTAGTGTCAGCCATAGGTGCAGCGCTCTTTTCTTCCCTGAACAGTATATAGGTATGTGTTTGCTCAGTATATAGGTATATGTGTGAGTGTACAGTCTAGCTGCACAGTATACAGGTATATGGGTGTACAGTCGAGCTGCACAGTCGAGCTGCACAGTATATAGGTATACAGGGGATTGTACATTATATAGGTATATGTGTGTACAGTATACAGGTATATGTATATACAGTCTAGCTGCACAGTATATAGGTATATGTGTGTACAGTCTAGCTGCACAGTATATAGGTATATGGGGGATTTTACAGTATATAGGTATATGTGTGAGTGTATAGCCTAGCTGCACAGTTTATAGGGATATGTGTGTGTACAGTTTAGCTGTACATAGGTGGGTGTACAGTCTATATATGCATGGAGCTGGCGGTGGTGTTTCCTGCCGCTCGCCCCCGGACGACGCTTCCTATTGGATCACAAACATTGAGCAATGTCCAAGTGACAATTTTCTGAATGGAATCATCTCGAGGAGGAAAGTTATTAACAACTGCGGCGAGCACGTAGGAAGTAAATACTACGGGTGATGACTCAACCCAAAAGAGGACACACCGCTCATAACAATCGGAAGGGACAGGAGATTATAATAACGCAGAGAGGTGGTAAGGACCCTACACAGACCGGGATCGCACACTGTCCAGTAGGGACAACGGTCGACCCAAGGACTACATCACACCAAAAAAGCAATGTTGGGGTACAAACACACACACCGTATACGCAGCGTATTTACTGCTGCGATACGCAGCAAATATGCAGCAGATTAGATCTAAATAACTGAACACAGCATCAAATCTGCTGCAGATCTGCTGCGTATACGGTGTGTGTGTTTGTACCCTTAAAGGAGAAGTCCAACCATTTCTAAAATCTGGCAGCTGAAGGGGCAGTGAGCAGTGGGAACGGTGTCTGGACCCCTGCCAGGCTCCGGGATTTTGGCACTGCACATGTCACAACCCGGCCGTTCAGCCAGTCAGGGTCTGGGGCGGGACATTGCTCCAGCCACCGATTGGCTGAGCGGCCAGTCCATGAGCCGGAACAGTCACCCCTTCCCTTCTGCCCCTGACAGCTGCCAGATTTTAAAAATGGCTGTACTCCTTTCAGCTGTCAGGGCATGCTGGGAGTTGTAGTAGAAAAACGTCAGCTTTCTTCTAAGGGTACAAACACACACACCGTATACGCAGCAGATTAGATCTAAATAACTGAACAAAGCATCAAATCTGCACCACCAAATCTGCTGCGTATACGGTGTGTGTGTTTGTACCCTTAAACAGAATCACACCTGTCCATAGGCTATATATCCACTTCAATGAGCTGAGGTGCAATACCACAAAACCTATACACAGGAGGGCGCTATTATCCTGTGCAGTGTTAGGGCCCTATCACACAGATCTCTAAAAAGACCTTTGAAGCCAAAGCCAGGAATGGATTTGAAGAGAGGAGAAATCTCAGTCCCTGTTTATAGTCTGTTCCTGGCTTTGGCTTCAATAATCTATGAGATCTGTCTGTGTAATAGGGCCCTCAGCCCTGTAGGCCAGCGAAGAGTTAACACAGCCGCCCTACGGAGCCGTGCTGGAAATTTCCACTCTTCCAGGAGAGGCGGAATGAAAACATCTCGGGTTCTAAGTATGGAGGCAGCAGCGCTGTAATCCCCCGGTGCAGCGCCGCCTGATAAGCTGCTGGATGTAAACAATCCCATTGTTCCCTCCGCAGATGTGACTCTTCACCCATTGGTATATACAGGAGGCAACATGACAGAGAAGAGGCACAGGCCTGTGCTTACAGCTCCACCATGACAACCTGCTGCACAACTACAACTCCCAGCATGCATGGTCAATTACAACAGCTAGAAAGTCACAGGCTATAGAACACAGCTCTAATAATGTCTATATATTGGGCATCTAAAGACGGTGAACGTTGTAGTTTTGCAACAGGTGGAAAGCAATTGGTTGGGGAGAACGAGTTAAGAGTTTGATGCAATTGTAGCAGACTGTCAGCTGTGAGAAGCATTAGGCCAGGACAGATTGATTGCCTGAAGCACAAATCTCTCTGACATGCTGTAACCTACACCGACACGCTGTAACAAACCCTCAGCTTTTAGTAGTATCAGGCCAAAACGAGGTTTCTATCCCTGCGCGGTTTTCAGCCATTAGTCTAAAACAAGCAGGGATCTTGAGTAGGTGTAAAAGTTGCAGACCCCCCCCCCCCCCCCCCCCCGCTCAGACTGCCATTGTTTTGGTTGATTCCTTCTGCTTGTAGTAAACAAACTCTCCAGTGTGAATCTATAAGCTTGCAAAAAAAAAAAAAAAAAAAAAAAAAAAGGAAACAGAATGTGGTGACCCAGGGCGGTCCCAGAAGAGACAGCTACATAGCGGCATATCATGGAGAGCGGATGGCATCACTATACATACAGTAATCATGTACAAGACCTTACCCAGTGCATACACTGGGGGGTACAGAGCCAGGAGCACAGAGGGTGCAAATAGTCCTACCTTTACTGTGTACTCACATGGATTCTCAGAAAACAACACACCCCTGAATTCTAAGAATATCTGACACTAGGGGGCACTAACCCTGACTCACAATCAGGACCATCACTGCCTGATATAAAGGTCATGGAGTCACTGTGTACATGCATTACTGATCCTGAGTTACATCCTGTATCATACCCCAGAGCTGCACAGTGTACATCCATTACATTACTTATCCTGTACTGATCCTGAGTTACGTTCTGTATTATACTCCAGAGATGCACTCACTATTTTGCTGGTGGGGTCACTGTGTACATATATTACATTACTGATCCCGAGTTACATCCTGTGTTGTACTCCAGAGCTGCACTCAATATTCTGCTGGTACCTGCATCTCCCAGCTGAGTGTTTGTTACCAGTCTGGAGGATGTACACTGATCAGCAGCACAGCCCTCCTAATGTATGAGTCCGGCGTGTTTCTCCATCTGTCTATATATAAGCTGATGTCAGGGCACACGTGTTCCTTATCTGGCAGGTCGGGTTGAGAGGAAGAGGATGCGTTTCACAGCTCTCGACAACATTTCGCAGCATCCTGTTTGCACAGAAGTGCAAAAACAAAGTTAAAACGCAATGAAAGCGAAACAACGCTGGATGCTGGGGCACTGGAGGCCCTCATCTATACTGCAGCAGTGTCCCTGCCATACTATAGACCAAATTATGTGCCGCCATATGGTGCCCTGTACGCCTATGAGTCCAAGACCTTACACCCATGTTCTGAGCAGCCCTAATGCATGCAACCCTAAACTGCAGACCGGAAGGGAATGCTGGGACTTGTAGTATCCCAACAGCAAAAGAAAAGTATATTAGTATTTCATGATAAGATAAGCCGAGCAATGTGAACTAACGTTAACGGGAGGAGGACAGGACATAACCCCCAGCCCCTCGTACACGGCTGATCTCCTCGACAGGTAGACATGTTCCTTTAATCCTGAAATATAAGAAGGTCAAAGAGCAAACTAGACAAGATAATCCCCCTGACCCCGCCTGATCACTTCATCTCCTTACCCTGACGTGGAGGGGCAGCGTGGGTGTATATATATTACAAATATATACAGTGGTGCCTTGGATTTACTGTGAAGTTACTGTGCAGTATAGCAATCAGCATGTGGAGTATAATGTATAGTAACTATAACCCTGATAACACAGCAGCTGGATATGTGATATATAAGTTACTGTACAGTATAGCAATCAGCATGTGGAGTATAATGTATAGTAACTGTATAACCCTGATAACACAGCAGCTGGATATGTGATATATAAGTTACTGTACAGTATAGCAGCATGTGGTGTATAATGTATAGTAACTGTATAACCCTGATAACACAGCAGCTGGATATGTGATATATAAGTTACTGTACAGTATAGCAGCATGTGGTATATAATGTATAGTAACTGCATAACCCTGATAACAGCAGCTGGATATGTGATATATAAGTTACTGTACAGTATAGCAGCATGTGGTGTATAATGTATAGTAACTGTATAACCCTGATAACACAGCAGCTGGATATGTGATATATAAGTTACTGTACAGTATAGCAGCATGTGGTATATAATGTATAGTAACTGCATAACCCTGATAACAGCAGCTGGATATGTGATATATAAGTTACTGTACAGTATAGCAGCATGTGGCGTATAATGTATAGTAACTGTATAACCCTGATAACACAGCAGCTGGATATGTGATATATAAGTTACTGTACAGTATAGCAGCATGTGGTATATAATGTATAGTAACTGCATAACCCTGATAACACAGCAGCTGGATATGTGATATATAAGTTACTGTGCAGTATAGCAATCAGCATGTGGTGTATAATGTATAGTAACTGTATAACCCTGATAACACAGCAGCAGTTTGTAGATACAGGATGGAGCTGCAGATCCCCACAATGCAGTAGCGTAGTACAACAGGCTAGAATAGAGAAGCAGGGCTGCTGTCAGAGGTCTGTGTGGTCACATGACAGCAATGGGGGAGGGGTGTGTTCAGCATGGACCAATCAGGAAGCGAGAATCACAGCTGTGCAGGAGGACAGTGACAGAGGCTTTTCTATACAGCAGTGTGTATAGCTGAGTGTAAGTGCAGGCACATTATAGCAGCAGTGTGTATAGCTGAGTGTGAGTACAGGCACATTATAGCAGGAATAGAGAGGATGGGAAACACAAGGGCGGACAGACTGCAGGGAGCATGAAGGAATGAGCAGGGTATATGTGGGCACTGTATAGCAGCACTAAAGAGATTACAGCTGTGAAGAGATTACCCCCACAGTCCTGTCCCCTGATGTGAGCCCCAGCCTGAAGTGATCTGCTATGATTTGGAAGGTGAGGGAGACTTCCTGGGTCAGAGTACAGGGCTGTAGACCCCGCTATGCAGACCATGCCCCTCCCCCACTCTCCCTCCCACCCAGTACAGGGAGCTCTTAAACCAAAGCAATGCTCTTAATCAATGCTCTTACATTTTTGAAAAACTGAGGTCTTCTTGCAAAACACACTAAATCCAAGTTACTCTTAAACCAATGTACCACTTATATCTACACACACACACATTATATATATATATATATATATATATATATATATATATATATATATATATATATACATACACACATATACACACACACACACACATACATACATACAGTGGTACCTTGGTTTAAGAGTAAATTGGCAGTTCCACAATATCAATCATATTTTATATTTAGTGTAGAATAACCTGTGTATAACTCCCAGCATGCCCTTTCAGAAGAAGGTCTCCATTCCACGGTTGCAAGCACATAACACCAGAACACAATAATGGCGCTTTACTTACAGAACGCGCCGTCACCTGTCATCTCTACACACAATCTGGATTGGTCTGCTGTCGCTTCCAGAGCTGCATTCACAATGCTGCTAGCTTACTGTCAGCTTCTGCAGCAACACCTACCACCATCTTCTGTCTGATGTGTAGTGGTGCATTGTGGGAGATCAAGTGGCCTGAAAAAGTAGTCACTGCAATAGAACACATGGCAAGGCTGCAATTAGCAGAATAGTGAATGCAGCTCCGGATGCAAGAGGAGTGCTAGTCCTGACGTCAAGCCACACCGGAGTGGAAAAAGAGAAAACAAAACCTTAAACCCCTTAATTATTACATGTCTGACGCCATTCAGGCTAATCTTGGTGATGGCGCTGCAGTTCTGTGTCTGGACCACATGCATCACCACCACCACTTCATCATTAGGGGTCACCACCACATGATTATAAGGGGGAGGGGTCATCATTACATCATCATAAGGGGGTAGGGTCACCACCACATCATTATAAGGGGGAAGGGTTATCATCACATCATCATAAGGGAGAGGGGTCACCATCACATCATTATAAAGTGGAGGGGTCATTATAAGGGTCACCGGTCACCACACAGTATATCACCACCACACCATTATAAGGAGGAGGGGTCACCACCACCACATTATAAGGAGGAGGGGTCACCACCACATTATAAGGGGGAGGGGTCACCACACTGTCACTACCCCTACATCATTACAAGAGTGGAGGGGGGACCACACAGTCCGCAAACATCATTATCAACATGGGATCACTATAAGGAAGGTAAGCACTGACAATGCTTTTAATCTCAAACAAAACATCAAAGAGCAGCAAACCAGAGAAGGTGAGTGCCCCCGAGTCTGCAGCAACAGGGCGCCATAACTCCCCCCACACGCCAACTACCAAGACCACCAGACAAGAGGCTTAATGCAGTCCGGCAGTCTTCAGCCTGGCACGCTACCTACCTCGTCCAGGATCTTTGATGAATCTCTGACAAGATTCCCAGGATGACGAAGAGATATAAAAAGAGCCTAAAATACAAGTCGGCCATGTGCATCCACTTTATAAGTTAGGCGCACGGCTGGCTTTATTTACATTGCATTACACGCTTCCACGTGTTCCTCTCCGGGCTTCACGCTTCTGTCACTCACAATTATCAATGTCATTTTGCAGGAAAATTCCCCATGGGGGGGTCACTTAAAGTCTTAAGAAATGCAAAAAAATCAAAAAAATTAAGACAATATAGCAAATTCTAAGCAAACCCCCCCATAAAATAGCACCGAAACACTTGAAGCTCTTCAATTACTTTAAAACTACAACTACCAGCATGCCCTGACAGCTTCACGCCTCCTATTAGGCCATGCTCTTTACAAAACTGTTCTCCCGAGCCCATACTGATTGCAAAAGTACAACTCCCATCATGCCCTGACAGTCTCCGGCCTACTGATTGAAAAGGCTTTCAACCTCCTATTGGTCCATACTCTTTGCAGGATTACAACTCCCATCATGCTGTGATGACCTTTGGTTTCCTAAAGGGTTCATGCTGGCTGCAAAACTACAACACTCAGCATGCCCCTATGGGCCCATGTAGGTCAGGGGTGCCAAGCTTTTGGCCCTAGAGCTGTTTCAAAACTACAATTCCCATCATGCCTGGACAATGAAAGCTAAAGCTCTAGCTGGCAGGGAATGATGGGAATTGTAGTTCTGCAAAAGCGGGAGGGCCACAGCTTGTAAATCTGCAACTCCCACCAGGCCTTTCTTCTGTCGGTGGCAATGGGAGTTAGTTTTGCAAAACCTGGAGAACCTAAAAGTACAAAAAAAAAAAAAAAAAAAGCAAAAAAGTAAATAAAAAAAACTGAACAGCTACACATAAAAATACCTGGAGATTGGGCTCGCAGCATTTCTGGCATCCTGCCCGAGCGCGGCCCAACCCTTAATAATTCATGAGCTGATAAAACTTTCACACGCGTCTGAAACACGAGGAAAGAGCCAACCAGACGTGTGTACAGCGAGAGCTTATAGAGTGCTGGGCGATATACCAGGAGCCCAAAGCATCATGGGAGGGGAAATTGTAAACACAGCTCTGCCATTAATGAATGGAGGAGCTTGTTGCGGAGATGACAGCGTGCCAGGGCCGGGCACCCAGCTTGTTTTCCTGTCGTGTACCTGTCCGAGGGGGAGGGGGAAAACCAAAACAACATGACTGCCGCCGACTCGAGGACAAGGGCGCCGTAACAGGGAACATTCTCAAGGACTTGGATTAACGTCCCAGATCCAAGGCCTCAACTATCACAGCAGTACAACCTCTACAAAGACTACAACTCCCATCATGCCCTGAGAGCTATTAAAAACAAGAAGGACCCCGGATTTATGAGTGAGGACGTCCCCAGAGGATCCATTAATGCCACAAAGAAAGCAACAAGATTCTGGCTTTTACCAAATGGTCTGGTGACACCGGGTAACCATACACCACGCAGTGTTATGGCTGGGGGGGACCTATGACCCCCTCCTCTGCCTGGAACGGCTGATAACAGAGAGGAATAGAAAGCAACATGCCAGCTCACCATAGGGGGCGCCACTTACAATGACCCGCAACATGTCCAGAGAACACCAAACCAAGCGAAGGAAACCCCAGAGCCATGGCCCCAGGGTCATCAGTCAGGTGATCCCCCACAGTAACCGATACGTTTGAATTCAGGATAAGCATATACAATGTATCAACAAATAGAACACACAGGATACAATACATGTCATATAAACCCTCCAATACATGTCACATACACATACACCCCCCCCCAATACATATCATATACACACACATACACCCCCCCCCAATACATGTCATGTACACACATACACCCCCCCCCATACATGTCATGTACACACATACACCCCCCCCCCCAATACATGTCATGTACACACATACACCCCCCCCCCAATACATGTCATGTACACACATACACCCCCCCCCAATACATGTCATGTACACACATACACCCCCCCCCCAATACATGTCATGTACACACATACACCCCCCCCCCAATACATGTCATGTACACACATACACCCCCCCCCAATACATGTCATGTACACACATACACCCCCCCCCAATACATGTCATGTACACACATACACCCCCCCCCCAATACATGTCATGTACACACATACACCCCCCCCCCAATACATGTCATGTACACACATACACCCCCCCCCAATACATGTCATGTACACACATACACCCCCCCCCAATACATGTCATGTACACACATACACCCCCCCCAATACATGTCATGTACACACATACCCCCCCCCCCCAATACATGTCATGTACACACATACACCCCCCCCCAATACATGTCATGTACACACATACACCCCCCCCAATACATGTCATGTACACACATACACCCCCCCCAATACATGTCATGTACACACATACACCCCCCCCAATACATGTCATGTACACACATACACCCCCCCCAATACATGTCATGTACACACATACACCCCCCCCAATACATGTCATGTACACACATACACCCCCCCCCAATACATGTCATGTACACACATACACCCCCCCCAATACATGTCATGTACACACATACACCCCCCCCCAATACATGTCATGTACACACATACACCCCCCCCCCAATACATGTCATGTACACACATACACCCCCCCCCAATACATGTCATGTACACACATACACCCCCCCCCAATACATGTCATGTACACACATACACCCCCCCCCCAATACATGTCATGTACACACATACACCCCCCCCCAATACATGTCATGTACACACATACACCCCCCCCCAATACATGTCATGTACACACATACACCCCCCCAATACATGTCATGTACACACATACACCCCCCAATACATGTCATGTACACACATACACCCCCCAATACATGTCATGTACACACATACACCCCCCCAATACATGTCATGTACACACATACACCCCCCAATACATGTCATGTACACACATACACCCCCCAATACATGTCATGTACACACATACACCCCCCAATACATGTCATGTACACACATACACCCCCCCAATACATGTCATGTACACACATACACCCCCCAATACATGTCATGTACACACATACACCCCCCAATACATGTCATGTACACACATACACCCCCCAATACATGTCATGTACACACATACACCCCCCCAATACATGTCATGTACACACATACACCCCCCAATACATGTCATGTACACACATACACCCCCCCAATACATGTCATGTACACACATACACCCCCCAATACATGTCATGTACACACATACACCCCCCAATACATGTCATGTACACACATACACCCCCCAATACATGTCATGTACACACATACACCCCCCAATACATGTCATGTACACACATACACCCCCCAATACATGTCATGTACACACATACACCCCCCAATACATGTCATGTACACACATACACCCCCCAATACATGTCATGTACACACATACACCCCC
This sequence comes from Dendropsophus ebraccatus, assembly GCF_027789765.1. Classification (NCBI taxonomy): domain Eukaryota; kingdom Metazoa; phylum Chordata; class Amphibia; order Anura; family Hylidae; genus Dendropsophus; species Dendropsophus ebraccatus. The sequence continues at coordinate 64,818,848 of NC_091467.1, read as the reverse complement.
CAATACATGTCATGTACACACATACACCCCCCAATACATGTCATGTACACACATACACCCCCCAATACATGTCATGTACACACATACACCCCCCAATACATGTCATGTACACACATACACCCCCCAATACATGTCATGTACACACATACACCCCCCAATACATGTCATGTACACACATACACCCCCCAATACATGTCATGTACACACATACACCCCCCAATACATGTCATGTACACACATACACCCCCCAATACATGTCATGTACACACATACACCCCCCAATACATGTCATGTACACACATACACCCCCCAATACATGTCATGTACACACATACACCCCCCAATACATGTCATGTACACACATACACCCCCCAATACATGTCATGTACACACATACACCCCCCAATACATGTCATGTACACACATACACCCCCCAATACATGTCATGTACACACATACACCCCCCAATACATGTCATGTACACACATACACCCCCCAATACATGTCATGTACACACATACACCCCCCAATACATGTCATGTACACACATACACCCCCCAATACATGTCATGTACACACATACACCCCCCAATACATGTCATGTACACACATACACCCCCCAATACATGTCATGTACACACATACACCCCCCAATACATGTCATGTACACACATACACCCCCCAATACATGTCATGTACACACATACACCCCCCAATACATGTCATGTACACACATACACCCCCCAATACATGTCATGTACACACATACACCCCCCAATACATGTCATGTACACACATACACCCCCCAATACATGTCATGTACACACATACACCCCCCAATACATGTCATGTACACACATACACCCCCCAATACATGTCATGTACACACATACACCCCCCAATACATGTCATGTACACACATACACCCCCCAATACATGTCATGTACACACATACACCCCCCAATACATGTCATGTACACACATACACCCCCAATACATGTCATGTACACACATACACCCCCCAATACATGTCATGTACACACATACACCCCCCCATACATGTCATGTACACACATACACCCCCCCATACATGTCATACACACACATAGACACCCCCCCAATACACATCATATACACAAATACACCCCCCCCCATACATGGGGCACTGATCAACAAACAGAAGACACAAGATACAATACATCTCATATACAGCTATATACATATATATTTTTTTCTTTTTTTTTTTACCCACCTCCATTACACGTCATAGTTATATACAGCTAATATATAATCCCCTATACATGGGGCCCTGGTCAGATCCCAGAATGCTCTGCTCAATGTTTACATACAATGTGAGTGTAAACAATCCCTTCCCCCAGGCCTGATGGTGTCTGTGCCCCCTCCTCAGACTATTTCAGGAACCCCCTCCATGTCCCCCTCCTCCCCTGTAACCCATTCCCTACAGCCCCCCCATAACCTCTGCATCATTCTATTACTAAGTCACCCATAGGCCCCCCATTATGTTTGATGCGACACCCCTAAACCATCAGCCCCCATCCTGATTCCTACAACAGCCCCTCACCCACTGCTCCCCATTTTACCCGGAGCGCCCCCATTGTGCATGTGTATGAATCTGCCCCATAGCCCCTTCTGTTCCCAGGTATAGCCCCTCCCCCATTCACAGACAACCCAATTATTCTAGGTACCCCCTCCCACATTCATAGCCATTGCTTATTCTGGATCCCCAATCTGACCCCTCCCCCATCGCGCACGTGCCCCCCCCCTCCCCCCGACTACAGTCGCCCCCATGACTGGCCCCTCCCCCCTCGGTGACAGCCCGATCATTGTCTGTCATGCTCCTGTCACCGGCGGCCCCTCCCTCCCTCTCCCGGTACTCACACTCGGGGCAGCTGCAGCGGCGGGGCCCCCCTCCTCTGGAACACGCCGTCCACGAACACCCCGTTCTTGCCCAAGCAGCGGAGATAGAACTCCCCGCCGCCCTCCTCCTCGTCCCCGGCGGTGAAGATCTCCAGGTGGCGGCGGGAGATGAAGCTGGAGTGCCCCATGCTGACATCCACCGAGCCCTGCGACGAGTTCCGGCCTATGGTCACCGAGCGCTTCTTCATCAGGTACTCGAACTCTCGGCCCTCCAGCCGGGCCACCACCGACACCCCGCCGCTCATCACCACCGCCGCCATCTTGTCAGCACACACGGAGGGGAGGGAGGGGACGGACGGACGCGCGCCCGGGGGCGGCTGACGGGAGCTCCGGGGACCGGCGGCGGCGGCGGCCAGCGAGAGAAAAGGAAAGGGGGAGGCGCAGCCTAACGTGAAGCGCACGCAGCCGACGGGCGGCAGCCAATAGGAGGAGCCGGCTTCGCAGACGTCACGCAGGGGGCGTGACACGATTTGTTCGGTTGAAACGTGCGTTGACTAGGAAGAGGTCATTGCGGGGCGGGGCCTGGGGTTAGGTTGAGGCGTGCTGAAAGCTTGTTAATGACAGCGGTGGGCGGGGCCGTGCCGGGTTTGGTTGTAGCGGAGAGAGCGGCCTGGGCCTGCAATGTGGACGGGAGGGGTTTATTCTATCAACAGCATGGCCGGGCCGCGATCACACCAAGCACGGCCACAACAACAACAAACCGCGCAGGAGGCGGCCCCGGGCGGCCTGTGTGCACGGGAGCCGGGCGCATCCGCCTCAGCCCGCGGCCAAATGACAGGAAAGTGCAGTAAAATTATAGATGTCACACACCGTGCCTCATGATTTACCTCAGAACGCCTGCCAAAGGTGGAAATGGCTGACGTGACTAGGGGGTCATTGTAAATACAACGTCCTTTCAAATTTACTATCATGTTAGGTGATGGCTGACTGGGTTATAGTAAGATAATACGGTAAAACGTGAGAAATAATCACATTTACCTCAGAAATGTAGAGAATTTGAAGATTTGCTTAGAAAAAGAGCAATTTAGCAAAAAAATTACCTCAGAAAGGCAGTGAAGTCCAACATTTACCTCAGGACATATCAAGTTTACCCCAGAGATTTGTCGCACATTTGAATAAGTCCAAAAATAACCTTACAGCCATAAACGTCAGATTTACCTCAGAAATTAAGTGAAATTTGATTTGAAAAAAGCCAAGTGCGGTAGAGTCCAACATTTACCTCAGATATATCAAATTTATGTTAAAAAAAATGAATGGCACACACCACTGTATGCAATTTTCTTTTAAGTAAATTGGTCATCATACCGATAATATATCAAATTTACCTTAGAAATATAGATAAATTTAAAATTTCTGTTGAAAAAAGAGCAATCTACTAGTACGTTTACCTCAGAAATGCTATAGAGTTCAAAATTTACCTCACGATTGTAATTATAAGTCAAATTTTGCTTTGAAAGAAGAGCGATCTGATAATACATTTACCTCGTAGGTGCAGTAACGTCCAACATTTACCTCAGAACTCAGGGATTTGTGAAATTTTTTTTAAAAAAGCAAAATGGCTGACAGGCATACAATGATGATAAATGTTGCCAACAAATATTGCGACCACATACATTTGTTTTTGGTATTAACAGAAAATTAGATAATGTCTGACAGGAATACTGTAATACATACTTTGGAATGTGGAGAAAACTCTAATTTCACAATCTTGTGGTAGATTTACCTCAGAGATGCTGTAATGTCCGACATTTACCTCAGCACGAATGGAGGGTTCACAGCGCTTGTGCAGCCATCATGGCCTGCACTCCATTTATCGTTAACGGGGCCGCCCATAGAGAAGCAATGGAGTGCAGAGACGCTGAGTAAGCCATTCATTGCATGAACAATTTTGTCCCTTCACTTGGAATTAATCGGGGTTCCAGTGGTCAGACCCCAGAAATCAGTTTGTTGTCAGGATAGGGGATAACACGCCAAGATGAGAAAACGTTTTGAAGGGGGTATTTCAGCAATAAAAAAATGTATTTCCTATCCACACTGTGTCACGGGGGAAGGGGGTGGGTTCGGCTACTTTCTTTCAGAGACAACACAACTCCTGTCTCCAGTTCAGGTGCGGTTTGCAGTTAAGCTCCATTAACTTCAATGGAAGTGAGCAGCAAAACCCCGCCCAAGCTGGGGACAAGAGTGGGGCTGTCTCTCGAAGAAAGTGGCCATGTTTTTCTAGCGCTGGATAACCCCTTTAACCTCTGAGACCCCAGTTGAGAAAATGGGGACTCATGGAGGGAAGGGTTGATGCACATTTAGCCAAACTTTTTCTAATTTGTATAGGGACCTAAAAAGAACAAATTTACCTCACAATATGTGATACATAATACATGTATTATAAATTTATCTCAGAGCTGTAGTGGTCACACATTTACCTCAGAAATGTAGTGGTCACAAATTTACCTCAGAGATCTAGTGGTCACACATTTACCTCACCGATGTAGTTGTCACATATTTAGCTTAGAAGTGTCGTCACACATTTACCTCAGATTTGTAGTGGTTACATATTTACCTCAAAGATGTAGTCATCACACATTTACCTCACAGATGTAGTGGTCACACATTAACCTCAGAGATGTAGTGGTCACACATTTACGTCACCGATGTAGTAGTCACCCATTTACCTTCAGAAATGCAGTGGTCCCACATTTACCTCACAGATGTAGTCCTCATGCATTCAACTCAGAAATGTAGTGGTCAAACATTTACCTCAGAGATGTAGTGGTCACACATTTACCTCAGAGATGTAGTCCTCACGTATTTACCTCAGAGATGTACTTCTCACACATTCACCTCAGAGAGGTAGTCCTCACTTGTTTACCTATTATAAAGTGATAATACTGTATATAACGGTAAAGTGTGGTAGGATTTACCTCAGAGATATTGTGAGATTTTAAATTTACCTCAGAAATTATATTCCTACTCAGGATGGAGGGGAAGTACAGAGCCGTATTCCTCAGGATGGCAGAAAGTACACAGCCGTATTCCTCAAGATTGAAGAAAGTACACAGCCGTATTCCTCAGGATGGAAGCAAGTACACAGCCGTATTCGTCAGGATGGCAGAAAGTACACAGCTGTATCCCTTGGGATGGAGGAGAAGTACACAGCCGTTTCCCTCGGGATGGAGGAGAAGTACACAGCCGTTTTCCTCAAGATGGAAGAAAGTACACAGCCGTATTCCTCGGAATGGAGGAGAAGTACACAGCTGTATCCCCTGAGATGGAGGAGAAGTACACAGCCGTATCCCTCGGGATGGAGGAGAAGTACACAGCCGTATTCCTCAGGGTGGAGGAGAAGTACACAGCTGTATTCCTTAGGATGGTGGAAAAGTACACAACCATATTCCTTAGGATGGAGGAGAAGTACACAGCCGTATTCCTCAGGGTAGAGGGGAAGTACATAGCCGTATTCCGTAGGATGGAGGGGAGTACACAGATGTATTCCTCAGGATGGAGAAGTACATAGCCGTATTCCTCAGGATGGAGGTGAAGTACACAGCAGTATTCCTCAGGATAGAGAAGTACACAGCTGTATCCCTTGGGATGGAGGAGAAGTACACAGCTGTATCCCTTTGGATGGAGGGGAAGTACACAGCCGTATCCCTCGGGATGGAGGAGAAGTACACAGCCGTATTCCTCAGGATGGAGGAGAAGTACACAGCCATATCCCTCGGGATGGAGGAGAAGTACACAGCCGTATTCCTCAGGATGGAGGAGAAGTACACAGCCATATCCCTCGGGATGGAGGAGAAGTACACAGCCGTATTCCTCAGGGTGGAGAAGTACACAGCCGTATTCCTCAGGATGGAAGAGAAGTACACAGCTGTATCCCTTGGGATGGAGGAGAAGTACACAGCCGTATCCCTCGGGATGGAGGAGAAGTACACAGCCGTATTCCTCAGGGTGGAGGAGAAGTACACAGCCGTATTCCTCAGGATGGAGGAGAAGTACACAGCCATATCCCTCGGGATGGAGGAGAAGTACACAGCCGTATTCCTCAGGATGGAGGAGAAGTACACAGCCATATCCCTCGGGATGGAGGAGAAGTACACAGCCGTATTCCTCAGGGTGGAGAAGTACACAGCCGTATTCCTCAGGATGGAAGAGAAGTACACAGCTGTATCCCTTGGGATGGAGGAGAAGTACACAGCCGTATCCCTCGGGATGGAGGAGAAGTACACAGCCGTATTCCTCAGGGTGGAGGAGAAGTACACAGCCGTATTCCTCAGGGTGGAGGAGAAGTACACAGCCGTATTCCTCAGGGTGGTGGAAAAGTACACAACCATATTCCTCAGGATGGAGGAGAAGTACACAGCCGTATTCCTCAGGGTAGAGGGGAAGTACATAGCTGTATTTCGTAGGATGGAGGGGAGTACACAGCTGTATTCCTCAAGATGAAGAAGTACATAGCCGTATTCCTCAGGATGGAGGGGAGTACACAGCCGTTTTCTTCAGGATGGAGGTGAAGTACACAGCCGTTTCCTTCAGGATGGAAGAAAGTACACAGCCGTATTCCTCAGGATGGAAGAAAGTACAAAGCCGTATTCCTCAGGATGGAGAAGTACACAGCCGTATTCCTCAGGATGGAGAAGTACGAAGCCGTATCCCTTGGGATGGAGGAGAAGTACACAGATGTATCCCTCAGAATGAAGGAGAGGTACACAGCCGTATCCCTCGGGATGGAGGAGAAGTACACAGCAGTATCCCTCGGGATGGAGGAGAAGTACACAGCCATATCCCTCAGGATGGAGGGGAGTACACAGCCGTATTCCTCAGGGTGGAGGAGAAGTACACAGCAGTATTCCTCAGGGTGGAGGAGAAGTACATAGCCGTATTCCTCAGGATAGTGACGTACACAGCCATATCCGTCAGGATGGAGAAGTAAACAGCTGTATTCCTCAGGATGGAGGGGGAGTACACAGCCATATTCTTCGGGATAGAGAAGTACACAGCTGTATTCCTCAGGATGGAGGGGAGTACACAGCAGTATTCCTCAGGGTAGAGGAGAAGTACACAACCGTATTCCTCAGGATGGAGGGAAATATACAGCCGTATTCCTCAGGACTGAGAAGTACACAGCTGTATTCCTTAGAATGGAGAAGTGCACAGCCGTATTTCTTAAGATGGAGGGGAGTACACAGCTGTATTCCTCAGGATGGAGAAGTGTACAGCTGTATTTCTCAGAATGGAGGTGAAGTATACAACCAAATTCCTCAGGATGGAAGGGAGTACACAGCCGTATTCCTCAGGATGAAGGGGTGTACATAGCCATATTCCTTAGGATGGAGGGGAGTACACAGCCATATTCCTCAGGATGGAGGGGAGTATACAGCCGTATTCCTCAGGATGGAGGAGAAGTACACAGCCATATCACTCAGGATGGAGAAGTACACAGCCGTATTCCTCAGGACTGAGAAGTGCACAGCTGTATTTCTCAGGATGGAGGGGAGTATACAGCCATATCCCTCAGGATGGAGGAGAAGTACACAGCCATATTCCTCAGTATGGAGGAGAAGTATACAGACATAATATCTGACGTAATACTTCTCACAGCTGGGGGTTTGTAACAACATACAAGTGTAGGGGTAGGTTTACACTGGAGGGACTTGCTGTGGATTACAGCACCAGGTATATAGATGAGGGTTGTTAAGTCTCATCCACACACTGTAGAGTAGAGAAGGGGAATCTGCCATCTTCCAGCTAGTGGAAGGCACCTATTCCCAGCCATGGCTGTCCATGTAGTTCTGCTGTGTCGAGACTTATGACCTGAACTGAAGGCCCTATTACACCAAGTGATTATCAGCTGTATTTGGACGATAATCGCTTGGTATAGTAGACTACTGTTATAAGGCAATAATAAGCTGACATGCACATTGTCGGCTGATCCTTGTCTGTCAACATGTTGAAAGATGTTTAAACGATAACGAGGGTCTGCTAACCTTTGCTCCATGTAATAGGCCACTATCTCCTATGTGCTTCCCCATCTAAAGATTGTCCGGTGAGCCCCTCCTGTATCTCCCTGCGCCCCCCCCCCCCCATCCGTGTAATAGCGCTGTCAGTGGGTAAGGAATGAGGAGGAAACGAGCACTGATCTGACAGGTCGGCTCTTGCTTGCTCCTGCTGATTGTCCCGTGTAATAGGGGCTTAACAGACTCATAGATCCACAGAACTCTAGGAACAACTATGGGTACCGCGTTTTTCCATTGACCTCCATTATAAAAAGCCAGATCAAACGCTGTTGTGCTGCTGGCTCACTTGATCCACTGTGCTATATTTTACTGGTCCCACCCCTCCAGCCCTTACCATCTGCCCGTGGGCAAGGCTACTGAAGTCACCATGTTTAACCATGACTGACAGTGTCTTTTGCTGCTCAGAGGTCAGTGCATTACCTGAGAGTTGATTGTGATGCAGCCGCCTCATGGTATTGGGTTATTGGTCACATGATCACTGATGGTTCAGTGTAGATCCCTATGATGCTAGCAGTTTGGGTTATTGCATTGGGACTAGCGTCATTCGGGCGTAATTCAGACACTGAAATGCAGCCGTGTTATTCTTGTCTGAAGGTGAGTAGTAGTGAGCGGAGTGTAAGGGCCCGTTCACACTGTGAAAAACAGTTGGAAATTCTGAGCAGAATCCTTGCCGCGGACTCCGCTTGGAATTCTGCTTGCCTCAGTGTTAAGTATAGGGTACTTTCGCTCTCCGCTGAAAGAATTTAAATTCTGCTAAAAATTTCTGACCGTTTTCCACAGTGTGAACAGGCCCTTAGCGAGAATGTTCGCATTCATTGACAGGAGGCAGTGGTCATGATAGTTAAAAAGAATGGAGACACCATTGTTATTAGAGATCCTTATATAATTTACATAGAACTAGATGTGTCCTATAAGTTGTTAATACCAGCATTACATTAGGGAGGTGCCATGCATGGACAACTCTCAGAATGCCTTACACTTATGATGCTCTCAGAGAATGCTGGGAGTTGTAGTTTCTGAGGGGACAAAACCTTTAGTTGTCTATTCATTTGTTCTACAACTCCCAGCATATCCTGAGGGCTGCAGTAAATGCTGGGAGTTGTAGTGTTTGCAGCTGTTATACTTGGAGGGCCCCGGGTGCATTATACACTGGATGCTGTGTGGGAGATCAGAATATATAGCTAAGAGTTTGGAAGTGACCCCAAAACAGCACTAATAGGCGACCGAACAAAGGGGCCCTTAATCCCTTCCGGGGAACAGGTGGGGTGCATGTACTGTATGTGGCTGCACAGGTGGAATACATGTACTGTATGTGGCTGCACAGGTAGGATACATGTACTGCATGTGGCTGCACAGGTGGGAAACATGTACTGTATGTGGCTGCACAGGTAGGATACATGTACTGTATGTGGCTGCACAGGTGGGAAACATCTACTGTATGTGGCTGCACAGGTAGGATACATGTACTGTATGTGGCTGCACAAGTAGGATACATGTACTGTATGTGGCTGCACAGGTGGGAGACATGTCTTGTATGTGGCTGCACAGGTGGGAGACATGTACTGTATGTGGCTGCACAGGTGGGAGACATGTACTGCATGTGGCTGCACAGGTGGAAGACATGTACTGTATGTGGCTGCACAGGTGGAAGACATGTACTGTATGTGACTGCACAGGTGGGATACATGTACTGTATGTGGCTGCACAGGTGGGAGACATGTACTGTATGTGGCTGCAGGTGGGAGATATGTACTGTATGTGGCTGCACAGGTGGGAGACATGTACTGTATGTGGCTGCACAGGTGGGATACATGTACTGTATGTGGCTGCACAGGTGGGAGACATGTACTGTATGTGGCTGCAGGTGGGAGACATGTACTGTATGTGGCTGCACAGGTGGGAGACATGTACTGTATGTGGCTGCACAGGTGGAAGACATGTACTGTATGTGGCTGCACAGGTGGGATACATGTACCGTATGGGGCTGCACAGGTGGGAGACATGTACCGTATGTGGCTGCACAGGTGGGAGACATGTACCGTATGTGGCTGCACAGGTGGGAGACATGTACTGTATGTGGCTGCACAGGGGGGATACATATACTGTATGTGGCTGCACAGGTGGGAGACATGTACTGTATGTGGCTGCACAGGTGGGAGACATGTACTGTATGGGGCTGCACAGGTGGGAGACATGTACTGTATGTGGCTGCACAGGTGGGAGACATGTACTGTATGTGGCTGCACAGGTGGGAGACATGTACTGTATGTGGCTGCACAGGTGGGAGACATGTACTGGATGGGGCTGCACAGGTGGGAGACATGTACTGGATAGGGCTGCACAGGTGGGAGACATGTACTGGATGGGGCTGCACAGGTGGGAGACATGTACTGTATGTGGCTGCACAGGTGGGAGACATGTACTGTATGTGGCTGCACAGGTGGGAGACATGTACTGTATGGGGCTGCACAGGTGGGAGACATGTACTGTATGTGGCTGCACAGGTGGGAGACATGTACTGGATGGGGCTGCACAGGTGGGAGACATGTACTGGATGGGCATAAAAGTTATTGGCATAAACTTACAATGGAACATCAGCATGGGGGGGGGGGCTCTGTGCTTTCTCCTATACAGTCCACCCTTTATCTTACAACCAGCAGCCTGACAATAATCACTCACTGTCAGAGCTGCTGCTGTTGCTCCTCTTCACAGTCCAGTCCCTGGCAGCCATAATCCTGCAGGATCCCTCCAGCCCCTGTCATCACACGCCCTCTCTCTTCTTCTCCTCACACAAGGTATGCCGGACAGTGGAGTACAGGAGGGGGTGTTAGTATAGAAGCATAGAAGATTGTTGGCAGAAAAAGACCACTGGGTCCATCTAGTCGGCCCTTTTAGTATTTTCTTTCTTATTATCTTAGGATAGATATATGTCTATCCCAGGCGTGTTTAAATTCTGTTAGTGTAGATTTACCAACCACCTATGCTGGCAGTTTGTTCCAGGTATCTACTACTCTTTCAGTAAAATAATATTTTCTTGCTTCTGATCTTTCCCCCAACTAACCTCTCACTGTGTCCTCTTGTTCTTGAGCTCAGTTTTTTTTACTAAAAACACTTCCCTCCTGAACCTTATTTAGTCCTTTAAAGGTTTCAATCATGTCCCCCCTTTCCCGTCTTTCCTCCAGACTATACAGATTCAAATCCTTAAGTCTTTCCTGATATGGTTTATTCCTGACACCCTCCACCATTTTGTAGCCAGTCTTTGGACCCGTTCTATTTTATCAATGTCCTTTTTTAGATGAGGTCTCCAGAACTGGACACAGTATTCCAGATGTGGCCTCACCAGAGCTCTATACAGCGGGATCACAATCTCTCTCTTCCTACTGGTTATACCTCTAGCTATACACCCCAGCATACGATTTGCTTTCCCCACCGCCTGGTTGAACTGGTGACTCATTTTAAGGCAATCAGGCAATAAGGCAATCAGAAATCACTACCCCTAAATCCTTCTCTTCTGAAGTCTTTTACAACACAGTACTGCCGATGTGATACTCGGATAGAGGATTCCTCCTCCCCAAGTGCATTATTTTACATTTGGAAACATTGAACTTCAATTTCCACTGTTTGGACCACTTATCTAGCAAAGCTAAATCATTTTCCATATTACTGACACCTCCAGGAGTATCCACCCTATTGCACACTTTTGTGTTGTCAGCAAACAGACAAACTTTACCTACCAAACCTTCTCCTATGTCACTTACAAACATATTAAAAAGAATAGGACCCAGAACAGACCCTTGTGGCACACCACTTGTAACCAGTCACCATTGCCAACAACCCTCTGATATCTCTCCTTCAGCCAACCACAAATCCACAGAACTATCCAGGGATTAAGTCCAATTTTCTCCAACTTCTCTATCAGCTCTTAATGGGGAACTGTATCTGCGGCTTTGCTGAAGTCCGGATAGGCGATATCCACAGCACCACCTTCATCCAGCACTTTTGTGGCATAATCAAAGAAATCAATGAGATTAGTCTGACATGATCGGCCCTCAGTAAAGCCATGCTGGTTTGGATCCAGCAGCATGATGCAGGTGGAGAGAGGAGAACCAGCCGGGCACAGCATTCGGTCACTTAGTGGGCCCCACAGGAGCAGGGGGCCCGCACTTCCCGGGTGCTGATACCGCCTGGGGGGCCCACTACAGACACGTGCCATGCTCAGCTGACACTTTAGACTCTATTAGCCTGAGCCCCTGTGCAGCTGAACAGGCTGCACAAGTGATATGTCCGCCACTGTGTAGCTGAATATAAATGATGGGCGGCATCCACCTTCTCCAGAGATACACAATCCAATGTTGACACAGGTCTGAGAAGTGCTAGATCAGCGAGATGTGAGATCCTGTAAGCCAGCCAATAGTGATCCACTGCCATATCCAGGTGTCTGCATATGGCAGAATGGAGACTACTAGACCTTCAGGTACTGTCTGGTTGTAGAAAGATAGTTATTAGATAGATAGGAGATGGATAGATAATAGATAGATAGATAGATAGATAGATAGATAGATAGATAGATAGATAGGAGACAAGCTCCCTGCATGTAATAGCACCGGCAGCAAGTGGGGAACGAGGAGCAAGCGAGCACTGACCTGACAGGTCGGCGCTCGCTTGCTCCCGGAGATTGCCCTGTGTAATAGGGGCTTAAGACATAAGATTGCAGTATGTTTAGTGTCTGTACACACATACAGGGTCCTGTCACCAGTTACAGGCGTCTGTTCTGCTGACACAACAGGTGATTGCAGCCACAGATCATGTTTTCTATAGAATGTGAAGTCCACATTAGTAGCTCTCTCTTGCCATCTAGTGGTAGAACTTTTAACTCTGCAGCTAATTCTGTATGAAGGATTTTGTTTTCAAAGAATAGAGCACTTCCTGTAGGACATACAGTAGCTGAAAAGTACTGGAAGACTGGACATAACACTTACTTTGTCCAAATAATATAACCACACCACATATCACTACTAAAAAGTGACTGAATTGATACCATAACTGAGCCAGGACAGCCATAGGACATCTGTACTATGGAACACTAACAGAACCTTATTGTTCAGGGCACACAGAATTGCAAGTCCCAACCCCCTTAAACCTATAAATAAAACATGGAGACCTTTTACTGTGCAAAACTTTATGGACATGGAACTGCAGCAAAAGGCAGGGGCTGTGTGTCCCCACATTAACTTGGAGGGGCCCCCTACTATTTAGTGAGAGGAGCAGCAGAGTGTTGGATATGCACACCGTCCCTTTAAGTGGCAAAAGAGTAAGTGCACCCTATGGTCCAGAGCAGGTCTAGCAGTGACAGAGGAAGAACCATGGCAGGAACAAGGACTGGGACTAGGTTTGGGCTTGACCACCAGCGTTCTATCATGTTAGTAAGCATGGTGCCACACATGGAGTTCCCCCTCCACTGTATTTTTTTTTATCACAGGCCAGTCTCTGTCCTGAACCATCGATCTTTAGTATCGCTATCTGCTCCCACCTAAGTTTTTATATCATGTTTGTTATTAGGTGCCCTGTCTGACCCGCCGCCCACCCTACAGTCTATAGCGGTTTCTATGTAGGTTTCTGTTGTCAAAGATTTCTATCAGTGTATTAACAAGATCAAATAGTAAAGTAAGGATTGTCATTTCTTGGCAATAAACAGTGCCACCGAGTCATAATATGAGGCCCAGCTATTCATTCAAGAGCAACATATAGTAATCTGATCAGCTTAAAAGAGACATCAACATCAGGTGGAATATAAAAACAAAAGAAGAATTCATCAAAGTAATATCTGATCCAGGGACAGAGGGATACTGCTGTAAAGGGAAGGACAGGCAAGACTCACAAGTGTAAGGTAGGGGGCATAGAGCGAATTAAGGAGGAATCCTACATGAACCCAGAGTTACCATTGCATGCAATACTAACATGAAGAATTGTGAAGTAGTCACGGCTGCCATGTTGACCCCACTCTGTCCGTTTACAAATATCCCATTGTACATACATGCCTTGGAACATGGATGTAATTGGGACAAAGTAATGTCTACATTTGCCTCTATACGAGTCCAGATCTGGTTGCCTGTGTCATGTCTGATGCTCCAAAGTTAGCAGATTTTTGTCTTAGTCTCCATGCATTATCACTGCCAAAGATGAGCCATCAGCTGATAATCAACCCCCGAGACGGCCATATTCCTTTCACCACATTACATGTAGTAAGGATTCCTCTCTGCACCATGCACCTAATTCTGCTATGACACCTATGTTTTCTCTTTGTTTCCAGCATTGACGCCCTCTGGTGGATTTAAGCAGAACATGCACCACAACGCAGGCTATTCATGTAACCCCAGCCCTGCCATATGTAAGTTACCACAGCAGAGCCCTGCCATATGTAAGTAGGGGTAACCGTAACCTTTCCTTACTCTAGTGTGTCACCCTGGAGCAGAATCACTAGAGTGAGACACACCTCGGTCTCCTGCAGCATCACATGAAGTGAGCATACAAACTTCCCTCTTGTGTATAACAAGGACCCCCAGTGACCAAACCAAAGAGCCGCTATAGGCACAGAAAGACCAAACAGATGCACTGCCTGTGGAATACGGGATCCTAATCCAGACATAGACTTGTGGAGGAGGCCCATACACGCTTCTCACCATCTCTACCCCCAACATGCTTCTCCACAGGTGCCCCATAGGTCACCCACTGCTACCATTACATCTGATGTACAACCATCTCACAACATCTGGATCACACAAATGGCTCAGAAACCTCCATCACTCTTCATTCAATTATTACAACCTACAGTGTCCCCATGTATGACCCGAGCCACTAAAAGGACAATGCCCACACCTGTACTATAGTTAATACAACTACAAACAGAGGCCGATTCTGGTCTATTCCAACATACCCCATTTGTCAAATCCTCTCCAAAATCACCCAGTTTTACAGCCCACTCACACAGCCTTAGAAATGTAAAAAGTTAAAAACACAAACTAAAAAACAGGGTGACACAATAAGTATCCTCAGTTTACTGTCCCACAACTTGAGCTGCTCTATACACTGCCATCTGGACAAAGGCCTCTGTCTGTACCCAATAGTATAAGATGGATGGGAAAGATTTGTGGAGTAAGAAGACATCTTTACTCCTTAGGCCTTCTTTAGGTGTTTGCCATACTGCACCAGTAGATGGAGCCATTGAGCAGGCTGACATCATCACACACAGTCAGCGCACAGGCTGCTATAATCGCTGTTACATCACCGCCTCCAGTACAGTACATGAAGTTACAGTGATCTGCTTCATCCAGCAGTCATAGAAGCCATGTGCTCATAGTACAGGAACAATCTCATTACATGGGAAGGCTGCAGTCTTTAGATGTTATACACAAGGTGGCGCTGTTGCTGTTTTCTATGTATTGCCTACAGTTTTGGCTGGGTGCCAAGCAATATGACTTTTCTTCGGGGAAGAGGGTTGCATGGGTGCTGATTTACTCCCAGGACACTTAAGACAATTATAGGGTTATGGTCCTTTTACACGGAACGATTGATCGTTCGTTTTTGCACGATAACGGTCGAATTCAAACGATAATCGTACATGTAAACGCAGCAAACGATCAAACGACGAGCAAAAAAATCGTTCATTTTGATCTTTCAACATGTTCTCAAATCATCGTTGATCGTTCGCAAAAAATTCGCAGATCATTCAGTGTAAACAGTCTTTCAGCAATTTCACCTATGTGTGACATAGGCTTAAACGATCGCAAAACGATCGCATAGCGAATTTTCCGTACGATGTGTCGTTCCGTCTAAACGCTGATCGTTATAAAAAAAACGTTCATTCAAAATCGTTAATCGTGCGATTGGGCGAATTATCGCTCCGTGTAAAAGTACCATTACTACAGACACTCTTTATTTGGACATAGTATGATACAATTATAGGGTTACTATAGACGCCCTTTATCTGGACGCTATATGATACAATTATAGGGTTACTATAGACACCCTTTATCTGGACGCTATATGATACGATACAATTATAAGGTTACTATAGACGCCCTTTATCTGGACGCTGTATGATACAATACAATTATAGGGTTACTATAGACGCCCTTTATCTGGACGCTGTATGATACAATAATTAGATTACTATAGACGCCCTTTATCTGGACGCTGTATGATACAATTATAGGGTTACTATAGACACCCTTTATCTGGACGCTGTACGATACAATCATTGGGTTACTATAGATGCCCTTTATCTGGACGCTGTATGATACAATTATTGGATTACTATAGACACCCTTTATCTGGACGCTATATGATACAATACAATTATAGGGTTACTATAGACGCCCTTTATCTGGACGCTGTATGATACAATAATTAGATTACTATAGACACCCTTTATCTGGACGCTGTATGATACAATTATAGGGTTACTATAGACACCCTTTATCTGGACGCTGTATGATACAATAATTAGATTACTATAGACGCCCTTTATCTGGACGCTGTATGATACAATTATAGGGTTACTATAGACGCCCTTTATCTGGACGCTGTATGATACAATTATAGGGTTACTATAGACACCCTTTATCTGGACGCTGTATGATACGATACAATTATAGGGTTACTATAGACGCCCTTTATCTGGATGCTGTATGATACAATTATAGGGTTACTATAGACGCCCATTATCTGGACGCTGTATGATACAATTATAGGGTTACTATAGACGCCCTTTATCTGGATGCTGTATGATACAATTATAGGGTTACTATAGACGCCCATTATCTGGACGCTGTATGATACAATTATAGGGTTACTATAGACGCCCATTATCTGGACGCTGTATGATACAATTATAGGGTTACTATAGACGCCCATTATCTGGACGCTGTATGATACAATTATAGGGTTACTATAGACGCCCATTATCTGGACCCTGTATGATACAGTTATAGGGTTACTATAGAGACCCTTTATCTGGACGCTGTATGATACAATTATTGAGTTACTATAGAGACCCTTTATCTGGACGCTGTATGATACAATTATTGAGTTACTATAGAGACCCTTTATCTGGACACTGTATGATACAATTATTGAGTTACTATAGACGCCCTTTATCTGGACGCTGTATGATACAGTTATAGGGTTACTATAGACGCCCTTTATCTGGATGCTGTATGATACAATCATTGGGTTACTATAGACACCCTTTATCTGGACGCTGTATGATACAATTATAGGGTTACTATAGACGCCTTTTATCTGGATGCTGTATGATACAATCATTGGGTTACTATAGACACCCTTTATCTGGACGCTGTATGATACAATTATAGGGTTACTATAGACGCTCATTATCTGGACGCTGTATGATACAGTTATAGGGTTACTATAGACGCCCTTTATCTGGACGCTGTATGATACAGTTATAGGGTTACTATAGAGAGCCTTTATCTGGACACTGTATGATACGATACAATTATAGGGTTACTATAGACGCCCTTTATCTAGACGCTGTATGATACAATTATTGGATTACTATAGACGCCCTTTATCTGGACGCTGTATGATACAGTTATAGGGTTACTATAGAGAGCCTTTATCTGGACACTGTATGATACGATACAATTATTGGGTTACTATAGACACCCTTTATCTGGACACTGTATGATACAATTATAGGGTTACTATAGACGCCCTTTATCTGGACGCTGTATGATACAGTTATAGGGTTACTATAGACGCCCTTTATCTGGATGCTGTATGATACAATCATTGGGTTACTATAGACGCCCTTTATCTGGACGCTGTATGATACAATTATAGGGTTACTATAGACACCCTTTATCTGGACGCTGTATGATACGATACAATTATAGGGTTACTATAGACACCCTTTATCTGGACACTGTATGATACAATTATAGGGTTACTATAGACGCCCATTATCTGGACGCTGTATGATACAATTATAGGGTTACTATAGACGCCCTTTATCTGGACGCTGTATGATACAATTATAGGGTTACTATAGACGCCCTTTATCTGGACGCTGTATGATACAATTATTGAGTTACTATAGACGCCCTTTATCTGGACGCTGTATGATACAGTTATAGGGTTACTATAGACGCCCATTATCTGGACCCTGTATGATACAGTTATAGGGTTACTATAGACACCCTTTATCTGGACGCTGTATGATACAATTATAGGGTTACTATAGACACCCTTTATCTGGACGCTGTAGGATACAGTTATAGGGTTACTATAGACACCATTTATCTGGACGCTGTATGATACGATACAATTATAGGGTTACTATAGACACCCTTTATCTGGACGCTGTAGGATACAGTTATAGGGTTACTATAGACACCCTTTATCTGGACGCTGTATGATACGATACAATTATAGGGTTACTATAGACACCCTTTATCTGGACGCTGTAGGATACAGTTATAGGGTTACTATAGACACCCTTTATCTGGACGCTGTATGATACAATTATAGGGTTACTATAGACACCCTTTATCTGGACGCTGTATGATACAGTTATAGGGTTACTATAGACGCCCTTTATCTAGACGCTGTATGATACAATTATTGGATTACTATAGACGCCCTTTATCTGGACGCTGTATGATACAATTATAGGGTTACTATAGACGCCCTTTATCTGGACGCTGTATGATACAATTATAGGGTTACTATAGACGCCCTTTATCTGGACGCTGTATGATACAATTATTGAGTTACTATAGACGCCCTTTATCTGGACGCTGTATGATACAATTATTGAGTTACTATAGACGCCCTTTATCTGGACGCTGTATGATACAATTATTGAGTTACTATAGACGCCCTTTATCTGGACGCTGTATGATACAGTTATAGGGTTACTATAGACGCCCTTTATCTGGACGCTGTATGATACAATTATAGGGTTACTATAGACCCCCTTTATCTGGACGCTGTAGGATACAGTTATAGGGTTACTATAGACACCCTTTATCTGGACGCTGTATGATACGATACAATTATAGGGTTACTATAGACACCCTTTATCTGGACACTGTATGATACAATTATAGGGTTACTATAGACACCCTTTATCTGGACGCTGTATGATACAATTATAGGGTTACTATAGACACCCTTTATCTGGATGCTGTATGATACAATCATTGGGTTACTATAGACACCCTTTATCTGGACGCTGTATGATACAATTATAGGATTACTATAGAGAGCCTTTATCTGGACGCTGTATGATACAATTATTGGGTTACTATAGACACCCTTTATCTGGACGCTGTATGATACAATTATAGGGTTACTATAGACACCCTTTATCTGGATGCTGTATGATACAATTATAGGGTTACTATAGACGCCCTTTATCTGGACGCTGTATGATACAATTATAGGGTTACTATAGACACCCTTTATCTGGACGCTGTATGATACAATCATTGGGTTACTATAGACGCCCTTTATCTGGACGCTGTAGGATACAGTTATAGGGTTACTATAGACACCCTTTATCTGGACGCTGTAGGATACAGTTATAGGGTTACTATAGACGCCCTTTATCTGGACGCTGTATGATACAATTATAGGGTTACTATAGACGCCCTTTATCTGGACGCTGTATGATACAATCATTGGGTTACTATAGACGCCCTTTATCTGGACGCTGTATGATACAGTTATAAGGTTACTATAGACACCCTTTATCTGGACGCTGTATGATACGATACAATTATAGGGTTACTATAGACACCCTTTATCTGGACATTGTATGATACAATTATAGGGTTACTATAGACACCCTTTTTCTGGACGCTGTATGATACAGTTATAGGGTTACTATAGATGCCCTTTATCTGGACGCTGTATGATACAATTATTGGGTTACTATAGACGCCCTTTATCTGGACGCTGTATGATACAATTATAGGGTTACTATAGACGCCCTTTATCTGGACGCTGTATGATACAGTTATAGGGTTACTATAAACGCCCTTTATCTGGACGCTGTATGATACAGTTATAGGGTTACTATAGACACCCTTTATCTGGACGCTGTATGATACAATTATAGGGTTACTATAGACGCCCTTTATCTGGACGCTGTATGATACAATTATAGGGTTACTATAGACACCCTTTATCTGGACGCTGTATGATACAATTATAGGGTTACTATAGACACCCTTTATCTGGATGCTGTATGATACAATCATTGGGTTACTATAGACGCCCTTTATCTGGACGCTGTATGATACAATTATAGGATTACTATAGACGCCCTTTATCTGGACGCTGTATGATACAATTATTGGGTTACTATAGACGCCCTTTATCTGGACGCTGTATGATACAGTTATAGGGTTACTATAGACGCCCTTTATCTGGACGCTGTATGATACAGTTATAGGGTTACTATAGACACCCTTTATCTGGACGCTGTATGATACAGTTATAGGGTTACTATAGACGCCCATTATCTGGACGCTGTATGATACAATTATAGGGTTACTATAGACGCCCTTTATCTGGACGCTGTATGATACAATTATTGAGTTACTATAGACGTCCTTTATCTGGACGCTGTATAATACAATTGATTTGCTTTACACAGAGACCTCCCTCTAATCATGTTCTGTGCCTTATAAATTCTGCAGTTCTTATCCCTCGTCCATTGTGTCTTCCCTACAGCCGCCTTAAACTTCCTAACGCTGGGAATATGTATGTAAAGTTCCTGGACATGGCTGCATGCTTGATGCGCTGGATAGTTCTCCTTCAGTCCTTGTAAAGGAAAACCAGGGACACGTCTGTTGGTCTAACCATCAAGGTATCACTCAGTATTCCACTACCTGCAAATGGGGAAGGTAAGAGGGTTTACACAGTGCTGCAGGGTCTAATGGGGTCTAAAAAATCTCAGGCTTCCCTCTTCTTCATAGAAGATGTGGGGATGAAGCACACACAGCTGGTAAAGAATTACATGACGCTAAAATGCATCCTCTCTGGAACAGCTATCACATTTGGAGTTGTGTTAGTGAACAATCCTGTTGTGATATCCCTGTGCCAGTAGATGGAGCCATTGAGCAGACTGACATGATCACACACAGTCAGCGCACAGGCGTGCTATAATCGCTGTTACATCACCGCCTCCAGTACAGTACATGAAGTTACAGTGATCTGCTTCATCCAGCAGTCATAGAAGCCATGTGCTCATAGTACAGGAACAATCTCATTACATGGGATGGCTCCAGTCTATGGATTCCCTACACATGGTGGTGCTGTTCTGCCTACATTATTTTGCTATAATGTTTTGGCTGGTGTCTAACATGACAACCATTATACATGTTCCTTTTCTTGGGTTCCAAAGAATGGCTGAGGCTTTGGGTTGGTAGTGTGCGTGCATGGTTAGGGACTAACAGACAGGCGGCAAAGGTGTGAAGTCAAGCAGGCCCAGGTCAAGTACAGGAGAGGCAGGCAGCAGCAGGAAAAGAGTGGGAACAAACACAGAATACTGAACACTAGCACAAACACCTTCGCTTGGAACACTAAGGAACCCATAGCTCACGCTGGCTGGAGTGATTGTGGCTTCATAATAGATCAGGTGATGGAAGAGGAAGGATTTAAGTGTGTCAATTCTTTCAGCGGAGAGCGGAGGCGCCTTATACTTATCATTGAGACAATGAGGCAGGCGGAATTCTGAGCGGAGTTCATGGTGGGGATTTCATTTTGTCGCAGTGTGATTGGTGCTTAAGGGACTTGGAGGGTACGCACATGTGCCCTACAGGCAGATTCTGGGATGGCAGCCGCAGCACCACCACCAAGAGGTAAGAGCAAGCTCCATTCAGAGAATGTAACCTAATGATTGTGCCCATTGGGTGGAGCAGTACACTGAGAGGTATGGACCGTGCTCATGCGCAGTCAACTAGGCCATAACATGCCTCTATGTATAACCAAGGTACTTCTTTCCCACATAATTAGAACCCAGTGTAGACATGGTTCCCTGTTACAGGTTTTGCACTGGGGCCTAAAAGCTACACGTTACCCCTTTGTCTCTGTCAAACCTGCTGTGGCCTCAGTGATTGGCTATGTAGATTGTGATACATATTGTGAAGTGCCAATTTGTTTGAAGGCCGACACCTCTTACATTACATTTGAGGCATCTTACTTCAGGCTGTTTCAGCATTAGATATGTAAAGTATTAGAAATTTACAGAACTTTTCCATGGGTTCACATTATGAATGCACAATGTGTACACAGCCTGTCTGGATGGAATGGTATGCCAATGTATGTGGGCACAAATACCATTGAATTTAATGCCTCGACTGTAGTTTTCTAGTAACCTTCTAGTATTTTAGTGACCTTCTAGTGACTCTAAAAAGCAAAGCACACAGCACTTTTAAACCCCAGAAAATACACAAGTACATTTGGGAACATAGTCGACTACATTCAGGCCATTTAAGTCAATGGGGCCTGTGCCATTATGTACTTGTATATGTGGACATTCCATTTTGACCGGTTAATGTTGTATACGATGGGTTTGCACATAAGTAATCTGGACCCAGCTTAAGCTGCCTTTCCCATAGGGCACCAGGACCTCGGTACACCTATAGCTGCTCTTCTAGAATTTACATTTGACTTTACTTTCTACTTTCTTTAACACCAGGAAGACAGGATGCTACAGTATATAATGGACTGATATGTGACGTGCATAATGAGCCTCTGCCGTTTACACGAATAGAAGCCATTACAACAAGTGCATTACTGTAATTCACATAACACTGTTATCACTCCCCTGATCCTGAACTAAGTGTCCTTTTATTTGCCCATAAGTCTGTTTATCTGAGGATGAAAAAGTCTCCTCTGGTATCGCTGATGTCCATTATACAGCCAGATCCCTTCAATGTGGCATCTAGTAATAAAATAAGTTTGCTGCACACTGTCATATGTAAGCCACAACGCCTTATAGTCTTGGACGAGGGGGAAATATCTCAAGTACACTACTTGAGACCGACCCCACAACCCCTACCCTTTAAAGGGTTTGCCCAGCGAAAATCTTTTTCTTTCAAATCAACTGATATCAGAAAGTTATACAGATTTGTAATTTACTTCTATTGAAAAAATCTCAGGTCTTCCCATACTTATCAGCTGCTGTATGTCCTGCAGGAAATGTTGTTTTATTTTCAGTCTGACACAGTGCTCTCTGCTGACATCTCTGGCCGAGACAGGAACTCTGTCTCGGTTTTATATGAATCCCCATAGAAAACCTCTCCTGCTCTGGACAGTTCCTGTCTCGGCCAGAGATGTCAGCAGAGAGCACTGTGTCAGACTGAAAATAAAACACCATTTCATGCAGGACATACAGCAGCTGATAAGTATGGGAAGACTTGAGATTTTTTAATAGAAGTAAATTACAAATCTATATAACTTACTGACTTACTGAAAAAGATTTTAGCTGGACAATCCCTTTAAAGCCTTGAAGATCTTTGTCTACTATATGTATGACAGGATTTCCTGCTGTTCATGTAACTCACTCCATTTACATACTTTGCAGGAGACATAGACATAGCATTCCCTCATACCCCCTACCATAGTGCATTTCTGCTTAGTGTACAGCAGGGATTTATGTCAAAATGACTGGAGTCCCTGCTCCTCTGTTTGTGGAAGATTACTAAAATTACTAATTCTTTTACCCTCCTGCCTGTGGCCGTGGAATAAGATTTTCCTCTACATCCTCTAGTGACCCCAAAGTGGCCAATATAGCACTACAGAGGAGCGGTTCACTCCTTGAGAAAGTATGCATGAAACATATTGGTGAGTGAGATGGAGGGACATTGTGTGTCCTGGGGTACATGGCTCTCATTGTGTGTTAACATGTAAAGTTGTGACTATTTGGGCAATTTAGTCATTAACTTTTAGTGACATAGACCTACTGACCATTTACCTCTTGCATTTGCACTTTAGGCATGGGATGTTTTGTCTGTGAATTGATATGGAGTCCGTGTACATTGTTTCCCCTGTTCATTTATAATACTCATTCATGATATTTTATGTTTGTGCCACTCCACCTTGTTTTTAAGTGTTTATGTGTCTATATATGTTATTTATGGGAATATTTAGGAATCATAATACATTAATAAAATGTCATTCTGTGGGGATTTTGGTTGTTATTTAGTCAAATAAGGAGTTTTTTTTATCACTTAGAGGTTGGATGGCTCCTTAGTAAGTACAGGGCCAAAATGATGAGACTTCCTGCTCCTCTGCTTGAGTGGGAATGTAAAGATACTCACCTGCTCCCTGCTTCTATCTGTGGCCAGGCCTGGAAAAGGGATTTCCTTTACAGCCTCTAATGACCCCAAATTGGCCACATGAGCGCACCATGTGGTGGTGTGGTGCTGGCCACATAAAGGAGCAGGGAACTGGTAAGTATTATATTATTTAGAGGCTAAGTAACTTTTCAATAAGTACAAAAGCAGGTGCTCCTGTCAAAATGGCAAGAGTCCCTGCTTCTCGTCTTGAGGGAGTGTAAGAATTCTCCCTTTTTTCTGTGGCCAGGCCTGGAACAGAGTTTCCTTCTGCAGCCTCTAGAGGTCTCAAAGTGACTACTAGAGCACTGGAGAGGAATATGCCGGTGTGGTCTTGGTCACAGACAGGCTTGGGGAAGGCTTGTTAAAGGCCAAAACGTTGTATTGTGGTGTGACGTAAAGACTGATATCACTGAAGTGCTGTCTTTTTCATTATTTGGACTGTTAAAAACATGGCAATCCCAGCTCCTCTGCTTAAGGGAGAATGTAAAAATACCTACTCCCTGCTCTTGTCTGTGACCAGGCCTAGGATGGGGATTTCCTAAGTAGCCTGTAAAGACCTCTAATTGGCTACTAGAGGAAGACACCTGTCTGGTCCTGGCCACAGCTGGGACCAGGTGAGTATCACATCACCTAGAGGCAGAGTGACGGAAGCAGGAAGTGGGTAAGTATCACATCACCTAGAGGCTGAGTGGCCCCTCGGTAAGTACAGGATCAGGCAGTGGGTGAGTATTACATTACTTAGACGCTGAGTGACTCCTCAGTAGGTACAGGAATCTTTAATAGAATTTCCAAAGCAAATCACCAAAGATTCACATTTTCTACCAATTAGGAAAGAGTCTGCTTCGATTTGTTAGGGTATGTTTACACTAGGGAATCAGCAAGGAATTTCAGCAGAGTTTGCATCGTGGATTCCGCTTTAAAATCTGCCTGTCCCATGGATTCCATGGGATTTCTGAAGCATGGGATTTCTGAAGGCCATTGAAATGTCAATTCTTTGGGTGAATGACAGACTGTGCTTGAGAAATCCCATAGAATCAATAAAACAGGCAGAATTTCAAGCGGAATTTGCAGTGCGAACTCCACTTGAAATTTCTCGCCAATTCCGTGGTGTCAACAGGCCCTTAGAATGAAGGCCTCGTCTGGATGTAGGATGTAGACATTGCAGAAGATGGTCTCAGAGACACAGTATCAGTAGTGCAGCCTCAGGCTTAGGGCCTGTCATTGTGATTGATCATCTCTCATCCTATGAAGAAAGGATATGCTATACATCCTGAAACGCGTCTGAAGGGTTGCAGTATATTACTTAGCCACCAAGACATATATACCCGTCACCTATCCACACGCATGCAAGACGTGCACTGCATGCAAAGCACCTTATCCAAGAACCACAGGGGGGACTCCTCCTGTGCACCTGGATCTGCATGAATGAACGCTGAATACTGAACCAGCCTCCCGTATGGGAAAACAAATCTGATACAAAAAACAGCTCAGCAGCGGAGAGAGTGGAGGACGCCAGTTACCGTGTCACAGACATCGCACCTACAGGAGCTCCTATATCTGCAGAGACTGGTGAGGGGTGGATATCCACCATACAGATTTACCTAACTCTTCATACATTTGCTCTATTAACAGTGACAGGTGAACGGGAACTTAACAACACAGTATGCGGTAAAGCAAGGGCCCTGCACCGCTTTTTCAATTTCAAGAGTGCCAATACTCATCTTTTAATATACTTATTTTAATATACAAGTTTTGATATATATGATTTAATACTGCATGGTGAAATAGTGATACGATGATGAAATATTAATACGAGAATCAATACATATAGTTAATCAAATATGCAGATAGACCAACAATAAGAATATATGTTGTCATTTGACTGTATATATATATATATATATATATAGTTTTTTTTATTTAGTTTTTTTTATATGCTGTATTATTATTTTACATTCTCATTTTTTCTTTTTTTCCTTTTATATATAAAACTGGATTTTAACTGGATTTAACCTGAAATTTATGACATTCATTGTGTGTTGACCAAATCAGAACACATTATTCCGATTTACCTATGCCAATTGTCTTTTGAGAGCCTACCACCTTCTTTTCTCAGGATGTAGACATTGCAGAAGATGGTCTCAGAGACACAGTATCAGTAGTGCAGCCTCAGGCTTAGGGCCTGTCATTGTGATCGATCATCTCTCATCCTATGAAAACATACTGACATACGTTTTTGAGGGCTCTTTTAAGAAGCCAAAGCAAGCCATTGAATGAAGTAAAGACGTGTTCGCCATCCCAGGCTGCCTCAAACAACTTCTGTATTTCCCTTCCGTACGAATGAGATCCTTTTCAATAATTCAGCAAGTGACAACTTTGAAGCTAATTGACACTAATGGCAGAACAATGGCGGCGTTAATTGTGCAGCTCGTCTGTGAGCCGTAATGGGAATTGTAGAGCTCCTCAGAGCCCGGACTCATGACACCGCCATTAAGATTCTTGGCTTGTTGGACGAGGATAAATCATGTTTAATATCAGTGAATAAATAATTCAGGTCAGAGCGTTCTGTGTGGGGGAGAAGGCAGAGCGGAGAGGGTTAAAGGAAGGAATCCTGAGGTCGATAAGTGATAGCGGGGCAGCCCTATACTGGGGCACCACATCCTGTACACCTCACTGCTGGATGACAGGCTGCTGTTCACACTGTCAGCGCTCATTTGCTCCTTGTTCCCCCCTCGCTGCCGGCGCTATTACACACGTCGGCAGAGAGCAGGTGAGTACAGAGAAGGCCGCCTGGGTGATTGCTAGATTGTCCGGGCAGCCCATGAGGACAGCGGTGGTCTTCTGCCGCCGCTCCTATTCAACATGTTGAATGACGAACGACAGCAACGATTATCCAACATAGTTCATGTCGGCTGATCATTGCCTTCTATTACACAGGACGACTAGCGGCCAATTGCGCCCGATAATCGTTCCATGTAATATGGCCTTTACACTCTAATTTCCCTATGTCATCCCCACACACCAGGGTCAGTCTCATAGGAAGCTAACCAGTTATGTTTGATGTTATCTCCTGAGCTGCTGTATCTAAATCTATCATGTGCGATACTGTCAGCTGAGCTCTGTATTTAAAGGGGTAGTTCAGAAAAAAAATCTTTGAAATCAACTGGTGCCAGAAAGTGGCAGAGATTTGTAATTTACTTTTATTTGTAAAAAATAAAGTCTTCCAGTACTTATTAGCTGCTGCATGCCCTGCAGGAAGTGGTGTATTCTTTCCTGTCTGATACAGTGCTCTCTGCTGACACCTTTGTCCATAACACGAACTCTCCAGAGTAGTAACAAATCCCCATAGAAAACCTCTCCTGTTCTGGACAGTTCCTGACATGGACAGAGGTGGCAGCAGAGAGCACTGTGTCAGACTGGAAGGAATACACCACTTACTGCAGGACATACAGCAGCTCATAAATACTGGAAGACTTGAGTTAGTTTTTTTTTAATAGAAGTAATTTATAAAATCTATATAACTTTCTGACACCAGTTAATTTGAAAGAATTTGCTGAACTACCCCTTTAAGTGTATCATGTGTGATACTGTCTGCTGAGCTCAGCATATCAAAGTCTGTTAATTTTTGTTACCATCTGCTGAACTGTTGTATCTAAGCCATCATGTGTGAACTGTGTCTTGAGATGTCTGCTGAGCCACTGTATCTAATCCAGTTGAGTGCTGCTGCTGAGCTTTGTATTTAAACTTGTCATGTGTAATATTGTTTGCTGAGCTGTGTATCTAACCCTATGATGTGTCATACTGTCTGCTGTATCTAAGCCTATTATACAGTATATGATACTGTCTGCTGATCTGCTGTATCTAAGCCTATTATATATGATACTGTCTGCTGATCTGCTGTATCTAAGCCTATTATGTCTGCCATCATCCTGTCTAATACCCCTGTATAGATACGAACAGTCGCCTCTTCCTGCGGCGCCCGCGGTCCCAGGGTGCCATGTTTTATATAACATGTCTGACTTGATGTTCCGGTTTAATGCTGCAGGTCACATGACACAAGGAGCATTTTAGGAATCTTCACACACCCTGAAGTGTTCCCAACAACGTGACGGCTGAGATCTGTCCGTTCACCTGTCACCGGCCAAGTGTCTTCTTATAATCCAGCCTGAGGCGTCCAGGAGTCCATATACAGGGCTCTGCTGACAGGTGGATGATCTACTGCACACAGACTGGACAAGCTGGGGGCAGACATGCTGGAGTGTGTTCACACAGCACGTTCCTGCTAATCCGGGGTTTACAAGCTATATTAGGCTGTGTGCCAAGGCTAATATATTGCAAGACATGACACCAGGGCCGGCGCCAATCTGTCAGCAATTACTTAGTGAGATTAAGAAGCCTCCACCTCAAATACTGGGTATAACCATATGATGTCAGCCAACCTGTGCCCCCATACAGAGAACCAGGCAGAGTGCCCTCATATACCGTGCCCACTTGAGAGTGCCCTCATATACAGTGCTCACAAGAAAGTGCCCCATATACAGTTCCCACCAGAGAGTGCCCCCGTATACAGTGCCCACCAGAGAGAGTGTCCCCATATACAATGCCCACTAGAGAGTGCCCCATATACAGTGCAGAAAAAAGTGCCCCATATACAGTGCCCACCAGTAAGTGATCTCATATACAGTGCCCACCAGACCCTGCCCCCATATACAATGCCAACCAGAATGCCTCATACAGTGCCCATCAGAGTTCCCCCATATACAGTGCCTGTCAGAGAGTGCCCCCATATAAGTGCCCGTCAGAGAGTGCCCCCATATAAGTGCCCATATACAGTGCCCACCAGAAAGGGCCCCATATACAGTGCCCACCAGAGAGTGTCCCATATACAGTGCCCACCAGAGAGTGGCCCTATATACAGTGCCCACCAGAGAGTGACCCCATATACAGTTCCCATGAGAGAGTGACTGCATATACAGTGCCCACCAGAGAGTGACCCCATATACAGTGCCCACCAGAGAACGCCCCCATATACAGTGCCCACCAGAGAACGCCCCCATATACAGTGCCCACCAGAGAGTGACCCCATATACAGTGCCCACCAGAGAGTGACCCCATATACAGTGCCCACCAGAGAGTGACCCCATATACAGTGCCCACCAGAGAGTGACCCCATATACAGTGCCCACCAGAGAGTGACCCTATATACAGTGCACACCAGAGAGTGACCCCATATACAGTGCCCACCAGAGAGTGACCCCATATACAGTGCCCACCAGAGAGTGACCCCATATACAGTGCCCACCAGAGAGTGACCCCATATACAGTGCCCACCAGAGAGTGACCCCATATACAGTGCCCACCAGAGAGTGACCCCATATACAGTGCCCATCAGAGAACGCCCCCATATACAGTGCCCTTATATAATCTATGACCGGCCGCTCTGACTGGACAGATTCCCAGTTGCAGTAGACTCATCAGACTTTTCTGTCTCCTGGTTTAAAGAATTTGCAGGAACCTACTAGGACCCACCTAAGCTGTGTACCCAGCTCGGGCAGGAAGGAAGCAGTGGTGCCGGGTGCCTGATAATCCTGATACCATATAGTATAGGTGTATGGATGAAGAGCTCCTAAAACTATGGGGTCTGTATGGGGATTGGGGGGCGGGATTGTCCCAAACGGATAATCATGAGCAAACACCGATCAAAGTATCAACATATTTATTGTATCATCGTAGTCCAAAAACATGCCGATAATGGCCTCATTCGGATGTTTGTTTTTCTGTATGTTGCTGGTTTTCTTCAGTGAACTTCAATCTGTGGTGTTCCAGCTGTTGCAAAACTACATCTCCCAGCATGCAACAGCTGGAGTGTCACAGGTTGAAGACCTCTGTTACAGACTATATTGTATACTGAAAAGTTCTGCCATTGCTCTGTATACATTATGCTATATACATCTCTGCGTACTGTCATTGAATGAAAAACATGTTATTAGTCTGTTAAGATGGTGAGGAACCATCTTGATACCATCCTACCCACACAACTGTGGAGCCCTGATGCCACCCACGCAGATGTAAGAGCGGCAGGAAGAGTGGGTGGGCTCTAAGCCTCAACAATGAATATTCTCATTCACTGACAGCAAGCATGCTTGAATGGTGACAGATTGATACACACAGAATTGTTCATCCCTACATAAAGTCTCAGAATTTTGCGGAAGACCCATTTTGCAATTCGAATCTCCGCAGTGCAATCTCAGAGAATGGAAATAAGGACCAATTCACATGTGTAAGTACCTTCTATTTATAGTGTACTGTCACTTTAATAAACTTTGGACACATCAGTAGTGTGATTGGTCAGGTTTGTTGCCTTCAGACCACCACCGATTAATACAACGAGTGGGGAGAGAGGTGCACGGCGAGTAACACTTCTCCTCCTGCTCTCCATCTATGGGACCGAGGCAGTCCCAAAGGCTTACATTATGAGACTCTCTTAGTCACGTAAAGAGCAGAGAGAGGACACGCATAACATGTACTTCTACCTACACCTGACAAAACATATGACTAGCAGCTAACTTTATTAAGGCATGCAACTGACCTTCCTTTGCCCTTGTCTACTTGCTTATTCCTTCTGGGCTGGCCACCTGTTTCCCAATCCCCACCTTTCCAGCTACCCCCTTCTTTCTCAAGGTGCAGCCACCATGTGGCCACTGCCCTCTTGGGACCCCTTCCCCTACAAGCCAGCTAAATAAAATACACAATGCCCCCTAGGCCTTATTGTCTCAATCACTATATGGAGTTAATATCTTTTTTTTAGTGCATTGAAAGTTCGGACCCTGTACACACCAGCAGAACATACAGGGGGCCAGCCTTCCCTGCAGCCATGACTCCTCTTATAGCATCAGAGGAAGAGAAACACATCCTCGGACCCCCAGACTGGCACTTTACAAGGATATTTAGTAGGTCCAAAAGTTGTCCATCTCCATTACAGCACTGTATACACTACAGAGATGTAGAGCTTGGATATGGCATTGTACACACTTCCCTACAGTCTGATTCCTTGACTCATCCATGTTTTAAGAGGTAAGTGACCATCCCTTCTTCTAAGCCCCCGACCGGCACCTGGCATGGAAAGTTTTTGCATTTAGCAGAACAAATGTGAAATAAATGAGGTAGATCAGCAGTTTATGGTTTGATTTTCTTGTCCTCTTTGCAGAGCACCCTTATTGGAGGTAAAGAATGAGCCATCTTGAAATATGAAGAAGACTTCGCAATCGATATCCCAGTCTAGTCCGACCTCTTTCTCTTCCAAGATTCTTGAAATTTAGTGATACGACTTGAAAACGTCATGAGATGCAGTACCTATGGTGCAGCAGATAGACCCCAGGAGAGTATCAAGAAAATAAAAGGACCATCTTGTAGCTTTCACATAAGGCAATGAATGGTTAGCCCCAGCAGTGGTCCTCTGAATTCCAGGGAGTAGTCCTCAGAATACATCTCTGGTCTTTTGGAAAATGTAAGTGACTCTTGAGTAAAGTAAAGTGCTTTATATGTTGATTCCTAGAGAGAGAATATAAATAGTACATTACTTCTTATTGCTTGTGACGTAGTATTAGTAGCAGTAATAACTGTAACTGTAGAAGTAATAATGCTACGACTAAATAATATTAGTACTGTGTACACTGTGAACTTCAGAATAAACCAGTATGCAGTAAGCGCCTGAGCTCCCCCTAGTGGTGGCTACAGGCAGATAAAATTAGTTATGCAGTGTAACCCTAGCAACCAGACAGACAAGATCAATATTGAGTGATATTCTGCCCCCAGCAAGGAGTCCCATGTATCATATAAAAATCAACACTTTAAAGGGGTTGTCCTTACAACAACACATCCACAGGATAGGAGATAAATGTATTTCCCAGTGATTTCAAGGAGGGACATCCAAGGTCTCCTTTCTGAATGGAGCGGTGGCCATGCTTGCACGCTGCCACTGTGAAATGTCAGAAGTTTGTCCAAATGAAAGTTATCCTTTAAGGTGAAGCGAGTAAGTGCTCGGGCACTCCATACATACACGTGTATGATTATAAGATAAGTATTAGCGGGACACTTTAATCTCCCTGATTCATACACTCAGCGTTACGTAATGCAGAGATCTCTACAGGACATGCCGAAATCAGATCATTTCCTGTCCGCTTCACCCATACAAGTAAGAACTATATTATATCTATATCCTCCAATATACAACTCTATCTATTATTTAAAAAAGAACAGCTTTACCTAAAACGCTAACATAAGATATCCTGGAATCCATTTGCATGAAGAGCCCTTAGATGAATTCAGGAGAGTACACACTTCTCCTGACTAATGCTCTACAGTCATATATCAACAGCAAGTAATCCTTCAGCTTTGATATGACAATGCATTCCCCCTTTTAAATGTGTATTTTTTCTTTAACCCCTCACATCTCAGAAGGATTGGTAATACCAACTATCCTTGAATATTGTTGCGCAGAAAGGGTATAAACACACACACCATATACGCAGCGTATTTAATGCTGCGATACGCAGCAAATACGCAACAAATACGCAGCAGATTAGATCTAAATAACTAAACACAGCATCAAATCTGCACCATCAAATCTGCTGCAGATCTGCTGCGTATACGGTGTGTGTGTTTGTACCCAAATACACCAGCTCACATCTTTAGTGTCCACAGTTCATGCGCACATTGTGCTATTCTAACACGACTTTCCACTACTTTACTATCATCCAGTCTAAAGCAACCGCCCTTTCCTGGAGGGCCGCCCTAGGCAAAGGCCTTTTAATCCTAATGGGAGATCCAGCCCCAGGTAGTTTGTGAATGCAGTCTATAATATCTTAAGGTTTCAGATTGCACAGCAAAGCATCCTGCAATTACTATTGTATCCATCGATGAAAAAATTGAAAAGTCAGGTCTTTGTATTTTTTTTAATGAGTTTGAAAAGTGCTGCAAAATCACAGTTGGTTTATGGCATGTGTAGAATAGAGCCGGCGTCCGCTTTGTGTCGTCTGTCACTAAGCTAACCCATATGGAAAAACAAACTATTGACCATTGTCTTCTATTTCGAGCCTGTTTGTCAGCTCATTTGCAAAACATGTACAGATTTTTTAGATCGGCGTCCATGTTTGCCACTATCACTTCTGTAAATATTCACACATGATTTGCATTTCTATGATTTTGTTTTACCTCCTGACAGATCTACATATAGCTGTGCAAACAACCTCATAGTAACAAGGCGGCTGAAAAAAAGGGCTCCCAGGATGCCACACATTGTAATATGACTGACGTGGACCCTAGACCTCCAGGCCCTGGTAAAATAGTTGGAATATATCTGGCAACAAACTTCATGCTGAATGTATTATTGTTCTTGTTTCTATCTCACAAGCTCCTCAATAAATGCAACTTCCTGTCATGTGACTTCCACCTAGGAATGTGCCACATGACAGAGGCCTACTGAGGTTGCCAAGGAAACCCCAGAGCAAGCACAACACTTACATGGCCGCAGCAGTTTGCAAAACAAAGTTTATATTAGGTTGTAAGATTATTATAGCTAGCTACATAATTAGTAAAAAGACTGGGGGGGGGGGGGGAGAGCGATATACTGATGGGGGGGGGGGAGCAGTGACCACATGTCAGCTATGTCAATTCTAGGGATATCCAGGAATCACAGCATAGTGACTGAGTAGGCATCTTTCTTTGATATATTACTATCACAGCCACATACAGACAGGTTTCAAACTGGTGGTAGTTCAGGATTTCCGAAAAATACAGCATAGCTAGATCATCCGGACAGCCCATAGCGTATAGCACCGGTCTGCTGCCGCCGCTCCTATACCACGGTGCGACAGCAGCAGAGTGTTGCTATCTAAGTCGTTTTTCTTTCAACATGTTAAAAGACAAACGACTGCAACTATCAATAGACATCGTTCATGTCAGCTGATCGTTGCTTTCTATTACACAGGACAATTATCCGCCATAACGGCCGATATCAGCCAACAATCGTTCTGTGTAATAGGGCCTTAAGTGTTCTATTTATCTGCAGCGCCACCCTAGGGAATAACACTTTGCTCAATTAAACCAATAGATTGTCTGCGTAAGGACAGGATAGGTCCTCCAGAACAAGAGACGCTCTTTGTAGCTTCTCTTTATTTTGGCCAAAAGATAAGGATTCTGATCAGAGGACCTCTTTCTAGTAATATAGAATTCCCTAATAGAGTATGACATTCTGTTCTTGGTAAACACTTTATATACTAATATAAAAAGTCAGAGCAATGACACATTTGTTAAACTCAAGTAAAATACCTTCATGCTCCAGTATTTTCCCACACGTTTCATAGACCTTCGCGAAGTATAAGCAGCAATGTCGTAAATGGTTTACCAAAACCAAGGGCCATGAGAAAAGTGTTGAAATGTAGAACAGTATGAATAAAAATAAATAAATAAATAATAAACATAAAAATAGATTTAAAAAAATCCTATTCATTTTCCCCAGAGATTCTGGCACAAGTTGGGGCTTATCCAGCAGGTCCCGACCTGCCTTCTGTTAACATCCATATAGAAAATTCAGATTATAAAAAAAGATAAATAAAAGCTAGAAAAAGCGATCAGAATTCCAGTTCCAGCTCTTCATAGGTAACTTCCACGTTGAACGTGTACCAAAATATCCATAAAACAATACTGAAGCAGAGGGCAATAGCCCCAGAGTAGACAAAGAAGTCCCAAGAACTGAATTTGGCAAAAAGTCCTAAGAGTAGGAGGATAATCCCTGTGATATCGACCAATATGGCCAGGTACAGTATGAAAGAACAACGGCCAGCGATTCTGGAGAACCCCATGGTGGAACCGAGGCGTCAATGCCCGGAGAGATCTTCTCACGTTCGTGGCAGATCAAAATAATAACACCTTGCCCCGTCATTGGTCTATTTAAGCACGAGGATGTGACATGTTTACGGGGTGCGATGTTCTGCATGTTCAGACACAAGTCGGTTATGTCAGACTCAGAATACCTGGTGGATGACTCAAGGTGCTTTGAAAAACAAACTAAAGTCTTGTGCTCAGGCCTCAGCAATGTGTTACAGGAACATTACATTCAGTTACAGACTCACATAGCTATGGTTTACCGCTAAGGAATTTCTTGGGCTTAAAAGAAAGAAACAAATTACAAAAATGTGAACACAATGGATCCGACTGAGGCTTCATCTTATTTTGGTTGTACTACGTGTAATGGAATGTGACCATAGTGTTGGCCTTACTCATCCTCTTCAGACATCCACTGGTCTTCACCCTCCTTTGCCCCATGTAAACTGAGTATCCCTTCTTCCCTTAAAATGGTCATTTTTGCTGTATTACCCAATTCCTCCATAAGTGTGCATGTTTATATCCAGGAGCTACCAGATACATTGGGTGCGGTTTCTTCTCGTCCATTGTATCAGACTGGTGAGAATCCAACTAGAGGACAATCCGGGTGCACGGTCAACAAGTTTAAGTCTATGGCCAAATATAGCAGGTAGGTGTTAAGATGGCCATACACTGGCCTAATATTACAACTATCGCTCTATATCACAGGTGTAAAACCCCCCACCTTCCAGTTGTTGCAGAACTAAAATTCTCGTCATGCATGCATAGCCAAAGCTTATCCCGGCCTGATGGAAATTGTAGTTTTGCAACAGCTTGAGGGCCGCGAGTTTGAGCCCACATGCAGCCACAGCCCGGCAGGATTTCATCTCTCAGAGCACAAAAAGATTGGGCAGCTGAAAACCAACGTGAACAAGCCTTCACTGATTTCTACCAAATGTGTTGCCAGCATTACTCACCTTGTCTGGTTCTGGCATTGTGTTCCACAGCAGACGGCCAATGGTTTTGACCGGATGAGGCTGTCAACCGGATGCTTCCTTCTCTCCAAATCCTGGTCTTCACAATAGTCCTTCTGACTTAGGATCCACTGAATTGTCAGGTTGCTAAAGCAATTGATGCCTGAACATGATGTCAGGCCTGGTTGGTCCTGTCATGCCAGGCCTGGTTTTTGAGGTTCATTCCTGGCCTGGCCTTCGTTTCTACTGCTTTCCATCTTGCATGTTTTATTTTCATCTTGGCTTTGACCCTTGACTACATTGCCCACTACACTCCTGCCATGTCCTGTGGCCTGTCGCACCTTGACTGCTGATCCCTGATGACACTTCAACTGCATCAGTTCCTTAATGCCATAATCCAGGACTACTCTTCCCACTTCAGGGGTTAAAAGGGAAAAATGGGGATCTCTTTTATTGTACACCCTAGTCTAGTCAGTGCCTAATGGATTGCAGTTTAGAGAATCCACAATCCAGGATGTAACGGTGGGCACTCAGTACACATGTTTCCTTAAGGTTGATGGTTTAATATGTACGTCCTTCCACAACTCTTTCCATATTACGGATTAATCATGCTCAAGTGAGCCATTGAGCTTCCTGTCTAGTATAAGTTTGTAAGTTCATCTGACTTTGGAGACCTGGCATACTCTTGATCTCTTCCTAGTTGTGTTCTCTATGGAGTGTCGAGACTTTTCCAAGTTGGTTATTTCCTCATAACATAACTTTCACTTCATATTCTGGAACTTTTTTTGATTACCTATCGGGAACCTTGGCCACTAAATAACCATGGTACAGCCTGCTGACCTGCATTAGTCATGACCATATAGCACCAAGCCAAGATTATTTCATTTCACTAGGAGGATCCCAGTAAATAAAGCTGTCCATGAGAACAAGTGAAGAGAGAGGATGGAAAGGACTATGAATTAGTTGGGAACAATTATGGAAATCATGAAATGTAACATTACTGGCTGGTCATTGGATGGTGGAACCTGGCTTTGGCTTATTAGTTGTCTTCTTGGATCATAACTGTGGCTCCTAATACACAGATACCTCCAGGACTTAGGGACAATTGTCGTGCGAAAAATCGTTAAATCCTTTGAATTTAAATTATAATAGTTCGGTGTAATTGCAGGCAATGATCGAAAAATCGTTCGTATGTCGTTGATTGTTGATTTAGATCTGAACCTAAAATTATTGTTAATCGTTCGCAAATCGTTCAATCAAGTTTCGCATTTGTTCACTAATCGTTCAGTGTAATTGCACTTTGTTCATGGTTTTGCTGGGATCAGAAGGAGTAAACGATCATAGTAACGATCGTAACTAACAACTATCCTTATGTGTAGAGATGAGCGTTCGGGTTCGGGTCCATCCGAACCCGAACTTTCGGCATTTGATTAGCTGGGGCTGCTGAACTTGGATAAAGCTCTAAGGTTGTCTGGAAAACATGGATACAGCCAATGACTATATCCATGATTTCCACATAGCCTTAGGGCTTTATCCAACTTCAGCAGCCACCGCTAATCTAATCCCGAAAGTTTGGGTTCGGATGGACTCCAGCATACTCGAGGTTCGCTCATCTCTACTTCTGTGTAATATGGTGAATGATTTCAGGTTAACGATAAACAATCTCATTTGCAATCGTTGATCGTTAGTCTTCAATCATTAAAAATCGTTCCGTGTGCAATTTGTCTTTTCTCTTTT
The DNA here is from genome assembly GCF_027789765.1 of Dendropsophus ebraccatus. Taxonomy (NCBI): domain Eukaryota; kingdom Metazoa; phylum Chordata; class Amphibia; order Anura; family Hylidae; genus Dendropsophus; species Dendropsophus ebraccatus. Next base: position 64,780,952 of record NC_091467.1, on the reverse strand, counting down.
GAAACAAAGGGGTTGGCCATGATTTTCCAACCCCTATACACCACAGATTGATGTTTGACTCTTCTACAAGTGGCGGTTTCGGCCATTTAAAGTCTAAGGTGCATGGGAACTTGTAGAGTAGAATAGAATGACCAGCAGGTAGTCACAAGAAAAAGCATATGGACACTTATCAATGTCGTATGGTATGAAGAACTAGGCGTACTGGGGATGATGAATTGGATGATGATGACAAATGAATTATGGTGGATACTCTGAATAAAAGCTGCTGGTCAGAATAATGTTATTGGGTAGACGTTCTGTTGAGGATGAGATCACACTGTTAGTACTGGAGCGTGGTTATTTCTAAGTTAGAGGACTGGTTTAGAAGGTTGGTGGGGGGCGCTGTTGCATTGAAGTCTACGGAAAATGATTACTGTGAGTGTGGTGAATGCTGGTAATACAACTCAGTCACTATGCATTACATCTCCTGATCTTACTTAAGATTTGCATTGAGTTTTCTGAATCCCTTTGGACTAGACCCCTGCCATGGAAAGGACAGTACTGCTTGTATAGGGGCTGCATAACAACCACCACATTTCAATCCTTGTATAAATACTGATAAGGTATAAGTCTCTGTCACACTTCTGGGTGGGGCACGCTAGTCCAGGTAGAGGTGCAGCTCATACTGTTGTTTTCTGCATTCATAACATTTCCATCTGATGGCGACAACAATGAAATATCTTATTGTGTACCGCCAGCATTACTGAAAGAGTAGTAGATGTTTGAAACAATCTTCCAGCAGATATGGTCTCTTTCTGCCGACAATCTTCTATGTTTCTATTACCCAGAAAAGGCTCTTTGGTGAAGATAAATTCACCACAACAGCCTTATATCAAATAAGAGTGGGAGATCTGTGGTAGATGTGTATACAAGGCTTCTCCACCTGATGGATATAGGCTGAACCAACACTACTATATGCAGGAATAGCAGTCCCATAACTTTAATAATTATAGAATCGCTCTCTCTATATACTGAGGCAGTCGGAAAGCAGCGTGCGGCTCCAGGACGACCAACCTGGAATCCGTCCACGATACTCACATCTCTTGCTTATAAGACAAGAACAAACAGGAGTCCTGTGACTGACCAGGAAGTGGATTTTACACCCTCGGTGACAACTTTCACCTCCTGATGTTAACCCCCCCACACCTGTCCTGTCAGCAGGAGGCAGAGCGTCATCTCACAACAAATCAGGCGATACCTTTCGGAGGCTAACTGAGTATATTTGATTGTAAGCTTTCGAGAGTCTAGCTCCCTTCGTCGGACCCTAACATCATGTTTGGCGAAGGGAGCTAGACTCTCGAAAACTTACAATCAAATATACTCAGTTAGCCTCCAAAAGGTATCGCCGGATTTTCTACTGATTTCTATGGCTAACACGGTACAACAATACTTTACTATCTCACAACAAATACACGGGGTATGTTACCTGTTAAACTGGAAACATACATTTTACCTTGTACTGAGTCACAGCTTGTATTATACTGCAGAGCTGCACTCACTATGATGCTGATGAGTGCAGCTCTGGGGTATAATATGGGGTATTTGGCCGATAGTCGCTTGGTGTAATAGGTAGAGTTAAAAGGCAACGATCAGCCAACATACACAAAGAAATCTAGAATGATAGCGACAGTCTGCTGGCCGTCGCTCTGTGTAATAGGAGCGGTGGCAGCAAACCACCGCTTTCTTCTATGGGCCACCTGAACAATCTAAACATTGTCCGGGCAGCTCCCCGTGCTACCCCCCAGTCTTCCCCACCGAGCGGGAAACAAGGAGCAAGCGAGTGCTGATCTGACAGGTTGGCGCTCGCTTGCTCCTAAATATCGGCCTGTGCAATAGGGCCTTAATACAGGATGTAACTCAGTACAGGATAAGTAATAGTGACCCCACCAGCAGAATAGTGAGTGCAGCTCTGGAGTATAATACAGGATGTAACTCAAGATCAGTACAGGATCAGTAATGTAATATATGTACACAGTGACCTCACCAGCAGTATAGTGAGTGCAGCTCTGGAGTATAATATAGGATGTAACTCAGGATCAGTAATGTATGTACACAGTGACCCCACCAGCAGAATAGTGACTGCAGCGTGTATGGCTATACACTAGCTTTTATGGATCTTAGTCATCACATATTCTGGATTTCTGATTGGTCATAGTAACATATATACCTGGTATATGATTTGTATAGAGCTTTAAAATGGGCAAAAAGCCCGAAATATTGATTTCATACATGTTTTTTGTTGTAATTCCCGGGTTATGAGAGATCAGCGATAGAATACATTACCTTCACTCTCCAGGCTTACGCTGGACTCCTCTCTCTGGCAGGAAATGCACCGTCACAATGGAGAAAAATTACAAATAAAAATCAATTCTTGGGACAAAAAAAAAAAAGTCTTTTTACATATATTTTTTTAAATTCTTCATTTTAGCGGTTCGTCCCTTGAGAGCCATGTCAATAACCCAGCTCCAACACTTTTAGGGGAACCTTCACATTGAACGTATACCACAAGACCCAAAAGAGCAAACTCAAGGTGATGACAATGGCGCCGGTGTAAATGAAGAAATCCCAGGAATTAAAGCGTGCAGCAACTCCCAAAATAAGCAAAACGATGCCGACAACATCAAATATAAGGGCGATAATAAATAAGGCGGGGGCCCGGCCAGTGAACTCGGTCGCTTTCATGGTCACGGACGCTGGTGGTTATGAGGCAGTGAAGTTTGCGTGGTGAGGTGGCTACGGTTTTACTTGTGATTTTTTTTTCCAGGTACGGCTATTTAAACAGCACACACCCCTGACTGCTATCTCTCCGCAGCCTATTAACTGTTTACACGCTGTGACATTTATAACTTATGTCTGTCCTGAAAAACCTGAACGATGACATAACAGACCTCATATACCTTCACTGCCTTCAGGCCCTGACATTGTGCTAGACAACATGGCAGATTACTGACCTGCAAAATATATCTAATCGTATTATTTGCTTCATTGGAAAACTCAATATAGAACACTGTATTATGGCACACCCATATAATGCTAAAGAGAGCTTTATATAGTTTTATATCTCACAATTACCAAGTTCTATAGAAGTTATGTTCGTATACATAGGGCAGTAGTATAGTAGTTATATTCTTGTATATAGAGGGCAGTATTATAGTAGTTATATTCTTGTAGTAGTTATATTCTTGTATATAGGAGCAGTATTATAGTAGTTATATTCTTGTATATAGGGAGCAGTATTATAGTAGTTATATTCCTGTAAATAGGAGCAGTATTATAGTAGTTATATTCTTGTATATAAGGGCAGTATTATAATAGTTATATTCCTGTATATAGATGCAGTATTATAGTAGTTATATTCTTGTAGTAGTTATATTCTTGTATATAGGAGCAGTATTATAGTAGTTATATTCTTGTATATAGGGAGCAGTATTATAGTAGTTATATTCCTGTATATAGGAGCAGTATTATAGTAGTTATATTCTTGTATATATGGGCAGTATTATAGTAGTTATATTCTTGTATATAGGAGCAGTATTATAGTAGTTATATTCTTGTATATAGGAGCAGTATTGTAGTAGTTATATTCTTGTATATAGGGGCAGTATTATAGTAGTTATATTCCTGTATATAGGGGGCTGTGTTATAGTAGGTATATTCTTGTATATAGGGAGCAGTATTATAGTAGTTATGCAGCTAGGGGAGAAGATCTGAGTTTGCACCAAAGTCCAATATCATGTTCTGTGTACCCTTGAGCTAGGACATATACGGTGAGGATAGTAGGCTTACGGTATGCAGCATAGGGGTGCAAAGCTATAACAAAGTATATAGATAATCCAGTAAGGGAGACAAAGAAGCCTGCACTCACCAAAAACCGCTGCGGTATGAGTCCGTTTATTTCGTCTTGATAGACAAGATTGGGGAGGGGAAGTGAAAGCAGGGGCGTCCAGTGGCTACAGCCGTTTCACGTGACTAAATAAACGGACTCATACCGCAGCGGTTTTTGGTTAATGCAAGCTTCTTTGTCTCCCTTACTGGATTAATTATAGTAGTTATACTGATCAGGGCCGTCTTAACAGCATTATGGGCCCCTGGGCAGAGGTGCGAATTGGGCCCCCCCATCTTTGCATATAGTGCCCCCCATAGTAGCCAATTCCCCCATATAGTGCCCCCCATAGTAGCCAGTGCCCCCCATAGTAGCCAGTACCCCCCATAGTAGCCAGTGCCCCCCATAGTAGCCAGTACCCCCCATAGTAGCCAGTACCCACATAGTAGCCAGTGCCCCCCATAGTAGCCAGTGCCCCCCATAGTAGCCAGTACCCCTATAGTAGCCAGTGCCCCCCATAGTAGCCAGTACCCCTATAGTACCCAGTGCCCCCCATAGTAGCCAGTGCCCCCCATAGTAGCCAGTACCCCTATAGTAGCCAGTGCCCCCCATAGTAGCCAGTGCCCCCCATAGTAGCCAGTACCCCTATAGTAGCAGTGCCCCCCATAGTAGCCAGTACCCCTATAGTACCCAGTGCCCCCCATAGTAGCCAGTGCCCCCCATAGTAGCCAGTACCCCTATAGTAGCCAGTGCTCCCCATAGTAGCCAGTGCCCCCCATAGTAGCCAGCACCCCTATAGTAGCCAGTGCCCCCCATAGTAGCCAGTGCCCCCCATAGTAGCCAGCACCCCTATAGTAGCCAGTGCCCCCCATAGTAGCCAGTGCCCCCCATAGTAGCCAGTGCCCCCATAGTAGCCAGTGCCCCCCATAGTAGCCAGTGCCCCCATAGTAGCCAGTGCCCTCCATAGTAGCCAGTGCCCCCATAGTAGCCAGTGCCCCCCATAGTAGCCAGTGCCCCCATAGTAGCCAGTGTCCCCCCATAGTAACCAGTGACCCCCAAAACAACAAACCAGTTACTCACCCGTCCGCCGGCCCCTGCAGCTGATGTCTCCCGGCAGTGTGCACTCCCGTCATCCTCCGGGCACAGGCAGCGGGGTGCAGAGAGACTGCTTGTGCCGGAAGTGACCTGCTGCATGACACATCCAGGACACAGGCAGCGTCTCTGTACCCCGCTGCCTGTGCCGGAGGATGTCGGGAGTGGCGCGCTGCCGGGAGACATCAGCTGCTGGGGCCGCCGGACCCTTCTATCGCCGCTTAGCTGAGCCGATCAGAAGCCCAGGAAAGTGCTGCTCATTGCACTTTCCTGGGCTTCTGATCGGCTGTCAGCTGAGAAGCGATAGAAGGGGCGGGCGGAGGGGGTGGCTCAGGGCCGCTCACTATGCATATGCATAGTGAGTGGCAATACAGGGGGCGGGCGGGACGGCTTCCTTGCGGTGCTCAGCCCTGTTTGGGAGCCGTCTTCGCTTTATAAGACGCACTTAGTTTTATAAGTGCGTCTTATAAAGCAAAAAATACAGGTGTGTCCCAGAGGGCAGGGGCCTCCTAGGACGCAAGGGCCCCCGGGCAGCCGCCTACCCTGCCCAATGGGTAAGACGGCCCTGATACTGATAAAGGAACAGAAGTTGGCACTCACCGCTTGGGGTCGTGAATATCCTTTATTGGAAGAACTTAAAACACGCCTCTTGGTTAGAGGCTACCCAGAAAATATTATAGACATTGCATATAAAAAAGCTGCAGCCCGTAGTCGCCCCTCCCTTCGCAAGTCACATAGCCAGACACGTTCTAATAATATGATGTAATGGGCAAAAGGTTCACATTTGCGTTGCAAAATTCACCCATGAATCAGTTCATCCGAAATGTAATTTATAAACATTGGTTCCTATTGCAACAAGACACTGATCTCAGGGATGTAGCTGCGAGAAAGCCGATATTCACGTTTAGGAAAAACGTAACTATAGGCGATTCCCTCAAAGCCACCTCCCCTAAAACTAAACAGACCTGGTTACAACGCTCTCTACCAAAGGGCAATAAGAAATGTGGACAATGCCAGTATTGCCCGCAATTGCTCACCAAAGCGTATATTAGATTGGGAGACCAGGAGTGCTTCATCAAAGAAATGATAACGTGCAAGACAACACATGTCGTATACGCCATCATTTGCCCCTGTCTCCGTTTTTACGTGGGTAAAACCAAAAGGGCACTATGGGTCCGATATAAAGAACATCTCTACTCCCTTAGAACAGGGAAGGGGGTCCCCCGACTAATAGATCATGTTCGTACAATACATGCTAACGACCCTAAATGTCTGAAATATATCGGACTTGAAAAGGTTAACCCTCCAAACGATGGCAGCGACTGGTTAAAAAACTTATTAGTGAGAGAAACTTTATGGATTACAAAGTTGAATGCTGTTGGCCCTCTGGGGCTTAATGAGAGAAACGACTTGAACGTACTACTGCCTTAATTTATTTAGTGTTTTTTGTTAACATGTTTGTAGCAAAAAAGATCTGCATTGTATTCAATTGTTATAAGAGCACCTCCCCTTCCTTTGACGTGTTCACAACCAGACGAAGCCCGACACAGGGCGAAAACTTTTGTTGCACAAGTGACGCTCCCTGCCTCTACCACCTTCCCCCTTCCCAGCTGAGTGTACCACGTTCTTCCAATAAAGGATATTCACGAACCCAAGCGGTGAGTGCCAACTTCTGTTCCTTTATCAGTATTTACACTGTGCGTTTTTCTGCAGTTCAGTTGAGCACCTCCAAGGGTCTGTTTTTCAAACGTGGGAGCTACGCGTGCTACTTTTTAGTGGTCCGAGACGCCTGTGTTTTACGTGGTGCCGGCAACCGCTCTCTCTACTCCAGATTATAGTAGTTATATTCTTGTATATAGGGAGCAGTATTATAGTAGTTATATTCTTGTATATAGGAGCAGTATTATAGTAGTTATATTCTTGCATATAGGGGGCAGTATTATAGTAGTTATATTCTTGTATATAGGAGCAGTATTATAGTAGTTATATTCCTGTATATAGGGGGCTGTATTATAGTAGGTATACACAATCCAGTAAAAATAAGAGCGAGCACCAATGTTCATATATGGCTTCTGAGACTATACGGGCTAGGACTGTAGATAGAGGACGTGTAGGCAAAAAATACAGCTAGGTGGTGCATATAGCTAACAGCAAGATATAGCAATTACAATCCAATAGGAAAAAGAGCTAGCACTCACCATCTGCTGAAAACATAGTCCATTTTATTCAGGGTTCACTTCAGCATGTGTACGGGGAAGGAAGGTGAAGGCAGGTGCGTCAAGGCGACAGGCTGTTTCACATGCACACAGGCACGCTTCATCTGCACCCCCTGTTTTCCTCTCCCTGCTGTTCATGGAAATGAAATAAAGCTGTCCCTGCTTCATAGAACGGTGAGTGCTGGAAATCTTTTTTCTCATGTTTATACCATTATAGTACATATATTCTTGTATATAGGGGACAGCTTTACATTAGATGTTTTTATCCATTTAGTGCAGTGTTACAGTTATTGTATTCTCATCCATAGGGGGCAGTGTTGTGGTTCCAGAATCTTCATGCAGTAATATTTTATTAGGTGGGAGGTTATTACACAAGAAAGGAAATCTAATTCAATATCTTTGTGTTTTAATGAGCATACTAGCATTGTATGAGCACAGGTCTACAGCAGACTGTACAGCGAGGGGTCACACTTTTCTCCGTGTTTAGGATCAGCCCTCCATACAGACATAAATACAGACCATATACACTATCATGTTCTTGACTTAAGGCCGGATTAATGGTAAGTTATTCATTGATCGTATGTTGAGTGTTGTTCGGCAGACAATTCTTTCCTTTTCTAAGTGTTTTTGTTACTATCATGTAGAGAGTCAGGTTACCGAGTTGTGTAGCTCATGATGTCAGTCCTGATAGAAGAAGACAAAAGATCTCACCCACGCTACACCCTGAGCAAACAGACTCCGGGCCTGAAAATGACATTTCTATGACAGAATTGAGACGGAAATGACAATTGTCAACACCTCCTCTCGTATGCTAAGCGTGAGTATCACATGATAGGCTTAGATACACTATTTTGACAGACAGTATTAGCTTAGACATAACAGCCTTATAGCAGATATAATATATTTAAAGTTGTGTTCTCATTTTAACTAATATGGTTATACTTGTAGGACTTGTCAAGTTAAGTGGTGGCCTGGCTGGTGTATATATAGCTATAATATAGATGTCTAGAGATATATGGGGACATTATATATGGGAGACTGGTGTACTTGAATGCCAGACTTAAATTAGGCCCCTTCCCAAATTACCCTGCCAGATTCACTAAGATGCATATGCCTCTTAGTGAATTCGGCCTGACCTGCGCTCGCTATAGGGCGGGAGCAGAAATCTACACCTGCTCCTAGACAGGTGTAGATTTCTGCCATGAATTACACTTGTAAGCAGGTGTAAATCATGGTAAATCTGGCGTGGGAGGAGGCCATGCCTCCTCCCCACCTTGACGCCCCACCCATCAGGCAAGCAAGGCATACGGTTGGCATACACCAGGAAGAAGGGGCAAATCTGAAGATGGGGCACCTTCCTGCCTCCCCATAACCAACTACTCTATCACTATGATATCTTATATTAACAGGCTGGAGTGGTGAGTAAAAGAGGGCGCAATGTCTTGCCCCAGGTACTGACAATCCACGGTTGAAATTATTAATAAATCCCTCTATACTCATAAAGATCATTCACACAGTAACAGCAACATGAGTTATTGTAACAACCTAACTAAACTAAGCTGGAGCGCCCACTAGTGGGGAAGAAGTTTCATGAAGTTTACATGACCAGGCTAGAGCAGATCCACTAGATCAGGGATGGGGAACCTTCGGCTAAAGCTTTGGCTGCCCAAGCATGATGGGAATTGTAGTTTTGCAACAGTTGGAGGGCCGAAGGTTCCCCATCCCTGCATTAGATCTATCTTTTTTTTTAGTTTTTGTTCATTTATCCGTGTGCGTACATGTGTATAGACAATTTTGCAGTTATTATAGAGATGTACATTGTACCTCTGCATAATTTTATACAGAGACATACAGTAATACATATAGTCTGGAAAGTTGTTCCAGAACTAAGCAGTTTGAGAACAAAACAGTGTTTTCCCATAGGGAAAAATGTAAATGTATTTAATTGTTTTTTACACTCCTAGCTCACAGAGTGTAAAGACTTAGGTGGGGGTGCAATAACATCATTACGTGCCTCCTCTGGACTTAGGGTGGTATTACATGGGCCGAGCAGGGCCCGATAATACCTGTAAACGAGCGCCGATCTGCTAGATCGTTGCTCGTTTACTGGCTTTATTACACGGCCCGATAATCGTTTGACAAGAGCTGCAAGGACATTGTTACCGATGTCCTTGCAGCCCTTGCTAAACTGGCATACATTACCCATCCACGTTCCAGGGCTGCTCCTGCCGTCCACTTCTCCCGGGGTCCCGTGCGCGCTCTAGCTTCACAGCGGCCTGTCAGCTGGTAGGCCGCTCAGCCAATCACAGGCCGGGACCGCTGCGGCCTGTGATTGGCTGAGCGGCCTATCAGCTGACAGGCCGCTGTGAAGCTAGAGTGCGCACGGGACCCCGGGAGAAGCGGACGGCAGGAGCAGCCCTGGAACGTGGATGGGTAATGTATATCGTTAGTCGCCGGCCACGCACCGCTATTACACGTAGCGGTGCGTGGTCGGTGCCCGACAAAAATAGGGTCTAACCTATATCAACGATCAGCCGATGATCGTTGTCATCGGCTGATCGTTGCATTTATTAAATGGAGCGATAATCGGCCGAATCGGGACAATTCGGCCGATTATCGTTCCGTGTAATAGTACCCTTACAGTAAGTAGCAGTGTGTCCTGCACTGCTCCTTACTATAAAGGAGTGGGGAATCCCTTCATAATGATAGAAATCCTCTCACTAAACGGGATATGGCTCCTGAGCCTCCTGAGTTAAGAGCCGGCGCTCCCTGTGACTCCAGGGTTTAGCCAGACAAGGATAGAGTAAAGAGCTGGCGCTCCCCGTGACTCCAGGGTCCAGCCCGATGAGGATTGATAAGTCTAAATTTAGATGTTGACCTGACTCTATGGAGCCAAGTCCTCCCAGGATGGATGGTTTTTAAATATATCTAGAGCTGTAACCTGCAGTATTACCAACTCGTCACTTATAAATCACGGACACAGATAAGACAATGTATCATGATTATAAGCCTGGATAAATGGCCCAAGTTTTATTATAGTAGTCACATTTTATAGACAGAATAAGGGGCATTACTACTCATGCGTAGTGTTTCCATATGAAATGTAAACATCCAATACAGGCAGGGTTCCAAGTCACAAAACACATACATGTCACACTCTGATGTGTTATCTTCCATAAATTGTTTATAGATTACTGGCTTTCTGTTCCTTGGGTATTGTGATTACAAATGATAACTTTCCAGGAGCTGTTCTCATTGACGTGCTTCCAGCATTCCTCTTCTTCATCCAGAACATCTCTCTGTCACCCTCTGATCACGCTCTGATCATCTCCAGTCGCTTCAGAGGGCAGTATATATAGGTGTAGTCATATAGGTACGGTGCAAGTAGGTAAAATCACATAACCTGGTCTTATCAGGATGAAGTGAAGTGTTGCCGCTCCCCTGGACACAAGGGTGTAGCCCGTCCTGTACGGAGTTTAGAGTCAGTGCTCTTTGGGACTCCTGGGTCCAGCACTGTGTAGCCCGGCACAGAGGGAGTTACTAGCCGGCACTCCCTGTGACTCCAGGGTCCTGCAGGGAGTCCAAGAGGAGCCCCCCATGCTGCCGACCACTCCTAAAAACCTCAGGGCCCAAACACCTTTAATAACTGTCAGCTGAAAAATAGTTCAGCTGATAGTTGTCTCCCCTGATTTTGTTCAGATACTGAGCAATGTTCGAGTACCGAACAAAATTTCTGGGGAAAAGGTGGTTCGAATACAGAGGTGTTCGGAAACTGAAGTATTACTGTATAGTGAAAAGTCATAATGCTGCATCACATATGGGTATATGGAGAATCTCGTGCTACCACATAGCAGCACATAGAGTGCTTACGGGTCCATAATGTGAATCTCTCTGTGCATTTAGGATTAGCCCTATAATCTGATTATAGCCTTTAAACAAGTTTGGGCTCTTGACCTTATGCCAGATTAAGGGTGTTGATTTATAGAATCTATGGACCCTGAAATAACAATACAAAGATAACCTAAAGAGTTTCATCAAGGTTGTCCTGGCATTTCACATCTGATGCATCCCTGCTCCTGTACAAAGTGGCTTGGAGGTGAGCGATGATGCTGTATAAATCACAGCTTCCACCTTTTCACCACATTGGGGCCGGGTGTAGAGCTGCCCAGTGAACTACACAGGAGCAGGGACCCCTTCCTTTGAGAGGAGCCCTTGCTCCTCTACATACTTTGCATGGACAAACACAAGGCAATTGGGGCACTTTGCAAACCTGAAAAAATGGTCAGAGTCACTGAATTGGATCCAAACCAAATTCTGGGGGATTTCTAAATAGGAACTTTGAATATTTATCAAAAATTAAAAATATAATTGCATTGAAACCATAAGAGGAGACTTGCAGCCATTCTGTGGTACCGCTATGGGGTCCTCATAAATGCTTCTGTTAAATTATGAATTAAATTAAAAAATGATAGTAAATCTGTTACTCCCCTCTGTTACTGTGGTATTTTTAAATCTTTGACACATGTATACTGTATATATCGTATACTTACACACACGTTCCAGATTAACACCCTGAGCACATGAAGAGGAAGAAGCAGATTAAATTTTCCTTGAATCATCATTTCTTATCTGTGATAACGTTACATAAGCTGTAAAGATGGATCTGTAAATACGCTACATAAAAATCACCACACAGCCGTATATCTCTCAGAACCATCGTGAGACTTCACAGGAAAAAAACAACATTGTCTCATCATAGACAACCACAGATATTTCAGGATTATCCAGGCTTACAAACATGGCTGCTTTCTTCCAAAAACAGTAGAGCTATTGTCCTCAGTGCCCATTAAGTGAATGGAACCAAGTTGTAATACCAACACACAACCTGAGGCAGGTGTGGCCCCCGTTTTTTGGAAGAAATCAGCCATGTTTTTCAAAACTTGGAAAACCCCTTGCAATGAAATATCTGTGGTTGTCTATAAACAACTTCTGTGTTATTTTGTTCCGGTACAGTCTCAGGATGGTTCAATGCGGTATATGGTATTAGCACTTAAAAAAACAAACATTACTAGAGTAATAATAGGTTTGGTAATGAGCGGGGAATGGATGCACAACATCTTTGCAGCATATATTCCAGACAGTAATGTAAGAAGATACGTGGAGAAATGGGGTACAATGACTAAATGTAGGATTACAAGGCTGGTGTGCGTACCCATGGCGTGACCCAAAATATAACAAATGGCATGGCAAGTTACTTTCTCATCTTAGGGCCCTATTACAAGTAGTGATCGGCGGCCGATGATTTTAGGTCTGGGCCTAAAGAAACGATCAGCCGATAATCTCTCCGCTGTCTCTGCATGTATCGCTTTGTGTAATATAGACAAAGATCAGCCGATGAAACAATCATTGGCTGATTGTTTCTTTAGGTCCAGACCTAAAATCATCGGCTGCCGACCACGCATGGCTACGTGTAATAGTGATGCACGGCCGACAGCTAACAAACTGTTCATACATTACCTCTCCATGCTCCTGGTCTTCTCCTGCCTTCTGCTCTGTTCCCTGCACCGCACGCTGCAGCTTCTCTGAGCTGACAGGCAGCTCAGCCAATCAATGACTGGGAGCTCTGTGGCCAGTGATTGACTGAACAGCCTGTCAGCTCAGAGAAGCTACTACCGCGGTGTCAGGAACATTGCTGAAGGCAGAGGAGACCATGAGCATGGAGAGGTAATGTATGAACAGTTTAGGACAAGTGCTGCACGGAAATCATTAACGATGTCTGTGTTGCCCTTGCTAAATGATAACCGAGCTGTGTAATAGGCTCAGTAAACTAGCACCAATCTAGCAGATCAGTGCTTGTTTACATACGGCCCATGTAATAGGACCCCTAAGGCCCTATTCCACGGGCCGACTGGAGGAGCAAACGAGCGTTGTCAGCGTTCGTTTGCTCCTTGTTCCCCGCTCACTGCCGCTTCCATTCCACGTGTCGGCAGCGAGTGTGTAAGTCCGAGGAGGGGGGAGCGGTGAGGCTGCCCGGGTGATCGCTAAATTGTCCGGGCAGCCCATAGCATATAGCAGCGTCTGCTGCCAACGCTCCTATTCCATGGAGCGACGGCGGCAGATTGCAGCTATGAGAGTCATTTTTTTGTTGAAAAAAAATGACTGCAACGATCAGCCAACATGAACAATGTCGGCTGATCGTTGCCTTCTATTCCACGGGATGATTATCGGCCGTACATGGCCGATAATCGTTCCGTGGAATATGGCCTTTAGGCTCTTGTTGTGTAAAGCTGCATGTACAAGGACCGTGTTTCATGGAAATCGTGTTTCATGGCTACAAACATGCATGAAAGTGCATTATGATCTCATGCATGTTCAGGAATTGGACTGAAGGTAGTCCGACTATGTTCAGTCCATAGGCAACATGTCCGGCTGTATGTATGTATCAGTTTCTAAAATCAGCCTGACGTAGCGCTAAAAGCATATTCTAAATCTCCAGCAATAACTTTTTCAGCAATTTGCTTTACAGCAGCTCTTCACCCTCATACATAAGTGAACCCTGGGCCCCCATGACCTGGTCATGAGTTGTCCCACTCTCCTAGTTGGTATTAAACACTATAAACTAAGAACACTCCACAGGAGTGGCCACTCTGGAGATATACGCAGAATTTTCTTTATTCGGGGAACATAATAGTTACATAAATAAGACTGCAGCTATCGGGAAGAAGGAGAAGACAGTAAATCTTAATCAGCATTGTATTCTATAGGAACATACATAATATCATAAAGTGCCCTGCCAAGTCTAATACCTCAGCAGATGGATTGATTTATAGAGTGATAATGCGCTCTAAGTGACTAAAATCAAGAAAATTGTTCAGGACAAATCTAATCAGCATCTATTTATAAGATTTCAGGGGGATACACTCCATAGCTTTATAACTGGGGCCAATGAAAGAAGTCTTAAAGGGATACTCCACTTAAGAAAATGTAACCCTGTTGAGTTCCTACCCACAAGCCAAGAGTATTTGTAATAGGTCTCTATTAGCTGAATTGGGACGTTTGTCTGCAGCACATCCTGACTAACACCCTAAGGCCACGTTCACACACTGTATTTTTACAATAAATGGCCATTATTGCAAGTTGCAACAACGGCCACTGTTAATTGACAGTGTGTGATTACATTGTTGTGTATAGAACACCCGCCGTAGTGTATACACTATGGCTGGTGCTCTATGCGGCACAGAAAAACCTGACAATTCTATTTTGTGTGGCCGATATTCAGTAAACAGCGGCCGCACAAGATAGCTTTGCTCACAGTTTAATGTACAACTCCCGGCCGTGCTTTACATTGTGTTCTATGCCTAATTGGAGTGCGGGCATGCCCAAATGTGCCCGCATTCCAATTAAAATAAAGTGATGTTCACCTATCCGATACTGCAGTATCAGCCTGGTGAACATCTGAGACAGGCAAGCTGTAACCCCGCCCACCACTGACATCACACCAATCAGTGAACACCTGGCCAAGGAGAGGGGAAACATCAAAACAGGGACAGCCTCCTGAGCAGTATAGGTAAAGGAAATACAGTTGTTTTGTCTATCTCTGTAAATAGATCGATATTTTGTTTACAGTGTAAAGCAAAATAAGATTGAGCTAGCGATAGGCAGATACTACAAGATGAGGCGGATGTTTGGCAGTTGGCGCTAAGGTCTAATGCATGCTGGGAGATGTAGTTTCCTTGCTGGCGCCGTTAGAAAAACTTGTAACTCAGGAATGGCGGCAGCTAGAATGACGGAGATGGCTCAAGATACTCAAGGGGACTTGGTGAGTAAGACCACATAGGTTTTGAAGCATTTAATTTTTTAGCTCTTGGGTGGAATACCTTTAAAAAGGGGATTTCTGGGACTGTGCGATCAATGATCCACTGGATAGTCCATTAGTTGCTGATTGGATACCCACCATCGGTATCCCACCAACTGACCGCAATATGAGTGATCCCTTGTCCCCTGAGCAGATGAAGAGGCAGTCAGCATGCTTGGTTGTGGCTCCATTCCTTTGCTATGGGACTGCCAGTCCCATAGCAAGTGACAAAAGTTGTGGCTGAACATGGGCCCTGCCTTTCCACTCACTCGTGAGACCCCTAAGTCTCCTGATCGGTGATGGTCCCAGGTGAAGCAAGCCTAGCTATTCCACTGCACGCAGAACCCCCTTACACCATGCACCGGACAGCACACAGTAAACAATATTCTCTATGATAACAGACAAGAATTTCTAGTTCATTCATAAATATTTATTGCATTTTGAGCGTGAAAAAAAAGAAAAGAAAGAATCCTGAAAAAATACAAGATGAACTTTCAAGCTCTGTTTAACAAAAAAATTCCAGTTCCTTGAATATCTGGTGAGTTTGATCCTCTGGTCCCGTAAAACACTTTTCTAACATAATCCATAAAAAAAGGCAGTAAATACGTTGTTATATAGACATGTAATCTGTAAACACTGTAGAAGTAACAGTAACAAAAATAAAGTATTTGCCCCCCCCCCCCCCCATAGGTGACAGACATTGCTTCATTGGAGTTTTAAAGAATACACCAAAGGGGTCAGGAAAAGGTCTATAACACTAAATATTAAAATCCGATAACCAGTGCACGGCCATAAATAGTGTCTGTATAAAACGTCACTCCAGTCTCAGTCACATCCCCCGATAAAAGTAGAGGTAGAATCTGGAAAGGGCTGGACGTTATTAAGGATCTGACCGCAATGGAAATGGTTTCCTGAAATGTTCCGGATCTCCCCAACCTGAAACATAGAAAAAACATAACATTAACCCAACACGAAGAGACACTCATCAGCTGATCGTTGTCGTTTAAACCTACTTAAAAATAATCAACCGTGCATCGCTAGGTATAATAGCAATATGTGACCGATGACTATAAAATAATAAACGTTATACTCACCTGTCTACGCTCCCCGGTGTCCTTCTAGTGTCTGCCCACTCCACACGGCACGTCTGAGCCGGTCTCTGAAGTGACAAGCTGCTAAGCCAATCACTGGCCCCAGCACTGGCCCATCTTGGTTAGTGATAGGCTGAGTGGCCTGTCACTTCACAGACTGGCTTAGAAGTGCCAGCAGAAGCTAGGACGACACTGGGGAGCATGGACAGGTAAGTACAAAGTTTATTATTTTACACTTTTAAAGCAAGGGCTGCATGGACATTGCTAATGGATCCAGTGTGTTCGTCTCCATGGATACCCAAACTTCTGGCAGCAAATGGACCCGATCGGGTCCAGCATACTTCATGACAGGCACCATTTAAAGGGGAACTCTAGTCACAAGTAATACAAGAAAATCCCTCCTATCTGGATTTGGAGCCAACCCCAATTTACTAGCATACCAAAATACCAGACACAGGCCTATCCTCAGGATAAGCCATTGTATTGGATGGGTCAGACTCTTGCATGGGCAAAAATAATGTCACATGACTCCCGTGAGGCCAATAAGTGAGGGCAGCAAAGGGCTGTACAAATGACCTGCCGATGGTGTTTTCTCATGATACTCTCATGATTACTGAGCCTCGAGATTTTGAAATCTGTCTAACAACTTTTCACCGGAGTTCCCCTTTAATGGATCCAGCACTTGACCATTTGACATTGTTCTGCCTTTGGGATGGAGATGTGGAGGCGCCCTGGTTATGTCGCTCTCCGGCAGCCTCCCGCTCCTCTCATCACACTCATTTTCCAGGCCATTAACAGGCAAATTGGGTTCAGCAGTCAAATAGGGGTTTAAATGGAAATGACGGCCAAGTATGTTAATGACTTTCCATATGTAACGTGAACCGCTCCGTGCTGGAGGAGTCCTGACCGACCACCTGGGATTCCACTGCAAATGTAGTAGCAGCAGAAACGTGAGGGTGTCTGTCCACCTAAAAGGGTAGCTGCAGGTGTGAGGAGGGGGCAGCACCAGTGCCGTACAACGTTCTGATGTTTCCATCATGCTTACAGACTAAGAATGAAACATACTCAACCATGATGCATAAATCTGGGCCATGTATGTTTCTTTAACTGGAGAAGAGCAATAAGGCTACTAAGTATTTGCCAGCATGTCTCCTTGCTCTTGCCCAGTAGTCACAGTACCCCCCCACTTCCGCAGTAGTCACAGCCCCCATCTCCCTCTCACATTTCCAGTAGTCACTACCCACCTCTCCCTCCAACTTGCCCAGTAGTCACTACCCACCTCTCCCTCCAACTTGCCCAGTAGTCACAGCACCCCCACACACACTTACTTCTGCAGTAGCCACACCACCCACCTCTCCCTCCAACTTGCCCAGTAGTCACAGCACCCACCTCTCCCCCCACTTCTCCAATAGTCACAGTACCATCTCTCCAGCACCAATCATGGCCTCTCCTCTGGTATTCAGAGCATCTTTCTTTCCACCCCTGCCCCAGTAGTCACAGCTACCCCCCCCCCCCAACCCACACTTCCTCGGTAGTCACATTACCCACCTCTCCCCTAGTAGTCTCAGCCCCCCCACCTCCCCGGTAGTCACAGTTCCCCCCCCCCCCCCCCCCCCTTAGTGGTCACACAGTTGACACTACTTCCCCAGTAGTCGCAGTCCCCACCTCTCCCCCACTTCCCCAGTAGCCCCATCACTCATCTCATAGTCCATGCACACCCTATCAGTATTATGTTAATGTGACATTTACATTTGAACCCTTGGGCAGCTTCATAGTGTCCGGCTTCTGTATGGGACATCCTGCCGGCTCCATTGGTTTCAGGAAAATAAGTACAAAAAAAACCAAAACAGCTTTGTTCTAAACCTGCAGCACTGTCTGCACCCGCACTAAACCATGGTGAAAATCCACATCAAAACCTGCGCTGATTTACATGAATTTTCAGCCTGATTTCCACCTGTGTGAACACGCCCTAATAGAGAGCTGGGCACATGGCAGGCCCAGGGACCTGAAGGTTTGGCATCCCTTTCTATTGTACATGATGGCATTTCTTATTGCATGGCTAGTAAAAAACCCAGTGGGCTCCTGAGCCGCCCCATCCTGCATTACCATTATATCCACTATGGATGAAGATGGATAAGCATGGCACAGGTGGCATCACAATATATGGCAATAGTGGGACTCTCGAACTCCCAGCATGCCCTTACAAAATGTTTGAGAAACTACAATGCCCAGCATGCACTCACAGCAGTATGCTGGAAGTTGTAGTTCAGCTGCAGGTTGGGTATCACTGGCACAATGTTCTCACCTGTCCATCCAGCCTGTTATACCAGTCTGTCCACCACCCCATGTCCATTCATAGTGCTGTCTGGATTCAGCTCCAGGGCGCCTCCTGCTGGGGGCTGCGTGTCCAGGTGACTACTGAAGCCGACATTGATGAAGACAGAGGTGGTGAGGGGTGCGGGGATTCCGGGCACAGAGGGCACAGCCTTGGGCAGCGATTCTGCTTTCCTCCTGCTCCTCTTGGAGAAAGTCTCGGAGAACTTCCTGGCCAGCTGCGCCAAGTTGCTCTTCTTGGGGGAGACAGGAGGGTCCTTCATCAGATCTTCTAGGGAGACCTCCAGGTTTAGGGAATACCAGGCGAGCCACCAGAGGAGGCTGAAGAAGAGGAGGATCCCCCCGCTGTAGATGAAGAACTCCCCGAAACTTCTGCCCTCCAGCTCCAGGCTGGCGAAGATGCCGGTGAGGATGAGGACGAGACCCAGGACATCGAAACCCATCGCCAGCAGGAAGAGGAACGAGCAGCGGCCGAGGGGTCTCTTGGGGGCGCCCTGAGACATCCCTGTAGGGTCTGGGGTCTCCTATAGCCTCGGTCAGAGATGTGGTCGGTGGTCTCCAGCAGCCTCGGTCAGAGATGTGGTCGGGGGTCTCCAGCAGCCTCGGTCAGAGATGTGGTCGGGGGTCTCCAGGAGCCTCGGTCAGAGATGTGGTCGGGGGTCTCCAGCAGCCTCGGTCAGAGATGTGGTCGGGGGTCTCCAGCAGCCTCGGTCAGAGATGTGTTCGGGGGTCTCCAGCAGCCTCGGTCAGAGATGTGGTCGGGGGTCTCCAGCAGCCTCGGTCAGAGATGTGGTCGGGGGTCTCCAGCAGCCTCCGTCAGAGATGTGGTCGGGGGTCTCCAGCAGCCTCGGTCAGAGATGTGGTCGGGGGTCTCCAGCAGCCTCGGTCAGAGATGTGGCCGGGGGTCTCCAGCAGCCTCGGTCAGAGATGTGGTCGGGGGTCTCCAGCAGCCTCGGTCAGAGAAGCGATGTGGCCGCGGTCAGTGGTCTCCATTCACCTCCAGCCTCGGCTCACCTGAGCAGCTCTCACCTGCCGCCGCTGGCCCCGCCTTCCTAGTTTGCATAATTTGGGATCTCCCTCCTCCCTGGCTGCCTCACCTCCCTCCTCCCCCGGCTGTCTCTCTTCCCAGGTTGCACAATAGGCGGCGGTCAGGACAGACACCTTGTTTGATGTCAGGGTTATTTTTAGTGCTGGAATGCAGACAGAGGAGGGAGTGTAACTACAACCCCCAGCATGGTGGATGGGACCTGCTGGGATTTGTAGTTCTTCAAGCAGCTGCAGCTTAGCTTGTAGTTCACCTGCACTAGTGCCACATGACAAAGTTTGTGGTTTGGGACTGGAGGGCCAAGTTCACACACTGTGTATTTTGAGCAAAATGCGCCTCAAAAGGGGTTAAAAGGTTGCACAAAACACTCCATAAAAACAACAAAAAAAAAAAGCTAAAAATTTAAAGGGGGATATCTCAACATTACAAGTTATCCCCTGTCTACAGGATTGATGATAACTCAGGGTCCATTAACGCAGAAAGATTATCTGCCAAAGATTTGAAGCCAAAGCCAGGAATGGAACTGAAAGGAGGAGAAATCTCAGGCTTTCCTTTATGACCAGATATCTGTTTATAGTCTATTTCTGGCTTTGGCTTCAAATCTTTGGCAGATAATCTGATTATCTTTCTGTGTAAATAGACCCTAATTGAAGATTGGGGTTCGGCAGATGCAACCCCAAGAATGAAGATCTAACGTACCCCAGAGGAACGGAGCAGCAATGTGCATGGTGGCCAATCTGCAATGTTCCGTAGCCCCATAGAGGGTGAATGGGCCATAAGACCTCTTGATCAGGATTGGCGGGAGGTCCAGTATCGTTAAAGGGGTACTCCGGCTTTCTTTTTTAAACTTTCTTTTAAGTTAACTGGTATCAGAAAGTTATATAGATTCTATTAAAAATCTTCAGCCTTCCAGTACTTATCAGCTGCCATATGTCCTGCAGGAAGTGGTGTATTCTTCCCAGTCTGACAAAGTGCTCTCTGCTGCCACCTCTGTCCAGAGCAGGAGAGGTTTTCTATGGGGATTTGCTGCTGCTCTGGACAGAGGTGGCAGCAGAGAGCACTTTGTCAGACTGGAAAGAATACACCACTTATTGCAGGACATACAGCAGCTGATAAGTACTGAAAAACTGGAAATTTTATAAATAGAAGTAAATTACATATCTATAGAACTTTCTGATACCAGTTTGTTTGAAAGAAAAAGATTTTCGCCAGAGTACCCCTTTAATAACCCCTTTACATTTTTTATTGCTTCTTTTTGCGTGTTTTTTTTTTTTTTTTTTTTAGTGCCGCTTAGGTCTTTTTTTTTGCAACATTCAAGTATTATGATGTAATATATTATGTGCAATAGACACATTAAAGAAATGCATAAAAGCACGTCTATGCCAGTGATGTGCCCTGGAGGTCCTTAGGTCATGTGACCTGGCTCTGGTATTACACCGGCATGCAGGGTATTTTAGGACTAGATTGGACATGTAGAGCAGTGGTCTCCAGCCTTTTGTTCTTGTGCTGCTGTAATAGAATAACTCCCCCCTACAGCTAAAAAATCTGGGAGTTGTAGTTACACTCTAAGGGCCCTATTCCACTGGACAATTATTGTTCAGATTATCGTTAAATCGTTCGAATCTAAACGATAATCGTTCGGTTGAAATGCAATTAACGATTAACGACCGAACGAGAAATCGTTGATCGCTTTATAAGACCTGGACCTCTTTTTTATCGTTGCTCGTTCGCAAATCGTGCGCAAATTGTTCGCATTAAATAAGACATCGTTCGGTCATTCGCAGTAGATATGAACGCAATAAGTATAAGGATTATCGTTCCATGGAAATGAGTTAACATTTTCAGGTCTTTTGCAATAGCGGTCGTTTGAGATCGTTAATCGTTAACGATTATGCGAACGATAATTGTCCGGTGGAATAGGGCCCTAAGGGTCCTATTACACAGAGCAATTTACTAACGATAAACGATCGCAAACGAGATTGTTTATCGTTAACCTGAAATCATTCACCATATTATGCTGCGTTTACACAAAGCGATTATTCACCCAATCGATCGTTTATCGATTTTGAAGCAACGATTTGGTTTTTATAACGATCAGCGTTTCGACGAATAAATTGTTAGAAAAATTGTTAGAAAATTCGTAAGAAAAATCGTTATTGCGATCGTTTTTCACATACTGTAAATCTTTGAAAGACACGAAGCGATCTAACGACTATCGTTTTTAGCAAACGACGATTTGAAAACATGTTGAAAGATCAAAATGAACGATTTCTCGCTCGACACTTTGCTGTGTTTACACGGAAAGATTATCGCTCAAATGTGACCGTTATTGCGAAAATTCGAACGATAATCGTTCCGTGTAAACGCAGCATTAGGGTACTATTATACCAAGCGATTTTTTTGACGACTAACGGTTAAAGATAAACGATCTCAAACGACCACTATGGCAAATGACCCGAAATCGTTCGCCCAATTACACGGAACGATGATTGTTACTTATGATCCTTTTTGCGTCACTACTGCGTATGTTTCAGTTATGACTTTTTATTACACTTAACGATTTGCGAACGATCAAACAATAAAAATAGGTCCAAATTCTATCAAACGAGCAGCGATTTTTTGAACGATAATCGTCCTGTGTAATACGGCCCTCACAGAGGACGATAGTCGTTAGTTACGATCGTTACTATGATCGTTTATTCCTTCTGATCCCAGCAAAACAATGAACAATGTGCAATTACACTGACTGATAAGTGAACAAATGCGGAACTTGAGCGAACGAACGTGGAATTACAGTGAAAGATTAGCGGAGATTAACGATAATTTTAGGTTCAGCTCTAAATCAACAATCAACGACATACGAACGATTTTCTGATCGTTGCCTGCAATTAAACAGAACGGTTATCGTTTAAATTTGAACGATATAACGATTTTTTGCACGATAATCGTCCCATGTAATAGGGTCCTGACTGTAAAGCCACAGGTGTCTACAGTGGAGCAGCTGTAGGTGCATAGTAGTAGTAGTGACCAGGTAATAGCGGAAGGGGCTTCACATTATCCAGAAGAGAAGAGATGTATATGTCTGTATTACTAGATCTGTATTGTCATCAGGTGAAGGCAGAGCCAGTTATTTCACTATGATCAGCACCTTGTAGATTTCACTGTTTGTAAACCTGGCTGACGTGTGTTTTTACCTGTATAACTGGATGTTGTAAGATGTTGTACAGCACTTTGCTTTACAGCTCATTCACAGATACCAAGACTAGACACACCTTGTCTATGGAGGTATGGCACCAGAAAACATAAAGATCACATTTTAAACTCAGCCAGTATACACTAGAAAGGTGGGAGTGTGGAGGGCCGAGTCATGGTGCCATGATTCAGGTAATGGGAGAATGTGATTAATGTTCCTTTTATATAGATAACCAAATTATCATATGCCCTGTGTCTGATGTCCACAGGTGATAAAGACATGATGATGCCTGTCCTATATACGCATCATATCAATGCCTGTCCTATATACGCATCATATCACTGCCATCACTGCATATAAAATAGGGAAATTATAATCTACTCAGTAGTTACTAAGTTTTATCACCAGATCTGCTCCATATTCACTACTGTATATACTATTATAAGTATACTAAGTATTATAATGCTACCCGCTATGTACAAGAATAAAACTACAGTGCTATAATACTGCTTCCTATATACAAGAATATAACTACTATAATACTGCTCCTATATACAAGAATATAACTACTAGACGCTATAGAGGGAGAGGTGGACAGCACCACCCAGGTAATCTCTGGCACCTGGAACAAGGACTGCAGGCAGGAAGCTTAAGCCAATGAGACAACTGAACCTAGCAGTGCTCCGCTTAATAACAGAAACGTATATGCGAAGAAGGTAAGAAAACAGAAGCGGGCACTCACCGGCAATATGCATCTTGAGGTCGGTGTATTGAGGGTTCACTTCAACATGCAGGGAGGGGGGAGTGTGGAGCAAACACGTCCTCACAGGTAGACTACAATTGTTTCACGCTATGATGCGCTTCTTCCGGTCTACGGATGTCTACGTAGACCGGAAGAAGCGCGTCATCACGTGAAACAATTGTAGTCTACCTGTTGAAGTGAACCCTCAATAAACCGACCTCAAGACGCATATTGCCGGTGAGTGCCCGCTTCTGTTTTCATAACTACTATAATACTGCTCCTATATACAGGAATATAACTACTATAATACTGCTTCTATATACAAGAATATAACTACTATAATACTGCTCCTATATACAAGACTATAACTACTATAATACTGCTCCTATATACAAGAATATAACTACAATAATACTGCTCCTATATACAAGAATATAACTACTATAATACTGCTCCTATATACAAGAATATAACTACTATAATGCGGTTCAGGGAAGAAACAGAGTGCTGCACCTCACACCTATGGCTGATACTAGTGCCGCTAGGCTAAATAAAAAACACATCAGAATTTTGTGTATGAATTGATCAAGCCATACTGCCCCATGTACCTCGTGCCGGTATCTGATACACATGGGTCCCTACACTAAGTCCACACCGTGCCAGTCAGTGGCCACCAACCCCGCAGGCGTGCACAGCCAGGGAACGGGGGCCATGGGACGGCCCTGCGACCCCCATGCCACAGGACCAGACCCAAAAACACCACACCAGAACCCGGCCAGCACCGCCGGCGGAGAAGGTCGCCCCCAAGCAGCTAATACTGCTCCTATATACAGGAATATAACTACTATAATACTGTTCCTATATACAGGAATATAACTACTATAATACTGCTCCTATATACAGGAATATAACTACTATAATACTGCTCCTATATACAGGAATATAACTACTATAATACTGCTTCTATATACAGGAATATAACTACTATAATACTGCCCCTATATACAGGAATATAACTACTATAATACTGCCCCTATATACAAGAATATACCTACTATAATACTTCTACTATATACAGGAATATAACTACTATAATACTGCTCCTATATACAAGAATATAACTACTATAATACTGCCCCCTATATACAAGAATATAACTACTATAATACTGCCCCCTATATACAAGAATATAACTACTATAATACTGCCTCCTATATACAGGAATATAACTACTATAATACTGCCTCCTATATACAAGAATATAACTACTATAATACTGCTTCTATATACAAGAATATACCTACTATAATACTTCTACTATATACAGGAATATAACTACTATAATACTGCTCCTATGTACAAATATAGAACTACTATAATACTGAGTGTGTATGTGGGTCAGGCAGTTGTATAAGCAGTGTTGGTGTCTCCGGTCGGTGTTGTACTTTGCTCTTACAAGGTTACTATAATGTAGCTGAAGATGAGTCAGAAATTCTTGTAGAAGAATGAGGAAACTACTTGGTAATATTGACAAGATAACAATAATCTGATGGGATGTTATTTATTCCGCCCCTGATGTGAGTGACTGGGGCAGAGGTTGCTAGCGCTGTGTGTGTGTATCTATATATATAAATATATATATAATATAGATACACACACACATACACGCAGCACTATATATTTTTCAGCATTCTTGGATTTTACTTTGTGGCTGTTCTTTTTTTCCTCTAATCAATAAGGGTTACCCCCCCCCCCCCTCCTCTGTACATAAGTATCTCCTTAAAGAAGTCCACCGCTGGCCGTCTGCTGGTAATGGACTGAGGGCTGATCTGTAATGTGTCTGGCAGAAGAAAATTTCCCACTTTTGAGAGGAAGAAGAAAGTCTAAATTGCTCGGTAATCAGATTGGATGAAGAGCAGTAAGTCCATTTGATCCACTAAGTAATGCAGAGCGCAGGTGGAGGGCTCCCCCGTCCAAACCGCAGGCCGAGAAAATCCATCACCCGAGAACGGCCCCGAACCAACCAGATTCTGCTCTACTGTAATGTTGATGATGGGAAGATGTGCGGCTATTGATCTGTCAGTAAGAGAAGCAGTGACCACCGCAGATCATTGCAGCCACCCACTACCTTCTACATTCTAATGGGAATCACTGTTTTTCTTCTATTACAGGTTGTTCTTCACAATACGCTAACACAGTCTACATACGCGGGAATCTACCACAGAATCAGAGGACCTCAGTTACCTGGATCCCATTCACTTCTTGACGTCATGTCTACTGGTAAAAATAATATACATGAAAAAGTTGTTTTACTGTGTACATACATTACATTACTGATCCTAAGTTACATCCTGTATTACACTTCAGAGCTGCACTCACTATTCTGCTGGTGGGGTCACTGTGTATATACATTACATTACTGATCCTAAGTTACATCCTGTATTATACTCCAGAGCTGCACTCACTATTCTGCTGATGGGGTCCCTGTGTACATATATTACTTATCCTGTACTGATCCTGAGTTACATCCTGTATTTTACCCCAGAGCTGCACTCACTATTCTGCTGGTGGGGTCACTGTGTACATACATTACATTACTGATCCTGAGTTACATCCTGTATTTTACCCCAGAGCTGCACTCACTATTCTGCTGGTGGGGTCACTGTGTACATACATTACTGATCCTGAGTTACATCCTGTATTACACTCCAGAGCTGCACTCACTATTCTGCTGGTGGGGTCACTGTGTACACACAGTAGAAATATGTAGAAGACGGCACTTCTGTGGCGGTGGTGCTCGAGGTGAGAAAAATGTTCAGATATTAGGAAGAGCCCAGCACTCACCATACATGTGTGAACAAGGCCTTAATGCTCCTATATATTACAGCCATTAGACATCACATACACGTTTCTCCTTCCTGTCAGGGGTTAATCCGCGGACAGAAGTGGTGCAGCTTCCCATAAGTCTGATTTATGGGTCCGGATCTCTCCCCTTTTACTACTAATGGTTGTGTCTGTGACCATCTGTGGTATTGTGAAGGAACAGAACATCATCATCTGCAGCAACAAGGAGGTTGTGTAATATATCCCAGTTATACGAGATTTATAATAGGATGCTGCAATGCAAACAGTAGGGCAATAAAAGCCAACCACATCATAAATGTATCCGTCCATCCCTCCCCCCCTTATAGAAAAGCAAGACGGAGCCTCCCTGCTGCAACGGGTTCTCTCACCACACCTATATCCAAGACTATAACTACCAGAATATCACTATGTACATAAATATTGCTCTCTAGGTACACGAATTTTACTACTGTAAGACAATGTTCACACACAATAAAATAAAAGCAAAATACAACAGTAAAATAGGCATAAAACACGGCCGTACTTTAATAAAATAATGTGCTACACTAAAGTCTATGAGAAAACATCTGTGCATGCAATGTAATAAAAACCTGCCGTCCTTAGTTATAACCCACTAAGGTGGTCGGGCATGCTCAGTTAGTCTGCAATCTCCAGGAAGTACAGGCAGTTGGTCTCCACAAGGCCCTATTACACAGGCCGATTATCGGAAATGAGTGTTCCTAAAAAAATATCGGTGGAGATTTATCAAACATGGTGTAAAGTGAAACTGGCTCAGTTGCCCCTAGCAACCAATCAGATTCCACCTTTCATTTTCCAAAGAGTCTGTGAGGAATGAAAGGTGGAATCTGATTGGTTGCTAGGGGCAACACAGCCAGTCTCACTTTCCTCCATGTTTGATAAATCTCCCCTATCGTCTATAAACCTATACCAGGCTTTCACATGTAGACAGTAGAGAGGACTGGTGTAAACAAAATGTTCCTTAAAGTCAGCCATGTATGAATTTTTGTATTGGGGTGCAGGTGTACTCCTGTAATTATTTAGTGTTTGTTGTTTTTTTTTTCATATCAACTGGTGTCAGAAATTTATATAGATCTGTAAATGACTTTTATAAAAAAAAAATAATATCTTTTCTTCCAGTACTTATCAGCTGCTGTATGTCCTGCAGAAAGCGGTGTATTCTCTCCAGTCTGACATGTTGCTCTTTGCTGCCACCTCTGTCCATGTCAGGAACTGTCCAGAGCAGTGGTAAGTTTCCATAGAATCCCTCTCCTGCTTTGGACAGTTCCTGACATGGACAGAGGTGGCAGCAGAGAGCAACATGTCAGACTGAAGAGAATACACCATTTCCTGCAGGACATACAGCAGCTAATAAGTACTGGTAGAATTAATGGAAGCACACAAAAGGTATAGATTTATAGCTGATATTTTTTGCTTATTCCAGTTCCATACAGAGTGCATATGAAGAGCATAAATTTACTATTTCATACAGCCAACAAAGGGATAACTTTCCTGAGAGGACTGTTCCTTTAAATACTGAGAATCTATTAGTTACGGATTTGTACAAGAAAGAAACAGATAAAAATAGTGTCTAGCGCTATACGAGTGGTCACGCTCATTCCACAGAAACCACAGTCCCCACGTCTCAAAATCAACAAGTTAGAAGGATAGTGAGCTCACCACTCACACAGAAACGGAGACTCCGCTTAGGAGAAGAGGGTGAGCGTCCACACTTTTGCTGCAATCTAAAAAGTAATCTATACAAGTGACACAGAGACAGTACAACCTCGGATAAACTTCCTTCACAAATTCCATACCACACACTTTAAAGGGGTATTCCGCTCAAACATAACTTTTGATATGCTGCTGCCCATAGTGAGACTAACAGTTCCTTCCATACTTGTTATTATTTATTCATTCTCCTTCCCCCAGTTCTGAGCTGCTGCTTTCTGCTGAAGACATAAAAATATGTGTGGGAGCTTTGCTCTCTGTCTCCCCCTCCCTTCTGAGACGGCTGATGTAAACAAGTCCCTGGCAGGCTTTATCTGCAACTTTGTAGCTTCCTTGTAATGCTGGGAGGATTATTCTAAGGGTCAAGTTGCTGATGAACTCACTGTGATTATCCCTCCCGTCATTAGAGAGTTGCTACAAAGTTGCAGATTGGGACTCAGAAGGGAGGCGGAGGAGGGGAGACAGAGAGAAAAGCTCACACACAGATTTTTGTGTCTTGAGCAGAAAGCAGCAGCTCAGAACTGGAAGAAGGAAACTGAATAGATAATAACAAGTATGGAAGGAATTGTTAGTCTTACAGCTCTCCAGCGGGCAGCAACATATGAAAAGTTATGTTTGAACAGAAGAAGCACTGGCATATCTTCATGAAGCTTACCCTAACATAAAGAAAATCATATTGGATTGAATCATATTGGGCATATTGGATATACACATTGAAAACATTACACCTTAAAGGCCTTAAAAGCCCCCGAAGCGTTGCATTACTGCTCACCCCCCTGCAGCTCCTGCAACGTTGTGAGAGTTATGTTATATGTTTTATGATGAATATGTCGTCATTATTATTAAGGTATTCTATGGGTTACGACCATAAACTAAGCCAAGACCATGGGGGAGATTTATCAAACATGGTGTAAAGTGAAACAGACCCAGTTGCCCCTAGCAACCAATCAGATTCCACCTTTCATTCCTCACAGACTCTTTGGAAAATGAAAGGTGGAATCTGATTGGTTGCTAGGGGCAACTGAGCCAGTTTCACTTTACACCATGTTTGATGAGTCTCCCCCCTTGTCCGTATGCCATTACCAATACAGATATGTGTCTAGAGTGATATACTCACCACCTAGTGGGATGTTCTATTCGCAATTTGTTTACCTGCCTGTTACGTGATGACGTTAATATGGAGCACTTACCTATTGCTTTTATATGATGTAACTTCTGTTTATGGTGTTCAGCTCCGGCTGAACCGCAACCCAGTGTGTCAGCCGATTGCCACATAAGCAAAGAATCCCAAGTGCTGAGTTGTCTCTACCTTGTATGACCATGACTACCGAAGTGTCAGCAGGATTGTTAAAGGGGTTATCCAGCGCTACAAAAACATGGCTACTTTTCCCCCTCTCGTCTCCAGGTCAGGTGTGGTTTGCAATTACGCTCCATTTACTTCAATGGAACTGACTTTGAAACTCCACCCAATCTAGAGAGAGGGAGAAAAGTGGCCATGTTTTTGTAGTGCTGGATAACCCCTTTAACCACCATGGGAATGAACTATGATGTGAGGAAAAGGGTTCAATCTTACGTACCCCAATTGTTTTTATAAATCAGTGTAACCCCCAATGAGCAATACTGTTACACTGTGCTATACTATGGGCAAGGCCTGAAGGGGCGGTGATGCATTAGATGTAACACAGATTCCTTGATCTGTTCCTTTAATACACTGACCTTGATGAACACTAGATTACATCACATATGCAAAACTTTATTAGTCACCAATAGATATGAAATGTCACATTCAGGTCACCAGGTTGGCTCACGTGACTCAGTGAAAATGACTATGGGGAAATAGCAATGTGAAAAAAATAAAGGGGAAAAAAAAAACAAGGAAGATGAATATTTCTGGCATTTCCTAAGAAATGAAACCTTTGAATTCCTTTAACTTGAAGGATTTTTTCCATTGTCATGTTATTGAAAGACAGACATGTGTCACCTATTTTTTGTGTGTTTGCTGGGATTCCAACAACTGACCCTCGCCAATTATGACAAAGAGGGTTCTGTGTCCCCTGTTTGAATAGAATATTGGAGCAGTTCAATCTCTGTATAAATAAGGGGTTATCCAACGCTAGAAAAACATGGCCACTTTCTTCCAGAGACAGCACCACTCTTGTCTCCAGCTTGGGTGCAGGTTTTGCAACTTGGTTTCATTGAAGTGAATGGAGCTTAATTGCAAACTGCACCTGAACTGGAGACAAGAGTCGTGTTGTCTCTGGAAGAAAGTGGCCATGTTTTCTTATTTTGGATAACCCCTTTAAAGGGGTTATTCTGTGCTACAAAAACATGGCCACGTTCTTTCAGAGACAACACGACTCTTGTCTCCAGTTCAGGTGCAGTTTACAATTAAGCTCCATTAACTTCAATAGAACTGAACAGCAAAACCCCGCCCAAGCTGGAGACAAGAGTGGGGCTGTCTCTGGAAGAAAGTGGCCATGTTTTTGTAGCGCTGGATAACCTGGATCTCTCTATATCATCCCCATAGAGACTGAATGAAAGGGCAGCAATCATGTCTCGATGACAGGGAAGACACTTCCTGATTCTCCTCCGCTTGTGGTCATCTGTTCTGCATGCTGCTTCGTGGCATGAAGTCATATGATCATAGCCACATGGCCAACCAATTCAAAACTACTAAAGTTGGCTATATACTTTAAAGGGGTTGGAAGAACAAACTGATGATAAGAAATTATAACATCACCCTAACGTGAAGGACCATGTTCCTTGACATAACATTTTTTGGACCCCTTAATTCTAGCCAATTGACTTTAAAAAATCATAAACCTTAAAGGGAAATTGTCAGTTTTTATTTGTCTACTAAAGCCAAGTTGCAAAGCTCATACTAATAAAAACAAATTCAATATTAAAACCTCAGATTGGAAAAGAAAAGAACTTGCGATGTCCATTATACGTATGTAGATCCTTTCACGGGAGGTGAGATATCTTATCCATCCATGGGAAGCCAAGCTTAGAATTGGCCTTCACTGACATTATCATGCAGGTTTTCTAGTGCGGTGGCATTCTCAATCTGTTAGTATGGACTGAAGGCACAAGTCATGCCACCACTCAGGAAAAACACAGGAATATATACGGGAATCAGAGAAGCATTGCTTTTCGTGGAAGTCATAGGTTGGCAAATTGGCTGCAATTCTGTACAGCTCAGAACTCAAGGTCTCATAGACTTGTAAATCCCGTCTGTCTGAATTGGTTCACGGGATCTGGTTGTGTATAAAGACTACCCATTTTATTGATCAATCTTAAGACCATAGACTTGGACCAATGAAGAACATCTCTGTAGCCCAACAGCTTTTTGAAACAATATGGATGATATTACGCAGTCACTAATAATGTTCAATGTCAATGGGAACACGGTCACGTTTCCATGACATAGACCACTGGAAAATCTTTGTAGACCGATACACGACATTACATCATTTTATAAATTTTACTTCCTTTGAAGATGAATCGTATGATGTCAATGTGCGCATCATATCTGGTGGTCACATGGAATTCTGATAATGTTGGATGTTAACGTGTACATGATCCAAGTTCTGGATTTAAGTTGGATGAGCTTGATGGAAACCGGTGACCACTGTAGACCAAAGCATTTGAAAAACACAACCTTTATATGTTCCACCTCCTCCAGATCAAAAGGTATTGATCAATTTGTTGACACAAGGATGAATGTCCTTGTATAGACCATTGGGGTTCTACTTCTCATTCTGAAAAGCTTGACGTAAACCATTGAAGAACATCTTTGTCAACCAATGTCTTATAATCCTTTCCAATATTTCAGACACCAAGTAGATAATGACGTGTCGTATACCTCACCAATCTTGTCTGGTCTCCAAAATTTTTCAGAAATGAATGAAAAACTGACGGTGATGGCTGAAGAGCCGAGAGGCTGATCTTTGTTTCCTCTTCTTTCTGATGATTGGGACCCAAACCAAACCAATGATCAAGACCATTAGTCCAATCGAGAGAGCAACAGGCCCCATGTTTTTAGAGATTGGTGCCGTTGTTGTGTACACGAAGTACATAGTGGTCAATATAATTCCCAGTAGGAACACTGATCCCCCAATAGACATGATGATTATGGGCTTTTGGTAAGTGTCCCAGGCACTTCGCTGGGCATTGGTCCAAAGAGACTCGCTTCTTGAACTACTGTACAGTGTGCTCTCAGTCCTGCTGGTGACCAGGTCCTTAGATTCGGCAGATGAAGACCTTTCTACGCTGCTGTACTCACTGAGAACAATGTGCTCTGGTGACCTGTCCATCTTTGCATTCTCCAAGTCAGCGACAAATATCTGAAATACATAATCAATATAGGATTCAGTTTTAGGAATTTCTCATATGATCTAAGAAAACATTATCATTACTAAGTCAAAGACATTTTCCAGCAGTTTTTGTAGATGGGTCACTACTGGGATACACCATCAAGTTCTGATTGTTGTGGGTCTGATCCCTGGAACCCCACTTAAAGGGGTTATCCAGCGCTACAAAAACAAGGCCACTTTTCCCCCTACTGTTGTCTCCAATTCAGGTGTGGTTTGCAATTAAGCTCCATTTACTTCATTTCTCCATTTCAAAACCCCACCCAATCTGGAGACAACAGTAGGGGGAAAGTGGCCATGTTTTTGTAGTGCTGGATAACCCCTTTAAGGGGACAGCAGCACTTACTAGAGTGCTGTGGACCCTCCACTATTGTCAAGGACAAGCACCGCTTTGTTACCTTTCTGCTGCTTGGTCGCGATCCTGGTTATTATCTTCAATAAAAATTATTGGAAAAACCCATTAAGGCTATCTCATTGGTAGAGGTAGAGGCAATAAATCTTTAAATGCTGTTGGCCAAATGTTAATTTGGCTGAAAAGTATCATAACTACCAATTCTGCCCAAAAACTTGAACATTCGGCTCTGCCAAATGTTCAAGTGTTCTTAGTAGAGAGAGAAGGTGTAAGCCGCTGCCACACTCCGCTGACATATATCTCTGAAATAATAGATATATTAACGGGGTAACGGGGTGACTCTTAAATCTAATATGGCGGACAACATTATGTTACCAACAGCTACATCCTTCCCCGGAAACTGAATATATGACCAGCCTACAACTACACATAGTCACTGTATATAGGACTTCAGTGCTCATGAGATAGTGAAGATTCCGCATCGGCAATACGCCATCATAATGCTTTTGTTCCAGGATGAATTTGCCTGTTATGTTCCCACTTAACAATTTCCAGGCAGGACGTTTCGGAAGAGATGAAAATGTAATAGCTAGAGGAACGTGAGGTCGCCATTATCCCTGCTCTCTGAATTACTGAATGACTCATGGGCTTAGTGTAAGGATTGCAGAGCATTCCTGGCCACGGATACGGGACGTGAGATTAGCAGGCCCTTTGTATCGTGCCAAACCGACATGTTCTCTGGTCCTGTACAATGTGCAAGCGAGATTCTGTCATTTGGCCTGAGACTGAGGAGAGAAGCTCTAAGTCTGGAAGATCAGGACCTAATAGACCATGCAAGTCGTATGGGTCTAGTCTGAGACTTGCAAGTTCTTGAGGAACAAATATTTTCTGTAATCTTAAAGGGGTTATCCAGCGCTAAAAAAACATGGCAACTTTCTTCCAGAGACAGCCCCACTCTTGTCTTCAGCTTGGGCGGGGTTTTGCTGCTCAGTTCCATTGAAGTGAATGGAGCTTAATTGCAAACCGCAGCTGAACTGGAGACAAGAGTCATGTTGTCTCTGAAAGAAAGTGGCCATGTTTTTGTAGCACTGGATAACCCCTTTAAGGGTCTTTTTAGAAGACCCGATACGTGGCGATGTAGGGTTGCCATGCCTTTACAAGGTACCATTAATCGGGCTGATTATTGGTTAAATGAGTGTTCCTATAAGACAGTTACCTCTGGGACCCTTGCATATCTTACATATCTTGAGATCAAGGGTTCCCTGGCCTTCTCCACCCTGCTTGTGGCACCAATGGGTTAAAGTAAATGGGAATTATACAAACGGCATAAAACAGAGGCTTTTCATGAGCTTCCTGACCACCTCCTGGTGCCACAAGCAAGGTGGACGAGACCAGGAAACCTCAATCTCAAGATAGATTTGTGTCCAAGAGGTGGGAATGACTTAGAACTGGGGTGTCAAACTGGGGCCATTCCCATCATGCCTGGACAGCTAAAGCATTGGCTTGTTTTAGGGGTTGCCCTACTGATGACCCCTTTCTGGTCCTTTCTTGACACACAGGAAATGCCAGCTGCAGAGGTGACCCAGCTCATCCAGTGATTGGCTGAGCAGGCATGTTCCTGGGTTGAGAAGGGACCAGGAAGTAGGGATCGGTGGGGACTGATGAGTTTCACAATGGTAACAGCACAGGGCCAGCCAGGTGTGTAATAATTCAGTCTTATAGTATGCTTTATATTAGATGTATCAGGCCACAGGAAGCTAAGCCCCCTCCGATAAGCTCTCGCCCTCTTTTGTAAGTGTCATAAAATTCCATAGGTTTTGCCAGAAAACGTACAGAGGGGTTACTCCATAAAAAAAAAATTCTTTCAGATCAACTGGTGTCAGAAAGTACCCGAGATTTGTAATTTAATTCTGTTATAAAATCTTAAATTTTCTTTAGTTGTTATCAGCCGCTGTATGTCCTGCAGGAAGTGGTGTATTCTTTCGAGTCAGGAGAGTAAAAGAGGTTTTCTATGGGGATTTGCTGCTGCTCTGGACAGTTCCTGACAGGGACAGAGGTGGCAGCAGAGAGCACTGTGTCAGACTGGAGAGAATACACCACTTTCTGCAGGACATTCAGCAGCGGATAAGTACTGGAAGACTGAAGATTTTTTTAAAAGAAGTAAATTACAAATCTCTGGCACTTTCTGACACCAGTTGATTGGAAAGATTTTTTTTCTGAAGTTCCCCTTTAATAAGTATCTCAGTATGAGAATTTAACCTTTTTTACAGGTGTCCAGACTATGTTTCAAAACTGTGAAAAACATTGCAAAACCGTAGCTGATCGTGGTAAAAACATGTACATTTTGTTGTATCTCACGCCCACTCCCCACTCTTCCAAATGTAATAAAGGAATACACTGTGGGAACCTAGGGAACCTAGGGTTTGTTACAGTCTAGACAAGCCAGCTGAACTTTGGGTTGATACATTTTAATTGCACTGATACATTGTAACAATAAAGATTAAGCGGACTCCCAAGAATCTGATTCAAATTCAAAGACGTTTCAGATCATCCTAACCCACGCCGTGAACAAAGAGGAACAAAGTGCACGACAGTATCCATAAACAAAGTAAGGAACTGATCCGAATAGAGCAAAGTTGCTAGAAGCCTATGAACTCTATCTCGCACCGCATGTGTAAGCAGGAAACCCTCAGCATATCGCTCATCCCAGGTAACAAGGCCAGACCTTGTTACCTGGGATGAGCGATATGCTGGCTTGTGTCACCCTCTAGGATGGGTCACTGGACACTGGTGGGTAATAGGTGGTGCAAAGACCAAAGAGTCAAAACACAGACACAAGTATTCTATCTACTCTCAAGTATTCTTCTATTTCTACCTCCGAAGTTCCGGCAGAGCACAGTACTACTTAGGTTGGGACTCTCTCGACATCCTCCTCTCTACTCTTCTGATCCTCTCTTCTACCTCTCAGCACACAACTCAGTCAGCACGATTGTACTGGTCCTTCTACTCTCAGTGCAGATCTGAACTCTAAAGTATTAAAGGGAACCTGTCACCCCCCGTGCCGGGGTGACAGGCTCCCGACCCCCCCTGCTACAGCCCCTTATACTCACCTCATCGCGCCGGGTCCCGCTTCTGGATCCGGTCGGACCACGGAGATCTCAGCCACTGCAGCCCGGAGCGCGCGCTGAGAGATGACTCCAACACTCATAGAGAATGACAGGAGAGTCCAGCGCTCCGTCATTCTCTATGAGCGTTGGCTCATCTCTCAGCACGCGCGCCGGGCTGCAGCGGCTGAGATCTCCATGACCTGACCGTATCCAGAAGCGGGATCAGGTGAGTATAGGGGGCTGTAGCGGGGGGTCGGGAGCCTGTCACCCCGGCACGGGGGGTGACAGGTTCCCTTTAAGTAACTTATCAAGTGTAAAGTATTGTAACAAGGCAAAACTGTATTACTTGCTGCCTACCTCAAGTATCTTCAGAGTAAACAAGATTATATTTATGATAAAGAGACTCTGTAATTCCTTGTCAGGCACAGACACAGCACACACACTCCTTGGCTCATCTCCCCTTTCTGTGGGTGGCAGTGCCAATAGTCCTAATAGGTCGCTACTCCACTCCGGACCACCGTGATAAGTACCCAAGGGACCCCGCAACAACCTGGCAGGTCACTGACAACAGGGAACAAGGTATAGCCGGCCCATTAAACTAAAAGCAGGTGTGCCACCATACCTGTGTTCCCATCCGGCACTGGCGTCACGACAAACTACCACCAGGCCCGGCTATATTTTGGCCAACCACCATCTGGCAAGTGCCCGGCTGTACCTCCACACCGGGGGTCACCACAGGTGCATAGTGGATGGAAGAGGGGCGCACTGAGGCTCTGTCGTACAAGAGCCGGCCCTGAAACCATCATAATAGGACAGAAATTTATACTCATAATAGGTTTAGCTCATAGAGGGCTGTGTCGACTGAATACAACTGTAACAAACCCCCAGCTGTGCAAAGTCTTCAGGCTATATGGGATGTTCCCAGGTAAATAAGGGAAATGCACAGTATATTATAAGCTGCGGAAGGTTTTATTGTGTAACGATGAAGCTTCGGTTACATGGGACTGAAGCGGCTGATTAAAGGGGATACGTGAAATCCAATGATTCCACTGTAGAACGTTCCGGACTCCCTGCAGACTCGCACAAATGACATCAAACGTGTAGATTTGTGTTTTAACCACTGTAATCTCCTGAATAATTTACTGCGCAGTAAACCATTAGCCGCTTCTCTCATCACCGCCGGGGAGACATTATCATCATCACAACCTAAGTGCAGGAATTTCCGGACAAAGGAGGCGATGGCCACAGATCTCGCAAGAAAGGAGATGTCTACGGAGACACGCCTTCTGCTTGCTGTCAGTGAATGGGGACATGAAACCAGCACTGGATCTACATACATTACATAGTAGTGTTCGCTTTAAAATGTTACACATCAATGGACGACTCCCCGACGAGACCACGATCGTTCTGTTTGTTATGGAAAATGATAGTTACTGAGCTTTGAATACTGATGTTTATTCCAGGCAGAAAGAGTCCATGAAGATGGAGAAGTCTTATGTACTTAGTAAAATTAAAGATTTCTCTATATAGGACCATGGCCGCCCAGCTGGTCTGTGCAATCACTGATGACATCATGAAGATATAAACTAACTCTCTCGATATAAACTAAATTAAAGGGGTACTCCGGATATTTTTTTCCCTTTTTTTCAAATCAACTGGTGTCAGAAAGTTATACAGATTTGAAATTTACTTCTATTTAAAATCTCCAATTATTCAGTAATTATCAGCTGCTGTATGTCCTGCAGGAAGTGGTGTATTCTCTCCACTCTGACACAGCGCTCTCTGCTGCCATCTCTGTCCATGTCAGGAACTGTCCAAAGCAGTAGCAAATCCCCATAGAAAACCTCTCCTGCTCTGGACAGTTCCTGATATGGACAGAGGTGGCAGCAGAGAGCAGTGTGTCAGACTGGAGAGAATACTCCACTTCCTGCAGGACATACAGCAAATGATAAGTACCGGAAGATTGGAGAATTTTAAATAGAAGTAAATTACAAATCTGTATAACTGTTTGTTATACTCGGAGTACCCCTTTATTGAAACTTCAGTGTTTCTTAGCTCAATAGGCTGCATTGTCATGAATGTGAAGTGTCTCAGTGATGTCACTGCTCCTTAGACTTCCTAGGGGGTGGGGCAGAGCACAGATGAGTGCGCCTCTCAATAAATCTGGCCTGGAACATGGGGACAGGGATTTAGTTACAACCAATACGCCTGTTTTGATAAATCCCCCCCAATGATAATGTTGTACCGCCATTGATGATGTCAATGGTTCCTGGTGAATTAAAGGGGTTGTCCAGCACTACAAAAACATGGCCACTTTCTTTCAGAGACAGCACCACTCTTGTCCCCAGGTCAGGTTCGGTTTGCAGTTAAGCTCTATTCACTTCAATGGAACTGAGCAGCAAAACCTGCACCCAAGCTGGAGACAAGAGTGGGGCTGTCTCTGGAAGAAAGTGGCCATGTTTTTGTAGCGCTGAATAACCCCTTTAATTGGCAGCAGTCCCATAAATATGAGGTGCCTGATATCACTATCTGGTGAATTGAAGTGAATAGTGAATACAGTAATACCTCGGTGTATGAACACTTCGGTATTCAAATGAAATTTCCCCCTGAAGTTTTGTTTTGTTCAGTACTTGAGCATTGTTTGGTAGCCGAAAAAAATCAGGGGAGATAACTGTCTGCTAAAGTATTGTTCAGCTGACAATTATTGAGGTGTTTGGACACCAAGGCTTACAGGAGCGGGGATTCCCATCATAATGACAGGTGTCCCCGCTCTAAACTGAGCTCCTGCACAGTGATGTCCTCCCTCTCCAGGTGGTCACCACACTCAGCTGCATAGAAGACATGCCAGCTGCCTAGGGAAGGAGGATGTCACTGTGCAGGAGCCTGGGTCACCCCCAATACACTGGCATCCCAAGTGCTTTCCCCCCAGTACACTTTATACTACCAGCAGTCCAGGAGGAGAAGGACTGCAGCCCCAGAGCTACTGCACGGTGATGTCCTCCCTTTCTAGGCCGCCAGCTTGTCTCCTATGCAGCTGAGTGCTCTGGCTGCCTGAAGAGGGAGGACATCACTGTGCAGGAGCTGGGTTTACAGCAGGGATACCTGTCATTATGAGGGGAATCCCCGCTTCTTTACAGTAAGCAGTGGTGCACGATGCATAACTACATTGTCTCCTGGTTCATATGTATATGTAGTGGCTTGGTGATGTCACTGGTTCCTGGTGTATTGGTTACATTTTCATGACTATAACGTATCTCGTTGATGTCACTGGTTCCTGGTGTATTGATAGGTTACATTCTCATGACTATAAGATATCTCGGTGATGTCACCGGTTCCTGGTGTATTTCGGATATTATTACCTTTCCCAGGGGGCTCGCTTCCTATACTTTTGATTAGATTTTGAGACTTTCTGAGTTTCTCCATTAGAGCCCTTGATGTTTGGTAAATGACGTTTATTTGTTGATTTGTTCGGTTCTATAAAGGCCGGCTATCTGGCCCTGCCATCTGAATCCTGGCGTGAGCCGTTGTTGGGAGGTGCCCAGCTGGCACGGACCTAGGACTTGAGGCTGTGTCAATGGCTTTTAAGCTTATCGGGCTCATTTCCTCATATGAAAGAATCCAATTAGCGGATGCGAGAAGTGCAGATGATGTATTCTGAGAGACAGTGATCTGGGGTGGAGACGACGTGACCCGAGAGCAGCACCAGAAGACTTCTAATAATACACAAAGCCAGGGCAAATGGCTGCTATATACAGTCCCCAGCCTCTCCATAACTGGGGTTAATCTGTGGATGTCAGGCTTGGAAATTACATTTATTGTGATTATGTGACTTGGTATCAGTCTGCATAGCGACTCCAGTCACAACCAGAGCTGCATTTACAGCTGCCTCCATGTTAGTTCTCAGGCTGCTGGAACTTACATCTCCATGCTGGTACAGCACATGCTCTCATATTGTGCAGTGTGGGATATGCTCTCATATTGAGCAGTGTAGGATATGCTCTCATATTGTGCAGTGTGGGATATGCTCTCATATTGTGCAGTGTGGGAAATGCTCTCATATTGTGCAGTGTACGATATGCTCTCGTATTGAACATTGTGGGATATGCTCTCATATTGTGCAGTGTGGGATATGCTCTCATATTGTGCAGTGTGGGATATGCTCTCATATTGTGCAGTGTGGGATATGCTCTCATATTGTGCAGTGTGGGATATGCTCTCATATTGTGCAGTGTGGGATATGCTCTCATATTGTGCAGTGTGGGATATGCTCTCATATTGTGCAGTGTGGGATATGCTCTCATATTGTGCAGTGTGGGATATGCTCTCATATTGTGCAGTGTGGGATATGCTCTCATATTGTGCAGTGTGGGATATGCTCTCATATTGTGCAGTGTGGGATATGCTCTCATATTGTGCAGTGTGGGATATGCTCTCATATTGTGCAGTGTGGGATATGCTCTCATATTGTGCAGTGTGGGATATGCTCTCATATTGTGCAGTGTGGGATATGCTCTCGTATTGAACATTGTGGGGTACTCTCTGGTGTGGTGTACTGTGGGGTATTCTCTGGTGCAGTGCACTGTGGGATATGCTCTGGTTCAGTTCACTGTGGGATATGCTCTCGTATAGTGTATTGTGGGATATTCTCTGGTGCAGTGCACTGTGGGATATGCTCGGGTGTGGTGCACTGTGGGATATTCTCTGGTGTAGTGCACTGTAGGATATGCTCTGGTGCTCTGCACTGTGGGATATGCTCTGGTATGGTGCACTGGGGGATATTCTCTGGTGTGGTGCACTGGGGGATATGCTCTGGTGTAGTGCACTGTGGGATATGCTCTGATGCAGTGCACTGTGGGGTGCGCTCTGGTTTGGTGCACTGTGGGACATGCTCTGGTGCGGTGCACTGTGGAACATACTCTGGTGTGGTGCACTGTGGGACATGCTCTGGTGCGGTGCACTGTGGGACATGCTCTGTTGCGGTGCACTGTTTGACATTCTCTGGTGCGGTGCACTGTGGGACATGATCTGGTGCGGTGCACTGTGGGACATGCTATGGTGCGGTGCACTGTGGGACATGCTCTGGTGCGGTGCACTGTGGAACATGCTCTGGTGCGGTGCACTGTGGAACATGCTCTGGTGCGGTGCACTGTGGGACATGCTTTGGTGCGGTGCACTGTGGGACATGCTCTGTTGCGGTGCACTGTGGGACATGCTCTGGTGCGGTGCACTGTGGGACATGCTTTGGTGCGGTGCACTGTGGGACATGCTTTGGTGCGGTGCACTGTGGGACATGCTCTGTTGCGGTGCACTGTTTGACATTCTCTGGTGCGGTGCACTGTGGGACATGCTCTGGTGCGGTGCACTGTGGGACATGCTCTGGTGCGGTGCACTGTGGGACATGCTCTGGTGCGGTGCACTGTGGGACATGCTCTGGTGCGGTGCACTGTGGGACATGCTCTGGTGCGGTGCACTGTGGGACATGCTCTGGTGCGGTGCACTGTGGGACATGCTCTGGTGCGGTGCACTGTGGGACATGCTCTGGTGCGGTGCACTGTGGGACATGCTCTGGTGCGGTGCACTGTAGAATATACTCTGATGCAGTGCACTGTGGGACATGCTCTGGTGCAGTGCACTGTGGAGATATGCTTTGGTGTGGTGCACTGTGGGGTGTGCTTTGGTTCCATGCACTGTGGGGTGTGTTCTGGTACCATGCACTGTGGGATATGCTCTGCTGCGGGGCACTGTGGAATGAACTCTAGTTCAGTGCACTGTAGTATGCGCACTGGTGTGGTGTACTGTGGCATTTACTCTGGTGTGGTGTACTGTGGGATGTGCTCTGGTGTGGTGTACTGTGGGATGTGCTCTGGTGTGGTGCACTGTGGGATGTGCTCTGGTGTGGTGTACTGTGGGATGTGCTCTGGTGTGGTGCACTGTGGGATGTGCTCTGGTGTGGTGTACTGTGGCATATACTCTGTACCTGTGGCATAGGTATAATGGGGCAAAGGTATAATGGGGCACATGTATAGTGGGACACTGGTAAAGTGAGGCATAGGTACAGTGTGGCACAGGTATAGGGGGGCACAGGTATAGGGGGGCACAGGTACAGGGCGGCACAGGTACAGGGCGGCACAGGTAAAGTGTGGTACAGGTATAGTGAGGCACAGGTATAGTGAAGCACAGGTATAGTGAAGCACAGGTACAGTGAGGCACAGGTACAGTGTGGCACAGGTATAGTGTGGTACAGGTATAGTGAGGCACAGGTACAGGGCGGCACAGGTACAGTGTGGCACAGGTACAGTGCGGCACAGGTACAGTGCGGCACAGGTATAGTGAAGCACAGGTATAGGGTGGCACAGGTATAGTGCGGCACAGGTATAGGGCGGCACAGGTACAGGGCGGCACAGGTATAGTGTGGCACAGGTACAGTGCGGCACAGGTATAGTGAAGCACAGGTACAGTGAGGCACAGGTATAGTGTGGTACAGGTATAGTGAGGCACAGGTACAGGGCGGCACAGGTATAGTGCGGCACAGGTATAGTGCGGCTCAGGTAAAGTGTGGCAGAGGTATAGTGTGGCACAGGTACAGTGTGGCACAGGTACAGTGCGGCACAGGTATAGTGAGGCACAGGTAAAGGGCGGCACAGGTATAGTGTGGCACAGGTACAGTGTGGCACAGGTATAGTGAGGCACAGGTATAGTACGGCACAGGTATAGTGTGGCACAGGTACAGTGTGGCACAGGTATAGTGAGGCACAGGTATAGTGTGGCACAGGTACAGTGAGGCACAGGTACAGTGCGGCACAGGGATCATGTGTGCTGTACAAGCTGATACTAATGGAACATTTACTTACTGACTTGAACAATTTCCCATCTGTCAGTAAGTAACAGTCACTCACTGTAATCCTATTATTGATGATGTGATATTATCCGGCACTCAGAGGCTTCCCCTGTGCTCTCTTGGGCGCCTGCTCTGCATGAGATGTTTAGTACTGATCATCATCATCATCACAATATGGCGGCATTCACATTAGCGTCTTAACTGCTGGTCTCGTGAGTTGTCAGCTGTCAGTTCTGCTCATCAGACTTGTGGTCGGCTGTAGTACGGATGGAAAGATGCATCTGTATTCCACTAGTCTGAACTCTGCCCGAGACTACGACTCCCTGCACCATACACTATACTGCAGCATTAAAGTTTACTGTAACATTACTTTCCTACAGGGGAACACTAGTTTAGTATGGTGGCTTGGTGGGTAGCATTGTATCATAGCTAAGGGTGGCTCAGTGATTAACATTGCACAGTGGCTAAATGGTTTAAAGCAGGGATGGGAAACCTTCGGCCCTCCAGATAAAGCTTTGGCTGTCCAGGCATGATGGGAGTTGTAGTTTTGCAACAGCTGGCGGGCCGAAGGTTCCCCATCCCTGCTTTGAAGCATAATCTGGTTAGCAGTGTAGGGTGGCTCAGTGATTAGCACTGTTCAGGGATCCAGTGGTTAGCATGGCACAGTGGCTCAATGGTTAGCATAAAACAGTGGAACAGTGGT
Organism: Dendropsophus ebraccatus; assembly: GCF_027789765.1. NCBI lineage: Eukaryota > Metazoa > Chordata > Amphibia > Anura > Hylidae > Dendropsophus > Dendropsophus ebraccatus. The sequence goes on along the minus strand of NC_091467.1, from coordinate 64,737,556 downwards.
TTACATGGCAAAATCATTCTGAGGTTGGTTTTGTACAGTGGCTCAGTGGTTATGGCATGGTGGCTCAGTAGTTAGCAATGTACAGTGGCTCAGTGGTTAACAAAGTACAGTGTGTCCATGGTTAGCATTGTTTGGTGACTCAGTGGTTAGTGTGGCACGGAGGCTCAGTAGTCATTAATGTACAGTCACTCAGTGGTTTAGACTATACAGTGGCTCAGTAGATAGGATTGTACAGTGCCTCAGTACATAGGATTGTACAGTGTCTCAGTACATAGGAGTGTACAGTGGCTCAGTGGTTAGTATTGTATGGTGGATCAGCGATCAGTATTGTATGGTAGCTCAGTGGTTAGCATTGTATAGTGGCCCAGTGGTTAGTATTGTATGGTGGCTCAGTGGGTAGTATTGTACAGTGGCTCAAGTGTTAGTATTGTACAGTGGCTCAGTGGTTAGTATTGTATGGTGGCTCAGCGGTTAGTATTGTATAGTGGCTCAGTGGGTAGTATTGTATGGTGGCCCAGTGGGTAGTATTGTATGGTGGCTCATCGGTTAGTATTGTATAGTGGCCCAGTGGTTATTGTTGTATGGTGGCCCAGTGGTTAGTATTGTATGGTGGCTCAGTGGGTAGTATTGTATGGTGGCCCAGTGGTTACTGTTGGATGGTGGCCCAGTGGTTAGTATTGTATGGTGGCTCAGTGGTTAGTATTGTATGGTGGCCCAGTGGTTATTGTTGTATGGTGGCCCAGTGGTTAGTATTGTATGGTGGCTCATCGGTTAGTATTGTATAGTGGCCCAGTGGTTATTGTTGTATGGTGGCCCAGTGGTTAGTATTGTATGGTGGCTCAGTGGGTAGTATTGTATGGTGGCCCAGTGGTTACTGTTGGATGGTGGCCCAGTGGTTAGTATTGTATGGTGGCTCAGTGGTTAGTATTGTATGGTGGCCCAGTGGTTAGTATTGTATGGTGGCTCAGTGGTTAGTATTGTATGGTGGCCCAGTGGTTACTGTTGGATGGTGGCCCAGTGGTTAGTATTGTATGGTGGATCAGTGGTTAGTATTGTATGGTGGCTCAGTGGATAACATTGTACAGTCCCTTAGTGATTAGCATTTTATAGTGGCTCAGTGGTTAGCATTGATGTCCTGCAGCCCTGGTTCCTGGGGCTGACCCTCACCAGGGGCTACCTCTGTATAAAGGTAACATGTTCTCTCTCCATAACGTACAGACACTGTGAGCTGTAACAGGGACCGGATGACAATCTCTGTACAACGCTGCAGAACATGTCGGTGCTATATAAATAAGCAAAGCAAATAATAATATGGTGCTAAATCATCAAAAGTCACCGAACAGCCATAACATTAAAACCATATTCTGTTGTGTGCTGCATCACCCCACCATACACACAGAGATGACGGCTTCTATCATAGCCAGGAGGAACCCAGAGATTCTGAGGGATCGGAGCAGACGGCGAGCCTTCACCCCCATACAGTGGGTACTGACCACTACATACCGGGGACACCCCACAAGACTAGCCATACAAACATGGGGTCTACACATGGTCACAGTCAGATCCCCCCGCTTGCTCATTTTTCCTGCTTCCACCAAATAAACACTAACGAAAAACCTCAAAAACTTAAAAAAAAAAAAAAATTAACTCTCTCAGCGTAACAATAACTGAACCCATTGTAGACGTAACCATCAGGATTGTTATCATGGGGGAAAAAATGCAAAAATTCCAAAAAGCTTCTGGAGTCTGTGTCCCAAGGACATTGCCAGCAGTGAAGCGTTAAGCTGCCCCCGGAGCTGCGCCCCACCTTAGCCATGCAGGAGACTGGTACTTACATCGTCTAAGGGACAACTTCTGTCGTAGGTGAAGAGCAGGAGTTTACCGATCTTCGCCCAGCGGAGTCCACATCGCGCCGAGTCCTGGTCGTAGATCCCAGTTACATTATCACAGCTGCTCTCTCCATCCTCTTCTGCTGATGAGATTCCCAGCATAATGCTTCGCTAATGGCTTAACCCCTTCCTGGCCCGGCTTTCTGCTTGGCTAGAGGGGCCGGCGTAGAAAAAAAAAAAAAGGCAAAAAAGTTTTATGGACTTTGCATATTAAGTTCCAAGCTTTTCCAATAGGGAATACCATTCCTTACAGTGACATTGGCAGGGCAGGGTGTGGACTGGCAGCAGATGGGTGGGACGCAGGCTGAAGTTTGGGGGTGTCTCCAGAACTCATCAGCTCCGGGCTGCAGAGGGAGGGGAGGTTTGGGATCCCTGAGGGACGCTGCTCCACTCACAACTGTTGTCTTTGCTGCACCAGGTGAACAAATATGGATGAGAGGGTCAGAAGGAGAAGGGGTGAGAGGGTGAGAGGTGATAGGGTAAGAGGGTAAGGAGGAGAGAGGGTAAGAGGGTGAGGAGGAGATGGGGTAAGAGGGTGAGGAGGTAAGAGGGTGAGAGGGTGAGGAGGTGAGAGGGTGAGGAGGTGAGAGGTAAGAGGGTGAGAGGGTGAGGAGGAGATGGGGTGAGGAGGTGAGAGGTAAGAGGGTGAGAGGGTGAGGAGGAGAGAGGTAAGAGGGTGAGAGGGTGAGGAGGAGATGGGGTGAGAAGGAGATGGGGTAAGAGGGTGAGAGGGTGAGGAGGTGAGAGGTAAGAGGGTGAGGAGGAGAGAGGGTGAGGAGGTAAGAGGGTAAGAGGTGAGAGGGTAAGAGGTGATAGGGTAAGGGGGTGAGAGGTGATAGGGTAAGGGGGTGAGAGGTGATAGGGTAAGAATAAGAATAAGGGGGTGATAGGGTAAGAGGGTGAGAGGTAAGGGGGTGAGAGTTGATAGGGTAAGGGAGTGGAAGGTGATAGGGTAAGGGGGTAAGAGGTGAGGGGGTAAGGGGGTGAGAGGTGATAGGGTAAGGGGGGGTGAGAGGTCAGGGGGTGAGAGTTGATAGGGTAAGGGAGTGGAAGGTGATAGGGTAAGGGGGTAAGGGGATAAGAGGGTGGTAGGGTAAGGGGGTGAGAGGTGATAGGGTAAGGCGGGTGAGAGGTCAGGGGGTGAGAGTTGATAGGGTAAGGGAGTGGAAGGTGATAGGGTAAGGGGTAAGAGGTGAGGAGGTAAGGGGATAAGAGGGTGGTAGGGTAAGGGGGGTGAGAGGTGATAGGGTAAGGCGGGTGAGAGGTCAGGGGGTGAGAGTTGATAGGGTAAGGGAGTGGAAGGTGATAGGGTAAGGGGTAAGAGGTGAGGAGGTAAGGGGATAAGAGGGTGGTAGGGTAAGGGGGGTGAGAGGTGATAGGGTAAGGGGGTGAGAGGTGAGGGGCAGCAGATGGAGGGGGGATTGTTGTGTGTCTATACCCGGGATCTTGCTGTCATCACCAACTCCGACTCGCTATGTGATGCTTTACAAGCCAGTGTTTGCTCACCTGCCACCAGGAGTGACGCCGGGATCATCCTACCTGAGAGCTGAGAAGGGAGAAACTGACTGAACACTGACATGAGTGGAAACACTGCTGTCTAGTGTATAAATATATTCTATCTATCTTGTGGAAGTATACACCGCAACACTCAGATCAAGTGAAGCAAAGAAAACCCTGCGGTCCATGCCATTACATGCCAAATAAGGTGCAACGTTTCTGCTTTTATTTAGAAATATTGCATCTATCTATCTATATATCTATCTACTATTATCTATCTACCTTTCTATCTCCTATCTAACTATCTACCTATCTATCTATATCCTATCTATCTATCTATCTATCTATCTATCTATCTATCTATCTATCTCCTATCTATCTCCTATCTCCTATCTATCTCCTATCTCCTATCTATCTCCTATCTATCTATCTCCTATCTATCTATCTCCTATCTATCTCCTATCTATCTCCTATCTATCTATCTATCTATCTATCTATCTATCTATCTATCTATCTATCTCCTATCTATCTATCTCTTATCTATCTATCTCCTATCTATCTATCTATCTCCTATCTATCTATCTCCTATCTATCTCCTATCTATCTCCTATCTATCTACATATCTATCTCCTATCTATCTATCTATCTCCTATCTATCTATCTATCTATCATGGATCTATCTATCTATCTATCTATCTATCTATCTATCTATCTACTATTATCTATCTACCTATCTATCTATCTATCTATCTATCTATCTATCTATCTACTATTATCTATCTACCTATCTATCTGTCTTCTATCTATCTATCTATCTATCTATCTATCTATCCTCTATCTATCTCCTATCTATCTATCTATCTATCTCCTATCTATCTATCTATCTATCTATCTATCTATCTATCTATCTCCTATCTATCTATCACTCTATCTCCTATCTATCTATCTACTATTATCTATCTCCTATCTCCTATCTATCTATCTATCTATCTATCTTTCTCCTATCTATCTCCTATCTATCTATCTATCTATCTCCTATCTATCTATCTATCTCCTATCTATCTATCTATCTATCTATCTATCTATCTATCTATCTATCTCCTATCTATCTATCACTCTATCTCCTATCTATCTATCTACTATTATCTATCTCCTATCTATCTATCTATCTATCTATCTATCTATCTATCTATCTATCTATCTATCTATCTATCTATCTCCTATCTATCTATCTATCTATTATCTATCTCCTATCTATCTATCTATCTATCTATCTATCTATCTATCTATCTATCTATCTATCTCCTATCTATCTATCTATCTATCTATCTATCTATCTATCTATCTCCTATCTACCTATCTATCTATCTCCTATCTATCTATCTATCTATCTATCTATCTATCTATCTATCTATCTATCTATCTATCTAACGTCCAGTTTGAAGTGCACTCTGTTCAGACTGGTGTAAGGGTGCCAGCAGCTGGAGACCGAATCCACGTCTCCCCGTAAATAATCAAAGAATTCCGCAGCACAACCATGTGGTGAAAAAAATCCAAAATAGTGTTTATTCCATGTCAGTAGAAAATTCCATGCAACGTTTCTGTCTCTTCTCTCGAGATGCTTGAGAAAGGTCTCGAGAAGAGACAGAAACGTTGCATGGAATTTTCTACTGACATGGAATAAACACTATTTTGGATTTTTTTCACCACATGGTTGTGCTGCGGAATTCTTTGATTATCTATCTATCTATCGTCACTTGGGCACAGCCGAGGTTAGGATAACCCAAGTGTAACCTGGTGTGTAGCTGCGGGTGCAGGAAGAATAGACCAGAGTCCAGTAGCTTAAACATAATAGCGTCCCATTTATTCACTAAATAACGCACATTACAAAGTTATACAACTTTGTAATGTGTGTTATTTAAGTTAATGGTCCCCTTCCCCGTGTTCCCCCACCCCCGGAAGTGTGATGCCGTATACTCGCCAGCGCGTCATCAGCTGCTCAGCCGCGACAGTGATTTGGTGAGTATACAGCATCACACTTCCGGGGTGGGGGGAACACGGGGAAGGGGGCCATTCACTTAAAGTGACTGTACCACCAGGCCCAGGCTGAAGCACTGGAGACGGGCCGACCCACCCTTAGTGGGAGGAAACCCTAGCCCCTCTATGATAGAGTTCCATTGATTCTAATGTAGTGACCCCATGGAGGGGCTGAGGTTTCCTCCCACTAAGGGTGGGTCGGCCCGCCTCAAGTGCTTCAGCCTGGGCCTGGTGGTACAGTCACTTTAAAATCTTCAGGGCAATACTATAAGAATACTTTGTTAACTGCAGGTGCAGGCAAGAAGTAGTAGAAGAAGACTGTGTAAGCAACCATAGAGTGGAGTAGTGGAGTGTCTTGAGGGCCCTGTCTAATGTAGCTGTGTACTCTGCCAGGATAGCTTAGTGGAGGATACAAGAAGAAGATACTCGTACTCATGTATGGGTCCTTTTGTTGATCTGACTGCCTTATGCCCTTTAGTGTTGGGGTACCCGTCCTGCTAGGGTAGTACCAGGTCTCTGTGCTGGCTTGAGCAGACTTCCCAGGGTTTCTCAGAATACAGTAGTATACGTAGGCTTTAACTGCAGCTTTGTCCTACTGGGGTCAGTACATAGCTGCCCTGTGTCATGTTGATGGCATCCCTGGCGTGGACAAGGTGATCCTCAGAGGACGTCCTACCTCCTGAGGGAGTCTAGCACAAGTGGCTAACTTGCCCAAAAGAAACTCTGTCTCTCTAACTCCTGACTCAACTAGAGAACTCCAGAACTCCTCCCAGCAAGAACTACCCTCCTTTTAATAGGGGAAAACTAAACCTACTGGTGATTGATGGGACTGTATGTGTGAGAAAAAGAAGAGCTAAGATAGGAGAAAGAAAGGAGGGGAAATACCTGCACCTTTGATAGGATGAGACCAACCATGTGACAAATACAGTTAACCCAATGCTTTCTTCAGCTGTGCTTAAGACAAGATATACAGTAAATACAACAGTGACACCTAGTGGGGAAAAACACATAATACACTTTCCCTTCATCCCACTGTGAGAACCTGAGTGAGTTACTTTCCCCAGGTGCATAGAGAACTACATAGAGAAGTGGCACACCTGTGCTGGGAGACTACACTCCCTTATTGGCTGATCTCTATGTCCCGGTAGATGTCTCTGGTGGTCTTTATAGGTGGGCAGTTGTTTAGCAGGAAGCAAGGACACCCGACTGGTTTCCTGGAACCCCATGATGTTGAAGTTCTTTAAATCCATGAGCAGTGTCCACATGGTGCTGAATTTCTCCAGATTTTCTTGAGGACCTCTCTTGGTTGGTGACAGCAGCAGGAGGTCGTGTGTATCTAAGCCTACTGTGTATGATACAGTCTAATACGCTAGTGTGTCTAAATCTATAGTGTGTGATGCTATGTATCTGAGTCTATCATACATGATACATTCATTTCTGCTGTGCATCTAAAGCTGTCATGTGTGATGCCCGTATCTAAGCACATAATGTGTAATGCCGTCTATGTGGTGGTAGTATAGCCTTATGGACGACCGGTCACTTGCCAGATGCTACAGTGTGACGCCACTACTGTAGTGGTTGGTCGGGATATAGCTCAGCCAGGTGGTAAATTGTAATGACGCCAGTGCCAGTGGGGCACACAGGTATTGAGGCACACCTGCTTTTAGTGTAAGGTGGCTTGCTATGTCCTTTCCCCTGTGGTCGGTGACCTGCCGGGCTGTGAGGGGGTCCCTTGGGTACTTATTACGGTGGTCGGGAGTGGAGCTGTGACCCACCCAGACTATCGGTACCGCCACCTACAGAAAGGGGAGATGACCCAAGGATAGAGCAGTGACTGTGTAGGTGCCGGGACTATAATCACTGAGTCCTGTTGTCATAAATAAAATCTTCTTTACTGTAAGAATACAATGTACAATAGCTGATCATAGACTGTAGACGCGACAGAACAGAATCTGCGCTAAGAGCCTTTGGAGTAGAAGAGCTGAGCTGACTTGGTTGCGTGATGAGAAGTAGAGAAGTTTGTGCTGAGAGTCCCAACCCAGGGTAAAAGTGTGCTCTGCTGGAACTTTAGGAGAAGAAGAAGTAGAATACTGAAGAATACTTGAAAACAGAAGTATACTTGTGCCCGTGTTTCGACCTTTGTTGTTGTGATACCACCTGTTTCCCTACAGTGTCAGATGACCTGTCCTCCTAGGAAGACACAAGCCCAAGACCTTGTTACCTGAGTGAGCAGGGTGGCCAAATTACCTGGTTACACCCGAGCTGCGAGATAGAGTACATAAGCTTGTAGCAACTTTGCTCTATCCGGATCAGTTCCTCTTGTTTCATGATAATGTTCTGCACTTTTAGAAGTGTTCACGGCGTGGGTTGGGGTGTTCTCTGACTTGTCCTTTCTCAAGTAGTTTAACACTGCATAGGTGGATCAAAGATAGCGTCTAAAAGAAAAGTCTCTCCATCTCCCATGTGTGTCCGTCCACTACCACACTCCTGACTAGACTACACTCACTCCACATTGACTGAAGAGGGGAACTGGCAAAGCCAGGGCACAGCTGAACTACCGCAGGGACTGTCTTGTCTTGCGTCCTCTCTCCACAAAGACTTGGGTAAGACTCCCTAAGTGTGGGCGTGCACTTCCTCTCCCCATATGACAACTTCCTACAGGAGGTGTAATGTCCCGTGAGTGGTGGAGAAGAAAGTGTAAAGAGAAGAAGAAAAATGAAAATAGAGATAGGTGAGGAGTAGAAGAGAGCACTTATTGGTGCGCAGATCATAAACAATAACCCCTTGTTCACTACAGCTGTGCAATATACAAGTGCATATACAGATAACAGAGACATCTAGTGGTAAAACTTAAGTATCACTTTATTACCACGCTAACTTGTAGTACAGGCTATTGAGAGGGGTGTATGAACTAATAACACCCGTGGTGGGACACCACATCTACATTACTAGTGTATCTATACCCATCATGTGTGATACTGCTATCGTATCTAAACCATATCATGTATGCTACTGCGTTTTTGAGCTGTATTTAAGCCTATGGTGTAGGATACTACCTGCTGAGTGTATCACGTATGGTACTGCATACTGAGCTGTGTATCTAAACCTATCACGAATGGTACTGTATACTGAGCTGTGTATCTAACTCGATCATATGTGCTACATTAATTCAAGCTGTGCATCTAAATTAGCTGTGATACTCTCTGGTAAGCAGTGTATCTAAGTCTATGAATTGTCTTCTTAACTGGTACCCTTCATTTGTGTAACCATCTCAGTATCCTGAGGACCGGCCATCAGTCTTTACAGGCTGGAGTGCCCCTTTAAGCACTAACATTACAGATATGGTTACTATCATCATCATCATCAGGGCAGACATACTCATGTTAGTATAGAATTTTGGTGTAAAGTGTAAGTACTGCCCAGGACTAGTAAATGTGCCCCATTGACCCAGTCCAACATGGGAGGAGATGGCAGTGGTGACAGGTGTGGGACACAGGGTGAGGAGCTATTTACAGACGCATTTATTGCCCTTAAGGAACTTATTTTTAGACAATTTATTGCCCATTGGGTTACTGGCAACTCAGAATATTACACCTTATAGGCACCAGGGGACGCTCTTTATATAGAAGGAACACCAGTGGGGAAATTTATTTTTTCAAATCAGCTGGTTTCAGAAAGTTATATAGATTTGTAAATTACTTCTATTTAACAATCTCAAGTCTTCCAGTACTTATCAGCTGCTGTATGTCCTGCAGGAAGTGGTGTATTCTATCTAGTCTGACACAGTGCTCTCTGTTTCCACCTCTGTCCATGTCAGGAACTGTCCAGAGCAGTAACAAATTCCTATAGTCCAAATTCCTGATAAGTACTGGAAGACAGGAGATTATTTAAGTTGATTGAGTACCAATTGACTTAAAAAGAAAAAAAATTGGTGAACAACCCCTTTAAGTATTATATAATATTTCTTTGTCTGTTGTCAGTAAAGTTTTTAAATACTTTTTCCTCCTCTATTTAACTAAACATAAGTAATGCTAAACAGGAGGCACAATGTGGGGTCGGATGCGGTTACATGCCGTCTATTGTTTCCTGTTTTCAGCCGCTTCAGGCAGAGATTATTTTGTTTTTTGTTTACTGGCCTAATAGCACCCTCTACAGTTAGGAAGGAGTAGTGCAGGACAATGAATATTGGCGGCAACGTGATCCCTCACAGTGCAGGGCGGCTCTGTAAAGATGGAGGCTGTGATGTTCACAGAAGCATTGGCTGAAGCTTGAAACATGTCACACTGTCAGATTATTACAGGTCACATTATTATTACAGGTTTTTCCTTCTTATAGTTTCCATGATCATGCTGTACTCAACTGATCTGCAGAAAGTAGTATATTGTATACCTGTCCTACAGTCACTTTCCCCCCACCCTTACATGGCTGATACCAGAGAGTAATAGATTGTATATACTTGTCCTACAGTCACCTCCCCCCCCCCCCCCCAGTCTGACATGGCTGATACCAGAGAGTAATAGATGTTTCCCTTACGTCCCATTGGCATCACAACATATGGGGTAAATTCGCCCCTGCGAGCCCCTGGGACGAAGGAATATTTAATGAAAAAATAACAATTACATTTTAATCCCCTCCTCCATGAGGTATAAATAGGCTCCACCTCCCCCTAGACCTCAGTCTTTTTTTACTTCGTCTTCCTCCCTTTAAGCCTTGGGAAGAAGTAGACTTCAAGTTAACATTGAAAGTTTCTCTTTTACTAGCCATTACCTCTGCTAAGAGAGTTGGAGAACTTCAAGCCCTTGGCTCCGCACCTCCATACGTGATTTTTTCCCAAGACAAGGTTATCCTTGGGTTCCTTCCAGGATTCCTGCCTATGGTGGCTTCATTTGCCAACATCAACCAGCCTATAGTATTGACTGTATTTTCTCCTACTGGATCATCTGAAGAAGACTTGGATCTTTCTTTATTGGACGTATCCAGAGCTATCAAGATCTATCTACGTAGAGTAGGTGATTTTCGTAAAGACGAGAATTTTTTTATCCCTTTCGCAGGAAAGAACAAGGGGAGAAAGGCTTCAAAACCTTCAATATCCAGATGGATCTGTGACTCCATTGCCTTACTCCTCTGCTGATCTGGATCCACCAGAATTTACCAGGGCTCACTCTACTAGAGCTGTGGCCTCCACTTGGGCAGAGCGTGCCGCTGTGCCACTTGAGGACATATGCCAGGCAGCTACCTGGTCGTCTTTGACTACCTTTGTGAGATATTTCAGGCTGGATACTTCTTTCTTGTCAAGAACAACCTTTGCAAGATCTGTTCTTAATGCGGATGTAATAAATAGCCCGCCCATTGGGGATAATGCTTGCTAATTCCCCATATGTTGTGATGCCAATGGGACGTAAGGGAAGCTAAAATTATTGTTAATTTGTTTTCCCTGAGACCCATTGGCATCACAAGACTCCCTCCCTGTGTTTTATGTTTCTTTATAATTAGACTGAGGTCTAGGGGGAGGTGGAGCCTATTTATACCTCATGGAGGAGGGGATTAAAATGTAATTGTTATTTTTTCATTAAATATTCCTTCGTCCCAGGGGCTCGCAGGGGCGAATTTACCCCATATGATGTGATGCCAATGGGTCTCAGGGAAAACAAATTAACATAATAATTTTAGCATATACCTGTCCTACAGTCACCTCTCCCCAGCCTGACATGGCTGATACCAGAGAGTAAAAGATGTATATACCTATCCTACAGTCACCTCCCCCCCCAGCCTGACATGGCTGATACCAGAAAGTAATAGATTGTATATACCTGTCCTACAGTCACCTCTCCCCAGCCTGATACGGCTGATACCAGAGAGTAATAGATTGTATATACCTGTCCTACAGTCACCTCTCCCAGCCTGACATGGCTGATACCAGAGAGTAATAGATGTATATACCTGTCCTACAGTCACCTCCCCCCAGCCTGACATGGCTGATACCAGAGAGTAACAGATTGTATATACCTGTCCTCAGGGGCGTAACTAGAAATGGCTGGGCCCCACAGCAAACTTTTGATTGGGGCCCCCCCCTCCTCGACCAACCACTATGCCATCAACACACCCAGCTCTACACAGGTTCTATACACCATATAAATTACACTGCAGTTATATTAAGTGACTCACAGGGGACGCCTTCTCTCATTAGAGTTGTTTCCTTTTCATTTTCTTCTCCATCTGTCCTGGGCCATTATAAGAACTCCGAGCCACGAATCCACAGAATCTGCCAGACAGACAAATTAGGCTCTGTGTAGACAGCTTATAGATTGCCCCTTGTTCAGTCCTCCATATAGATGGCCCCATGTGCATCTACTATAGTAGAGATCCCCCTCTGTGTAATCCATTTATAGTAGATGACACCCTCTGTGCATCACCTATATCAGAGGTAGGGAATCTCTGCTCTCCAGCTTCTGCAAAACTACAACTCCCATCATGTATGGACAGTCAAAAATAAAGCTGTAGTTTTGCAATAGCTGGAGAGCCAAGGTTCCCTATCCCTGCCCTACAGTATATGGTCCCCTCTGTGTAGTCCTCTTAGATGACCCCTCTGTGTCAACCCCCCCAGTGTAGTTCCCCTTATAGATGCCCCCTAGTCCCCTTCATAAATGGCCCCTCTGTGTAGTTCCCCTTTTAGATGGCCCACATTCCCCATAAAAGTAGCCCCCAGTGTTGTCCATCCCCGTCCCGCATATAGGTAGCCCCCAGTGTTGTCCATCCCCGTCCCGCATATAGGTAGCCCCCAGTGTTGTCCATCCCCCATATAGGTAGCCCCCAGTGTTGTGCATTCCCATCCCCCATATAGCCCCCAGTATTGTGCATCCCCCCCATATAGCCCCCAGTATTGTGCATCCCCTATATAGCCCCCAGTATTGTGCATCCCCCCATATAGCCCCCAGTATTGTGCATCCCCCATATAGCCCCCAGTATTGTGCATCCCCCATGTAGCCCCCAGTGTTGTCCATCCTTAGCCCCCAGTATTGTGCATCCCCCCATATAGCCCCCAGTGTTGTCTATCCTTAGCCCCCAGTATTGTGCATCCCCCCATATAGCCCCCAGTATTGTGCATCCCCCATATAGCCCCCAGTATTGTGCATCCCCCATGTAGCCCCCAGTGTTGTCTATCCTTAGCCCCCAGTATTGTGCATCCCCCCATATAGCCCCCAGTGTTGTCTATCCTTAGCCCCCAGTATTGTGCATCCCCCCATATAGCCCCCAGTATTGTGCATCCCCCATATAGCCCCCAGTATTGTGCATCCCCCATGTAGCCCCCAGTGTTGTCCATCCTTAGCCCCCAGTGTTGTCTATCCTTAGCCCCCAGTATTGTGCATCCCCTTCCCCACATAGCCCCCAGTATTGTGCATCCCCTTCCCCACATAGCCCCCAGTATTGTGCATCCCCTTCCCCACATAGCCCCCAGTATTGTGCATCCCCAGCCCCCACATAGCCCCCAGTATTGTCCATCCCCTTCCCCACATAGCCCCCAGTATTGTGCATCCCCAGCCCCCACATAGCCCCCAGTATTGTGCATCCCCTTCCCCACATAGCCCCCAGTATTGTGCATCCCCTTCCCCACATAGCCCCCAGTATTGTGCATCCCCTTCCCCACATAGCCTGCAGTGTTGTGCATCCCCTTCCCCACATAGCCCGCAGTGTTGCTCCTCTGATTAAAAAAACAAACACATAACTCACCTAACCCCACGCTCCCCCGTCGCTCGCCGGTCTCCTCTTCTCTCTACCTCCGCCCGATGTGCAGCCCTCTGGTGAAGTCCCGGCAGCGTCATCGCTGAGCGCTCAGTGTGCGCCGCGGCGGCTGGGACTTCCGGTTTGTGTTCTTAGTACCGGAAGTCCCAGCCGCGGCGGCGCACACTGAGTGCTCAGCGATGACGCTGCCAGGACTTCACCAAAGAGCTGCTCATTGGGTGGGACACTCTTGTGATCGCAAGCAGAATGCTTGCTTGCGGTCACAAGAATGATTGACAGGGCGGGAAGCCTATGGCTTCTCGCGCTGTCAGTCAGAACACTGAACACCCGGGAGGCCTGCTCGGCCGCCGGGTGTTGCAAGCGGTCATCTTCGGGGGGCCAAGGCCACGGGCCCCCTGATGTTAGGGGCCCCGTAGCAGCCGCTACGGCTGCTACGGCGGTAGTTCCGCCCCTGCCTGTCCTACAGTCACCTCTCCCCCCCCACAGCCTGACATGGCTGATACCAGAGAGTAATAGATTGTATATACCTGTCCTACAGTCACCTCTCCCCAGCCTGACATGGCTGATACCAGAGAGTAATAGATTGTATATACCTGTCCTACAGTCACCTCCCCCCAGCCTGACATGGCTGATACCAGAGAGTAATAGATGTATATACCTGTCCTACAGTCACCTCTCCCCCCCCCACGGCCTGACATGGCTGATACCAGAGAGTAATAGATGTATATACCTGTCCTACAGTCACCTCTCCCCAGCCTGACATGGCTGATACCAGAGAGTAATAGATTGTATATACCTGTCCTACAGTCACCTCCCCCCAGCCTGACATGGCTGATACCAGAGAGTAATAGATTGTATATACCTGTCCTACAGTCACCTCCCCCCCCCCAGCCTGACATGGCTGATACCAGAGAGTAATAGATTGTATATACCTGTCCTACAGTCACCTCTCCCCAGCCTGACATGGCTGATACCAGAGAGTAATAGATGTATATACCTGTCCTACAGTCTCCTCTCCCCAGCCTGACATGGCTGATACCAGAGAGTAACAGATTGTATATACCTGTCCTACAGTTACCTCTCCCGTGTCTGACATGGCTGATACCAGAGAGTAATAGATGTATATACCTGTCCTACAGTCACCTCTCCCCAGCCTGACATGGCTGATACCAGAGAGTAATAGATGTATATACCTGTCCTACAGTTACCTCTCCCGTGTCTGACATGGCTGATACCAGAGAGTAATAGATTGTATATACCTGTCCTACAGTCACCTCTCCCCAGCCTGACATGGCTGATACCAGAGAGTAATAGATGTATATACCTGTATATACCAGTCAGCTCTCCCATCGCTCTGTCTCTGCCTCTCTTTTCTGCCACTGCCCTCACTTTCTCCCATTGCCCAACAAATTCATTGTAAATGATTAACCATGACGTACAAGGCCGTCCACGCCCTGCCCCCTCCGTATACCTCTCTGGCCTGACCTCCTGGTGCCGTCCCTCATGTATTCTCGGATCCTTATAAGACCTCATTCTGTGGTCTGCCCTTGTCCACTCCTCACACAGCCGCCTCCAAGATTTCTCCCGAGCTTCCCCCCATACTCTGGAACTCACTACCCAACACATCCGGCTCTCACCCACCATCATGAGCCGCTTGACAACCCACCTCACAGACACTTACATGACACTGGTCCTTAATATGAAGGAACTTCTGATCCTCGGTCCCAGTAAAGAGGCCGTGAATGATCATTTTTCATCTGTGACTTCTTTCATTCGGATGGGACAAGTTAAATTGGCTATCCAGCGCTACATGGCCACTTTCTTCCATAGACAGCACGACTTTTGTCTTCAGTTCAGGTGCGGTTTGCAATCAAGCTCCATTTACTGCAATGGAATCAAGTTACAAAACCTGCACCCAAACTGGAGACAAGAGTGGTGCTGTCTCTGGAAGAACGTGGCCATGTTTTTGTAGCTGGATAATCCCTTTAAGTTCAGCATTCTTAAGCCTTTTGGCCTAACTAAGGGGCCTATTCCACGGAGCGATAATCAGCCGAAACGGCCCGATTCGGCTGATTATCGCTCCGTGGAATAAAGAGAACGATCAGCCGATGATCGTGTCATCTGCTGATCGTTCATTTAGGTTCAAACCTAAAATCATCGGTCGACACCCGCGCATAGCTACGTGGAATAGCGTGCGCGGCGGGCGACCGGCGATTTCTCAAACATCATACTTTACCTGTCCAGGCTGCAGGTCTTCTCCTTCTCCTGGTCCCGTGCCGCTCAGCCAATCACTGTCTGGGACCGCCGTGGCCAGTGATTGGCTGAGCGGTCTGTGAGTTCAGACAGGCTGCTCCGAAGCTGCTGCGGCGCGGGACCGGGAGAAGGAGAAGACCTGCAGCCTGGACAGGTAAAGTATGAAACAAGGGCTGCGAGGACATCGGTAACGATGTCCCTGCAGCTCTCGCTAAACGATTGTCGGGCCGTGGAATAGGCCCAGTAAACGAGAGCTGATCTACTAGATCAGCGCTCATTTACATCATTGATCGGGCCCTGATCGGCGCGTGGAATAGGACCCTAAGCCTTCTCTGGTCAGAGGAAGCTCCTCCCACAGATCATTCTCTGAGGATATCTCTTTAAAAAAATACATTTTATTGATAATTAAAAAACCTACCCAAAACACCTTATTCAACCGAAATATAAACTGAAAAATAGCTGTAGTGAACGAACGATAAATTAATCCCCAATTTGGTTAGACGATCTAAAGGTCATCTGGGGAGCCCCTCCCGCAGCTCACCCACTCTTACGAGGAGCAAGTGAGCGCTGACCTTACAGGTCGCTGATTGTTTGCTCTACCAGATCAGCCGTTTAATAGATAAAGGAAAGTCCCGGCACTCACCAAGTTCTTTTGTGTGCTTTTATTGTGGTATTCACATCATACAGGTACAGCTGATGAAGGCCACAGGCCGAACCGCAGGGTCCTCCTCCTTTTGTACCTGTATGATGTGAATACCACAATAAAAGCACACAAAAGAACTTGGTGAGTGCCGAGAATTTCCTTTATCACTTGCTGGGACTAGTGCCTACCACAAGCACCACCACTATAGCAGAGTGCTGTCTTACTTCCATACTACAGCCATGTAATAGGGCCTTAAGTGTAAGCACAAATTGTAGGCATGGTATCGATATAACGTGACCAGTTATACATGGTGCCCCCCCCCCCCCTAGACAATGCGTGGTCTGCCTAATTGGTACTTGCCACTGACAGCAGATTGCCCCAGGGAGTAGTTCACACTGGGGGACAGCAGCTCACTTGTGTGTCAAGAAGCTGGGAGAACGAAGGAACACCAAAGAACTGCACTGAGCCAGGTGAGTATGGGGGACCTGCACAGGACTCATGGGGCCACAAGAGTCCTAGCTATGCCCCTGTCTGTTATGACACAATTGTAGCACAAGGAGCCCATTGAACAACCAGGCTCTCTTTCCAGAGAAACTACATCCCTTTAAGCTAAACCACATGGAGCAGAGAGCTGAGCAGATCTGCAGTGTCATCTCCACACCCAGATGTGATATCATAACTCCACCCTGCTTCACGTCTAAACTTCAGATTCATTGGTTGAACCTTCAGGAAATAAACTCTCCTCTTCTTTGCTTTCTGTTCCTGCTGACTTGTAGAAGAAGCTCATAGACGTCGCACTAGACTTCCTTCTGTCCGTGATGGCAACTGCAGATCTGAGGGAAGAGCTGAGCTGCTCCATCTGTCTGAACGTCTATACAGATCCGGTCACCCTGAGGTGTGGACACAACTTCTGCCGGGACTGTATTGATCGTTTTCTCGGTGCACAAGAGGGCGTCGGAGCGTACAGCTGTCCCGAATGTAAAGAAGAGTTCCGGGAACGTCCTACTCTACAGAGGAATATAACGCTACATAACATTATAGCGAGATGCCTCACATCCCAGCCCGAGGAGACGGCGGAGGGGGTTTTCTGCACTTATTGTGTGCACCCTCCTGTAGCTGCTGTTAGGTCCTGTCTACATTGTGAAGTTTCTCTGTGTGAGGATCATCTGAGAGTCCACAGCAAGTCACCGGAGCACGTCCTATCTGAGCCCAGCGCTTCCCTGCACCGCAGAAAATGTTCTGTCCACAAGAAGATTCTGGAATACTACTGCACCCAGGATGCCTCATGTATCTGTGTCACCTGCTGCCTGGCTGGAGAGCATGCAGGACATAAGGTGGAGCAGCTGACCGAGGCCTCGAACAAGAAGAAGGAGATGCTGAAAACTATTCTTACTGAGCTGCTGGTGAAAAGAGCGGAAGCTGAGGAGAAAGGCCAAAGTCTACAGGAACGGAGGAGAGCAGAACAAGAAAGAGCGACTCGACTGACCGAGACCGTCACCACTCTCTTCATAGACATCAGGAGACAGGTAGATGACTTAGAGAAGAAGGTCCTGGGCGAGATTTCTCAGCAGGAGGAGCAAGCAACAAACTCCATCTCCGAACTGATCCAACAACTGGAAATAATGAAGGCGGAGCTGTCCGTGAAGATGTCGGCCATTGAGAGGCTGTGCAACATGAGGGATCCATTGATGGTCTTAAAAGAAGAGAAGTCGGGACGAGAAGACTTCTGTGATACCGAGAAGACGGATGCTGAGGCAAGACAAGCCTACGATGCCAAGGTCCAAAGTATAGGTGGACCGGATGAGCGGGCGGTGTTGGTGACATTGCAGACAGGGTTAGCGGACATTGTATCTAGTGTAAAGGTCGGTGTAGAACAGAAGGTTTCCGACATAGTATTTGATCTTCATACTGTTCAGGATCAACTCAATATGTCAGATAGAATTATTACATGGAATAATGGCTACAACTACAATAGACCAGCCACACCCGAGAGATTTCAGACATATCCCCAGGTTCTGAGCACCAAGACATTTGCTTCAGGCAGCCATTACTGGGAATGGGAAGTATCTTACGGACAGAGCTGGAGTGTAGGGATGTGTTACCCCCGTATGGAGAGGATGGGAGAACGGTCATGTCTTGGGTTCAATAATAAGTCCTGGTGCTTGTGGATTTATGGGAGTAAAAGCTCAGTGATACATGATAGCAGTAGAGTCTATCTGCCTCACGTCCCTGTTGCAAGTAGATACAGGATGTGTCTGGATTACGAGGCTGGGCGGCTGTCCTTTTATGAGCTGTGTGACCCCATCAAACACTTACACACCTTCACCACCACCTTTACTGGGCCCCTCCATGTTGCCTGTTATCTATGGGGAAATAACTGCACAATATCATTTAACTAATTTCTATCTCTGGGTTGTGAGCTGAGTGACAGCCCGATCAGCCAATCACTGTGCTGTCCTCCCGCAAATAGTGATTGGCTGAGCGGGCCGTCATTCAGGTGTGAACCTGACCCAGAGACATCGCCGGAAGGCAACAGTTAAGCATGGTCTCTCTATGAGGGTATGTGCACACTACAGAATTTCGGCAGAATACCCCTTCAAAGAGTTATCAGTTGAAGGGAGCGTATTTGATCATACGTGCCGGGTATACATTAGCACATACATTAGTCATTCCCCCTCTTACATGGCTGCTTGGTATTTATTACTATACCACTGGATCTGGTTATGTTTTTGTTTATATTGATGTTTCCTCCCATATGTCTCATAAGTCCCCTGATGAACCCCCCAAACTTTTAGGGAGAAACATGTTGGGACTTTTTGTTTTCTTGTAGTCTTCATATTCCTAGGAATTGCTGTTGTAATCACTCTTGTGTAGGCCGACAATGTTATTTACCCTGTTTGATATTAAGTAGGTCTGGGGTATTAATTTGGGGATTTTGCTTGAAATGATTATTATTTTTAGGCCATATTGGGGGGGATTTACGAAGACCGGCGTACAAGTACGTTGGTCTTATATTAAGCCCCGCCCTCTTTTTCGCAGCAGGATTCACCAAGAGTCATACGCCTCTTAGTGAATGCGACCGGCGCCTGAATCTGCGCCTGGCGTACCAAATCTACACCTGCTTCCAGCAGGAGTAGATTTGTGCAAATCATGATAAATGAGGCGCGGGAGGAGGCCACCCCACCCATGCTCCGTCAGCCCGCCCTTCGGGGGCGTACTCCAGGGAGAAGGGGCGAATCTGCACCTTCTCCCTGGCAAACGCCTCTGGCGTACCCTTCGTAAATCCCCCCCATTGAGTATAAGTTCAGTTTTCATTGAGGCCTATGATTCTGTGAATTGTATTTTTGCTGTGTCCACATCACACTTATCTCTATCTTCTATAGATTTCTGTAATTTTGTTATATGTAACAGTACTACCACTGTGTGTGTATTTTTTAGGGTCCTGCAGTGTAGCGGTATGTTCACACAGTGTATAAATAGTGTTCAGATGTATCTGCATTTGTAAGAATAAAACTTACTAAGGTGTTGCAAAGCATTTTTGGAGCACTGTTGATTCTATATGTTCGGGGAGGGGGGGGGGGGGCGAAAATGCTGATGGAATAGGACAATACACTTGATGGTTACAACTCTTGGTAGGACAATACACTTGATGGTTGCAGAACATAAACTTTCACAGACATCTCCTGGGCGTTTCCTTTTCACGTATTCAGGTCTTTGCAGTCTTCAAAGGTTCCTCAGTCAGGTTATGGGCTTTTGCCAGTTCCTGCTGTGTCTTTGTAGGTCTCTGGGAGGCTACTCCTTGCTACGGCCTGCCCACATACCCACTTCCTGTGGGGTTGCACCAGACACTATGGGGGAGATGTATCAAACATGGTGTAAAGTGAAACTGGCTCAGTTGCCCCTAGCAACCAATCAGAATCCACCTTTCATTTTCCAAAGAGTCTGTGAAGAATGAAAGGTGGAATCTGATTGGTTGCTAGGGGCAACTGAGCCAGTTTCACTTTACACCATGTTTGATAAATCTCCCCCTATATCTAGTTCTGCCCAGTGGCTTTATGGGCCCTTATTATACGACTCATGGGAGTTTACCAGTTGACACCATGTGTGAACACAGCCTTAAAGGGGCATTCTCATCTCTACTAATATACTTGTCAAGTTACATATTTTTGCATATACATTAATTTAGCAAACGTGTCTCCTTCCCCTGATATTCTACTGTTTCCCTCCCATTGTTGAACGCTTGTTGTCTAGGTTACCGATCATCACGCTAAAAACAATGGTCAGGGGTATATATAGATATTGGGGGAGATTTATCAAGGTGGTGAAAAGTAGGATTGGGTCAGTTGCCCCTAGCAACCAGTCAAATCACAATTGGGGAAATTTATCAAACATGGTGTAAAGTGAAACTGGCTCAGTTGCCCCTAGCAACCAATCAGATTCCACCTTTCATTCCTCACAGACTCTTTGGAAAATGAAAGGTGGAATCTGATTGGTTGCTAGGGGTAACTGAGCCAGTTTCACATTGATAAATCTCCCCCAATGTTTATTCTTCACAGATTGCTTGTAAAATGAATCTGATTGGTTGCTAGGGGCAACTGGGCCAATTCTACTTTACACCAGTTTGATAGATCTCCATGATGGTTTTGACTTGTAGAGATATTGGGGGACAGTTATTAAGACTGGCGTACTCGTAAGCCGGTCTTAAATTAGGCCCCACCCCCTTTTCCCGGCTGCATCCACTAAGAGGCGCATGTGGCCAACCCTGCGCTCGGCGTACCAAATCTTTACCAGCTTCCAGGGTGATAAATGTCCCCCATTGTGTGTGTGTGTGTATATATATATATATATATATATATATATATACACACACACTTTATCTATATATATATATATATATATATATATATATATATATATATATATATATGTATGTACCAGCCAGACCACTGCTTATAGAACAGATTGGTGGTTGGTAACCTAGACAACAAGCTGTCAGCATTGGGAAACAAAGAGTGGAATATTAGGAGAAGGAGGCAAGTTTGTTAAATGTGCAAAAATATTTAACTTGACGAGTTCTACAAGTATAACTATATAACTAATGGTCCTTTTACACGGAACGATTTATCGTTCATTTTTTCACGATAACGATCGAATTTGAACAATAATTGTATGTGTAAACGCAGCGAACGAGCAAACGACGAGCGAGAAATCGTTCATTCTGATCTTTCAACATGTTCTCAAATTATCGTTGATCGTTCGCAAAAAATTCGCAGATCGTTCAGTGTAAACAGTCTTTCAACAATTTCACCTATGTGTGAGATAGGCTTAAACGATCGCAAAACGATCGCATAACGATTTTTCCGTACGATGTATCGTTCCGTCTAATAGCTGATCGTTATAAAAAAAAACATTGTTCATTCAAAATCGTTAATCGTGCAATCGGGCAAATTATCGTTCCGTGTAAAAGGACCATTAGAGTCTAGGGGAATACCCCTTTAAGGCCCTTTAAAATGGACCTGTTATAGCGCAAAAAAAAGTTGCATGTTAAAGAACCAGCAATCAGCTAACAAATGAGCAGATGCTTGTTCAGCTTCATTCACTTCAATAGAACTGAGCTGCAATACCACACACAAACTGAGGACAAGAGTGGTGCTGTTTCTAGAAGAAACCCCTTTAAGAATTGGTGTAAAATAATAGTGTGGCTGCAATATTTTGCTGGCAATTCTGTCTGTCCCACTATTATTCTAGTTTAGTAAAGAAAAGTTTTCAGGATCACAGCCATTACAGCTGGTGTCATTCTCTGCAGTCAAGCTGACAAAAACTGGTTGAGCGTCTAATAGTCAGGCAGCAGACACCACCCATCCTGTACCCTGAGCCTCCGGGCACCATTATACTCTGTGCACACCACTCCGTTCCACGAGATGTTGTGTAAGGCTTCATTCACACCACATTTTGCATCCTGGTAACAATGTACAATCAAATGAAATTAAGTGAAATAGCAGGAGCAAGGGGTCATAGTCTGGAAAGAAGCTGTTGGTGCACAACCTTGTGTAAACAATTAAAGGGGTAGTTCACCAAAAATATTTTTTCTTTCAAATCAACTGGTGCCATAAAGTGCCAGAGATTTGTAATTTACTTCTATTAAAAAATCTTAAGTCTTCCAGTACTTATCAGCTGCTGTGTGTCTAGCAGGAAGTGGTATTTTCTTTCCAGTCTGACACAGTGCTCTCTGCTGCCACCTTTGTCCATGTCAGGAACTGTCCAGAGCAGTAGCAAATTCCCATACAAAACCTGTCCTGCTCTCCAGACTGGAAAGAATACAACACTTCCTGCAGGACATCAGCAGCTGATAAGTACTGGAAGACTTGAGATTTTTTAATAGAAGTAAATTACAAATCTCTGGCACGTCATGGCAGCAGTTGATTTGAAAGAAAACGGAAGTAAAAGCATGATGGGACTGGTAGTCTTACTACAGCTGCAGATAACTTGGTTGTACTAGTAGATACAGGGAAATATATATATATATATATATATATATATATATATATATATATATATATATATATAATATATATATATACATATAATTTGTATTGAAGTTGTGTGGTTAGATCCTCCATGTGGTATATGCTGTCAGCCTTGCGTAGCCAGAGGGTTATGGAGGGTGGTTCTGGACGTCTCCACGGCACAGGGATACAAGTTTTCACTGCATCGACCAGGTGTGAAACTACTCCAAAGGCATGTCAGATAAATGTAGCAAATAGAGGGCTGGATTATACAGGAGAGAATGGTGAATGGATGATGGAGTGATTTTCTAGACTTCTCTCCAGAAGTTGGAGAACTTTGGGCAACTCCAAAAAGTATGGAGGGGCGTACCCTCAGCGCCACAGCCCCTCAAGCAAGTTGAGTTAAAGAAACTTCAGGGAAGAACTCGCGGAGTCGGGATGGTACCTGGTACCGGTAATTTAAAACTTGCTTCTTGATAGTGACTGGATATTGAGGCATTGTGAGTCATGGAGATGATATGAGAGGCTTGTATATCTGACAAGAAGACCTCAAGGTCCCTCTCCCACGCAGGTAGATATGAAGGGTGAGGTATGTCCTGAGGGGAGCCCAACGTGGCATGAAGAGTAGAAAGGGAGTGCAGAAGCGGGCCTGTACCCGTACATAGGGATTCAAATGTGGTAATAACAAAAGCTTCAGGACATTTATTGGCGGACGTTATTTGAAGTTGTTCACACACAGATTCAACTTAAACTTAAAGTGTCACTGTCGTTAAAGCTTTCAATTACAATTTACATTCATAATTTTTTTTCCCTGTGGAAAACATGGCACTTTCGGTGTTTTGACTGTTATTTTTTTTCTTCAAAGAGTTCAGAAACAGGAGGGTGCCGTGTTTCCCAGATCATCTGCACTCACAGAGAAGACAGTCATGTGATTGACAGACTCATTGAGCCGTGGACTCTCTGTACAGGCCGGTGTAGCAGGCCAGTTTAACCCCCATCCAGATTATACCCGGGTATAAAATGGCCTAGGCCAGAATATATCTCTCCAGGTCATAGTAATGTTATCACTTCACTGTTTTTTTTAACTTTATCTCTAATTTGTTGAAAAGTGTGCAGATTTTTTTTAATTTTTTTTCATCATACTCTGACACACAGCTGCTTCCTCTTGTTGGGATATACAGAACAGTGCTTACATTGAGCTGACAGTAGGTGGCACTGTCCCATCACTGCATCATCTGCACTATTTAAAGAGAACCTGTCACCGGGGACACGGGCACAGAGCCCGCCTGACCCCCCGGTGCAGCTCCCGGATACTTACCCATTGTGATGAGTCCTGTTCCTGGAGCCGATCCCGGGACGAAGATTTCAGCGCCCGAAGCCGTGCGCGCGCGCTGCTGAGATGAGTCCGACGCTCATAGAGAATGACGGAGCCGTCATTCTCTATGGGCATCGGACTCATCTCTGCTCATTTGCATACAGCGCGCGCGCACGGCTTCGGGCGCTGATATCTTCGTCCCGGGACCGGCTCCAGGAACAGGACTCATCGCAATGGGTAAGTATCCGGGAGCTGCACCGGGGGGTCAGGCGGGCTCTGTGCTCGCGTCCCAAGTGACAGGCTCCCTTTAAGCAGGTGGAGGTTTTTATGGGCTGTGCAAAATTTTACGGTTGTTGCGCAAAAAATCATCATTAGACGCAAGTGCCTTACTACATCTTGCAAAATGTATTGCACAATTTATGCGTTTTTTGCAGTCCGGTTTTTTTCATCCTTTTTGCAAAAAAAAAAAAAATGGATTGAAAAACGTATCAAAACGCATCTTTTTTTAGTGTACACAAAAATGCGCTCAACCACAGTATTTGTGTACGCTAAAAAAAAGGATGCATTTTTATTAGTTTTTTTTATTATGGAATGGAAAAACTGATTAACGGAAAAACTGATCAAAATAGAGGCACACAAACGCTTCCTTTTTTCTCATCCATTTTGCAAAAAAACTAATGGGAAAAAAAATGGACTGCAATAACACAGTGTGAACCCAGTCTAAAACAGCTTGGCTACAAAGCTATGCTAGGGTAGGATTTTGCGCAAAAAAATGTAAATTTGCACTTGAAAATTAGTTAATAGAACAACCCCCTCCCCCTTGCATACATTGAAAAAAGATGCAGGCATTGAAAACTGATGTAAAACAGCGCAAAACCCATAATAAGTCTTGGACAGGTATTTATGAAGTGCACAAAATCTCCTTATTAGCCAAAAAAAACCCATAATGATAAATGTCCCCTATGGCCCCGTTCACACTGAGCAAGAATGTCAGAATTCCGCGGCAGAGCGCTCCTCCGCTCAGTGTGCTGCTTTGAGTGAAGGAGGGGGCGTGCGCTCTTCCGCTGCCGCCGCTCTCTGCTCAAAGAAATGACATGTCAGGACAATGACAGGAGGAAGCGGACGCCTTCACTCCTTCACTCACAGTGAGACACTGAGCACGGCGGGATTCCGCGGTGGAGCGCTCCGCCGTGGAATTTCAACGTTCTTGCTCAGTGTGAACAGGGCCTATGGGGGAGGCAACCAATCAGATTCCACCTTTCATTCCTCACAGACTCTTTGGAAAATGAAAAAGGTGAATTGGTTGTTAGGGGCAACTGAGCCAGTTTCACTTAACACCATGAGGGAGATTTATCAAACATGGTGTAAAGTAAAACTGGCTCAGTAGCCCCTAGCAACCAATCAGATTCCACTTTTCATTTTCCAAAGAGTCTGTGAGGAATGAAAGGTGGAATCTGATTGGTTGCTAGGGGCAACAGAGCCAGTTTCACTTTACACTATGTTTGATAAATCTTCCCCCATGTTTGATAAATCTCCTCCTATGTGTTTAGATTTTTAAGATTTACATCAGCAGCTTCTCACAGACAAAGCCGAATCCCCAATAAAATGTAAAAAAATTAAGTATTTCTTGTTATGACTCAATGCTACTAATTTCATGGGGGTAGAAAATGGCCTGAGGGGGTATGAATTGGCCTAGGCCAAAATATACCCCGGGGTATAAAATAGCCTAGGCCAAAATATACCCGGGGTATAATCTAGCCTAGGCCATTTTAACCCCGGGTATAGTCTGGGCTGGGGTATACTCTGGCCTGTTACACCGGAACTTCATGTGTTTAGTCTCTTTTTTTCAACCAGCACAAAACTAAAAAGCTTCAGGAGACTGGACCTGGATTTCTTGTAAGTATAGCTGCCTTCAGGAGACTGGACCTGGAAACAGTAAGTATAGCTGTTATATAGCTGCCTTCAGGAGACTGGACCTGGATACAGTAAGTATAGCTGTTATATAGCTGCCTTCAGGAGACTGGGCCTGGATACAGTAAGTATAGCTGTTATATAGCTGCCTTCAGGAGACTGGACCTGGATACAGTAAATATAGCTGTTATATAGAAGCCTTCAGGAGACTGGACCTGGATACAGTAAGTATAGCTGCCTTCAGGAGACTGGACCTGGATACAGTAAGTATAGCTGTTAAATAGGCTCCTTAATGGGGTAGTGCGGCACTAAGAAATTATTCACAGAATAACACACATTACAAAGTTATACAACTTTGTAATGTATGTTATGTCTGTGAATCGCCCCTTGCCTGTGTCCCCCCACCCCCGCACGTGTACCCGGAAGTGTGGTGCATTATACATACCTGATCTGTGTCCACACCGTCTCCGATCTTCTGAAAGTGATGTCATCTTCGGCCGGCCGGCCGAAGCTCTCCGATCGTACCGAGTGCCGGCCGCCCTCTGCCGCGTCATCAGATGCTCAGCCGCGATTGGCAGAGCATAACTGTGCTCAGCCAATCGCGGCTGATGACGCTGATCGGAGAGCTTCTCCGGCCGGCCGAAGATGACGTTTGGCACAAGATGGCGGACGGGCATCACCCTGAGGTGTGGACACAACTTCTGCCGGGACTGTATTGATCGTGTGCTGGGTGCACAGGAGGGGGTCGGAGCTTACAGCTGTCCTGAATGTAGAGAGGAGTTCCAGGAACGTCCTGCACTACACAGGAATATAACGCTCCGTAATGTTATAGCGAGATGCCTCACATCCCAGCCTGAGGAGACGGCGGAGGGGGTTTTCTGCACGTATTGTGTGCACTCTCCTGTAGCTGCTGTTAGGTCCTGTCTCCATTGTGAAGCTTCTCTTTGTGAGGATCATCTGAGAGTCCACAGCAAGTCACCAGAGCACGTCCTATCTGAGCCCAGCGCTTCCCTGCACCGCAGAAAGTGTTCTGTCCACAAGAAGATTCTGGAATACTACTGCACCCAGGATGCCTCATGTATCTGTGTCACCTGCTGCCTGGCCGGAGAGCATGCAGGACATAAGGTGGAGCAGCTGACCGAGGCCTCCAACAAGAAGAAGGAGATGCTGAAAACTATTCTGACTGAGCTGCTGGTGAAAAGAGCGGAAGCTGAGGAGAAAGGCCAAAGTCTACAGGAACGGAGGAGAGCAGAACAAGAAAGAGCGACTCGACTGACCGAGACCGTCACCACTCTCTTCATAGACATCAGGAGACAGGTAGATGAGTTAGAGGGGAGGGTCCTGGGCGAGATTTCTCGGCAAGAGGAGAAGGTGACAAACCCCATCTCAGATCTGATCCAACAACTGGAAGTAAAGAAGTTGGAGCTGTCCGTGAAGATGTCGGCCATTGAGATTCTATGTAACATGAGCGATCCATTAATGGTCTTAAAAGAACAGAAGTCGAGACGAGAAGACTTCTGTGATACCGAGAAGACGGATGGTGAGGAGAGACAAGCCTACGATGCCAAGGTCCAAAGTATCAGTGGACTGGATGAGCGGGCAGTGTTGGTGACATTGCAGACAGGGTTAGCGGACATTGTATCTGGTTTAAAGGTCGACGTAGAAGAGGAGAAGGTTTCCGACATAGTACTTGATCGTTATACTAATTTTGATCCACTGATTGTGTCAGATAGAAGTATTACATGGAATGATGGTAAATGCAACAGTAGACCAGCCACACCAGAGAAATTTCAGACATATCCCCAGGTCCTGAGCACCAAGACATTTTCCTCAGGCAGCCATTACTGGGAATGGGAAATAAATGGTAAGTACTCAAAGAACTGGAGTGTAGGGATGTGTTACCCCAGTATAGACCGGAAAGGAGAAGGCTCATGTCTTGGGTTCAACGACAAGTCCTGGTGCTTGTGCATGTGTGAGACTCTATGCTCAGTGATACATGATAGCAGTAGAGTCTATCTGCCTCACGTCCCTGTTGCAAGTAGATATAGGATGTGTCTGGACCACGAGGCTGGACGGCTGTCCTTCTATGAGTTGTGTGACCCCATCAAACACTTACACACCTTCACCACCACCTTCACTGGGCCCCTCCATGTTGCCTGTTATCTATGGGGATATTACTGCACAATATCATTTAACTAATTTCTGTTCTCATTAGAATTTGACCATACGTGCCTGGTATACATTAGCACACGTGGGATGCTCATGTGAATCAGGATTAAATCTCCAAGTTAGGGCCCGAGCAACAATGTAAACGAGCGCCGATCTGCTAGATCGGCGCTCGTTTACTGGGCCTATTCCACGGTCCGATGATCGTTGAGCGATCATACAGCATACATTACCTGGCAGGACTTCTCCTCCACTCCGTCTTTCTCCCCGGGTCCCGCGGCACAGCACCAGCGGCTCCGGAGCGGCCTGACTGACTGTCAGATCGCTCAGCTAATCACTGGCCGCGGCGGAAGAGAAGTCCTGCCAGGTCATGTATGGTGCTTCTCAAATCATCAGTCGCCGCCTCGCACCGCTATTCCACCGTAGCGATGCGCGGTGGAGGACTGATGATTTTAGGTCTGGGCCTAAATAAACGATCAGCCGATGACACGATCATCGGCTGATCGTTTTCTCTATTCCACCAAGCGATAATCGGCCAAATTGGGCCGATTATCGCTCCCGTAGAAAAGGCCCCTTAGTCATTTGAGTAGGTGGTATCATTCCCCCATTTTTATGTGGCTTTGTGATTTATTACTATACTAATGGATCTGGTGATGCTTTTGTTTATATTGATGTTTGATCCTCAAGATTTTAGGGAGAAACATGTTAGGGCTTTGTTTTCTTGTTGTCTTTATATTTATGGGAATTGCTGTTTTGATCACTCTTATGTAGGCCGACAATGTGATATCAAGTAGGTTTGGAGTTTTAAGGATCTTGCTTGAAATAATTATTTTTAATGGATATCACACATTAAGTGTCACTTTCACTTCGCAAGTTTTGATCAGTCCAGGTCTGAGTGTTCAGACCCGTACCGATCAGGAGACCGCACTAAGCGTGGGCCTCTCCCGACTGGCTCCATAGAGCTCCGACTGATCACGTGACACAGAGCCAGGAGAGGAGCGTGCTTAGTGTGTCTTCTGCCGGCTCTATCTCCCGAACGGTACGGGTATGAACACTCAGACATAACATCTGTAGAGTATGTGCTGAAGATACCCATAAAGAGAAAAATTAATATAGTCTTTCATATTATGTTCTGTGTATCTAAACTGTCTGAATCACATTACCAGCTCTAGGACACCTAATACGCAGTATTGGGACAGGATGAGGGACGTTTTATGATCTGACATGTTTCTCCTTTGATAGGACATCCTCACAAGATCTTGTGTAAGAATAAAACTAATCAAGGTTGGAGTTTTGTTGATTCTTTATGTTGGGGGGAGCTCACCTTACTGATGGATTAATAAAGAACTTTTTGGTCCTCACCAATGTTCACAGTAAGGAGCATAAAAAACTTGATGGTTACAACACTTGGTAGGATAATATACTTGATGGTTGCAGAACATAGCTTCTAAGAACTTTCTTTCCAGGCATTCATGACTTTACAGTGTTTCATGATTTATCAAGAAGTCAGGCTATGCTTAAAGTGAATGTACCATAAGGGTACAAACTCACACACCATATACACAGCGTATTTACTGCTGCGATACGCAGCAGATTAGATCTAAATAACTGAACACAGCATCAAATCTGCACCATCAAATCTGCTGCAGATCTGCTGCGTATACAGTGTGTGGGTTTGTACCCTTAAGGGAAATCACATTTTTTCTTTTACATTACCCTGGCAGTGCTGGCACAGAGTCAGTAGCGGATTATAAAAGGTCCGTTTCGGGCGGTAGCCCAGGGCCCAGAGCTCCCGGGGGTCCATGGACACCCAAACAGACTTGTACTTTCAGTGGTGTATTGTCTCCTGGCGGCAGTTCTGCCATAAAATACTAAAAGGGCAGACTAGATGGACCCAGTGGTCTTTTTCTGCCGATAATCTTCTATGTTTCTATGATTTGCAAACAATCGCTGCTTTTTTACTTTGACTTTGCACGAATCAGGGTATTATTACATTGTCTATACTGTACTATGAACACCTCGCTAGTGGCGCTATAGTTTCAGTGGGGACCCATGGTAAAGTTAATCCGCCCCTGCACAGAGTTTCCGGTGGGCAGTCATGCCCCTGTGGAGTTACACCAGCCACTATGTCTAGTTCTGCCCATTGCCTCTATCGATCCTTGTTATGTTCATAGCAGCCGCACCACTGTTCATCCAGGAAAACAAGATAGACGGTATAAAAAAACAAATGAAATAATCGGGCGTCCATATGACGGTGTTCAGTGTGCCTATTGTTTAGACTGGTGAACTTATTGAACTACCATGACTGTCAATAATCAAAACATGAAATGTGTGATCACAGTCTTAACGCTAGGAACGGTCATATAAATCGAATGAAGTGGGCAGAATCCTGTGTAATATAGACAACATTCACCTGAGGAGCTGATCATCGGCTGATCCTTGTCTTTCAACATTTTGTTAAGTGTAATAGGTGATGCACAGCAGGCAGCTGATTGGGTATAAAGAATAATAATGATGTTTTACTTACCTGTCCAGGCTCCTCAAGTGTACTTCTGGCCTGTTTCTGTAATTCCCTGCTCACTGCAGCCACCACTGCCTCCTCTGAACCCATCTCTGCAGTGACTGCTCAGCCAATCACTGGTCACGGCCCTGTCCCTTCTCAGCCACTGTTTGGCTAAGCCGCCCGTCCCTGCAGAGACAGGTATAGGAGGCGGCTGCGGTGATCGGGGAATCCCACTGGGGGAGCCTGGACAGGTAAGTAAATCATCTTTATTATTTTACACCTATAAAACAAGTACTGTACATCATACTCACATACTTATCAAGCGGTTTAATTGGCTCGGTCAGTGAGTGACCATCTAGCAGATCAGCACTTGCTTGCAGTGAGGGTTGGACCATATAATACGGCCTTTATACTTTATCTTCTGCACATTGGCTTGGCTGCCAGACTTGCTATCCATGATGTAAGGCAGTGGTCATCAAGCTGTTGCAAAGCTATAATTCCCAGCATTCCCAGTCAGCCCAGGGGGATGATAGTCTGATTCATGATGAAGGCTTTTGGCGTTATGGTGGTAACCAGCGATGGAATAGAGATGGCAAGGTGGCATATGTTCAACTTACGACAGGAAATCCTGCAGGTAAAGGTGTTGAGACTTATCTCCAGTGGACCGGCCGAACTTCATCACCAGTGATACAAGACATTCCCCAAGGTGGTGGTGCTGTCTGAAGAATGGCAGATCCTTTGCCACCCTATGTGGTTCAACATATGACTGACGCTTCCATCACAGGATAGGGAGCACATATGCAAGGATGGATGCAAGAGGGGTCTGGTCTCCATCAGTGAGGTGACAGCTGTCGACATGGCCCTAAATTCAGGAGGAAGCAACCAAAATAATGTCTAACAACGTCACAACAATCTCCAATATAAATCACCATGGAGTCTCATAATCCATTGTTCTTTGCGTAGAACCCATCATAGACATGGACATAGACCTGTAACACCATAAGAGACTGAATCCCCTAGATCCAATGGATTCTGGGAACTGCCCCTGATTCTTTACCAGGTGAAAGAGGTGGCTGCCATCCCTGTATAGCACCAATATAGCTCTATCACCCACATGTAATGGTGAACTGGTGGGATAGTGTTTGGTGGGACAAATGCTTGTTGTGACTGCTTTTAGGATAAATTCACACGGATGGATCCGCAGAGGATTTTATGTTGCGAAATCCTGCCGCGGATCCTATGCCGATTACTTTCAATGCCGTTACATATTTGCAGCGGGATTTACATCCTGCTGGGAGTATGTACGTGGAAGCGCAGTTAACCCCCCGCCGGCTGGAGCATACTTTACCTCCACTCCGCTAGGTTTTCATGTCCCATTCAGCCAATCAGTGGCTGTGGCGGGGCAGCGCACTGATTGGCTGAGCGGGATGTCAAGCCGAAAACCCCCGAAGCAAGCCAGAGCGGGGAGGAGGTTAAGTATGCTCCGACTGGCGGGGGGTTAATGGCGCTTCCACGTACATACTCCCAGCGGGTTTTAAATCCCGCTGCAAGTATGTATCCTCATTGGAAGTAATCGGCATAGGATCCGCGGCAGGATTTCGCAGCATAAAATCCTCTGCGGATCCATCCGTGTGAATTTACCCTTAAAAATACTCCACTTTGCGTTAGGTTATGTGGCTCAATGTTAGATGGATCAGGGTTTTACTAGACCAGATGTGTCAAACTCAGGCCCTCCAGTCCCATCATGCCTGCACAGCCAAAGCTAAAGCATTCCTGTACTAGAACAAGGATGGGGAACCTTCGGCCCTCCAGCTGTTACAAAACTACAGGCATTATAGGAGTTGTAGTTGTGCAACAACTTGAAGGCTGAAGGTTCCCCATCCCTGTCTCCACAGTCCGACTTGTTCCTAGATCAGCACCCGTTTACCGAGCCCATTACTCAGCTCCAGTAGTGCAGACAGAGCTCCAATGGTGCAGACTCCTCTAGAACTGTGGTGGGTGTACAGGGGTTCCCAGCAGGACGTCCTGCTCAGCCAATCAGTGGCTGCGGCGGGGCAGCGCACTGATTGGCTGAGCAGGATGAGCAGACGCAGGGAACCCCCGAAGCAAACCGGAGCAGGGAGGAGGTGATGTATGTTCCAGCCGCCGGGGGGGTTAACTTACATACTGTCAATCAATGTCAATCCTGCCGCGAGTATGTATTCTCATAGGGATGCACTGACACTGGATCTGCAGCGGATTTCTGTATAACTGCCAATGTTGTACATAATCAGGCTGTATATAACACTGCCAATGTTGTATATAACCAGGCTGTATATAACACTGCCAATGTTGTATATAACCAGGCTGTATATAACACTGCCAATGTTGTATATAACCAGGCTGTATATAACACTGCCAATGTTGTATATAACCAGGCTGTATATAACACTGCCAATGTTGTATATAACCAGGCTGTATATAACACTGCCAATGTTGTATATAATCAGGCTGTATATAACACTGCCAATGTTGTATATAACCAGGCTGTATATAACACTGCCAATGTTGTATATAACCAGGCTGTATATAACACTGCCAATGTTGTATATAACCAGGCTGTATATAACACTGCCAATGTTGTATATAACCAGGCTGTATATAACACTGCCAATGTTGTATATAATCAGGCTGTATATAACACTGCCAATGTTGTATATAACCAGGCTGTATATAACACTGCCAATGTTGTATATAATCAGGCTGTATATAACACTGCCAATGTTGTATATAACCAGGCTGTATATAACACTGCCAATGTTGTATATAACCAGGCTGTATATAACACTGCCAATGTTGTATATAACCAGGCTGTATATAACACTGCCAATGTTGTATATAACCAGGCTGTATACAGTCTGATCTCATGACATCTCAGTTTGGCTATTAGGTATTTAGGATGTTAAATATTTTTAGTTTATTTCTAATGTGCATAAGCTACAATTTACATAGACAGTGCAGAACTGTCGGGGTATATAGTGTATATAGGGCTGCTGTCAATTTCCCCCAAAAAAACAAGGGTATACATTGGGCTCCTGAGCACCCTTGGAACAAATATAATTAACACACTGGCACTTTATATCCGGGCAGCACTGGGTACATTTTCTAGTATATATATATATATTGTAAGGATCTTCCCGGGGGATGGTGTGTTGGACACAGTTCAGCAGCACACTTGGACTTATAAAACAGCTTGGAGTTTATTTGTAGCATAAACCGTCCATAACAGAAATATAGCAACACTGTGCTTAAAGACCAAAACAAAACAAAAGGTCTTGCCCGTCTGGGCGCTAACTAACACAACAGGTTACCTCTCTGGCACTTCGATAACAGTATCGCAGGGTATGGACAATCCCCAGCAGCAGTGGTATCCCTTGCTCCCAGCAAACACAGCATGCAGGCTGTTTCCTCCTGGCTAAGAGCAAGGACCTGTACACTGTGAGAGCTTTTTGCCTTCTCAGGCTGATTGGGATCAGAGCTCACCTGATCCCAAAACCCACACTGGATCGAGGGGGAGGGAATGGCAGATCCCACTACCAACCTATCCGCCATTCCAGTAAATCCGGCCCGGAAAACTTAAACAACGACTCAGCAGCATATCACTGCTGAGCAACCGATCTCTCCCAGATTTACCATCTCACACTAAGCTGTAACCTAGGTGAGATGTACACCCCCTCGCACACTTTACCAGTGACATGTCTACATATCCCCCCCCTCTTTTTCAGACCGGAGGGCTGAGCACTTTGTCCCCACAGACAGTGTACCCTTGATAGGGCGTCAACATTTGCCTGTAACTTTCCTGGCCTGTGTTCCACCGTAAAATTAAAGTTTTGGAGGGACAGAAACCATCTAGTCACCCTCGCGTTTTTCTCCTTGTTAAGCTTTATCCATGTTAGGGGGGCATGGTCTGTCACTAACTTGAATCTCCTGCCTAGTAAGTAGTACCCCAGGGACTCTAGGGCCCACTTCACTGCCAGACATTCTCGCTCCACAATGGCGTAGTTTTTCTCGGCCGGGGATAGCTTTCTGCTTAAGTACATCACCGGGTGCTCCTCGCCATTCACAACCTGTGAGAGGACAGCACCTAACCCTGTGTTGGAGGCATCTGTCTGGACCAGAAATTCTTGCCTAAAGTTAGGGGTAACTAGCACAGGTTGTTGACACAAGGCAGACTTAAGGCTTTGAAAAGCCTTCTCGGCCTCTGGAGTCCATGTCACCATTGCGGACTTACCTCCCTTTGTCAGGTCAGTTAGCGGGGCTGCAACTGTGGCAAAGTTTGGCACCAACCTACGGTAATAGCCCGTAATACCCAGGAAAGCTCTGACCTGTTTCTTTGTGAGGGGTTGAGGCCAATTCTGTATTGCCTCAATTTTATTTAGTTGTGGTTTCACTAACCCCCTCCCAATAATGTAGCCCAAGTATTTGGCCTCCTCTAAGGCTAGTGCGCACTTCTCTGCATTGATGGTTAACCCCGCATCACTTATGGCATCTAACACCGCCTGGACCTTACAGAGGTGACTTTCCCAATCAGGGCTAAAAATGACCACATCATCGAGGTAGGCAGCGGAGTAATCCCGATGTGGTCGCAGGATCAAGTCCATCAACCTCTGAAAAGTGGCAGGGGCTCCATGTAACCCGAATGGCATCACTACGTATTGGAAGAGTCCATCAGGGGTGGAGAATGCAGTCTTCTCTCTAGCCTCAGGAGTGAGTGGGATCTGCCAGTAGCCCTTAGTGAGATCCAGGGTAGTTATGTACCTGGCATTACCCATCCTTTCTATCAACTCATCTACCCTGGGCATGGGGTAGGCATCGAACTTGGAGATCTCATTTAACTTTCTAAAATCATTACAGAACCTCCAAGTTCCATTGGGCTTTGGGATTAACACAATCGGGCTGGACCACTCGCTCTGGGACACCTCAATGACTCCTAGGTCAAGCATACGTTTTACATCGGATGATACCGCCTCCCTCCGTGCTTCTGGTATCCTATAGGGCTTCAGGTTTACTCTGCTTCTAGACTCAGTTTCAATATGATGACTAATGAGATGCGTACGCCCTGGTAGGTCAGAAAACTTGTCTTTATTTCTCTGCAGGAATTCCTTAGCTTCCTGCTTCTGGGATACTGACAGGGTGTCACCAATCCTGACCGGAGGGATTGGTGGTGACAGATGACCAACAGGCTTTGTCGCCACCAAGGATTCCCTGTCTTTCCAGGGCTTGATCAAGTTTATGTGATAAACTTGGAAAGGCTTCCTTCTACCTGGTTGGTGTACCTTGTAGTTGATCTCACTGATCTTCTCTACAATTTCATAGGGACCCTGCCACTTTGCTAGGAATTTGCTTTCTACCGTGGGAACAAGTATGAGTACCCGGTCACCTGGGCTAAATGTCCTGATTCTTGCAGAACGATTGTAAATTCTGCTTTGGCCCTCTTGCGCCCTCTGGAGGTGTTCCCTTACTAGGGGCATTACAGTGGCTATACGGTCCTGCATTTGTGCTACATGCTCTATAACACTCTTGTATGGGGTGGACTCACTTTCCCATGTCTCTTTCGCTATATCCAACAAACCCCTAGGGTGACGACCATAGACTAATTCGAAGGGAGAGAACCCTGTGGATGATTGGGGCACTTCCCTAATAGCAAACATTAGGTAAGGTAGTAAGTGATCCCAATCCCGACCATCTTTTTCCACCACTTTTTTTAACATATGTTTCAGGGTTTTATTAAACCTCTCCACTAACCCGTCTGTCTGTGGGTGATATACAGAGGTACGTAGGTGTGAGATTTTAAACAGTTTGCATAGCTCTTTCATCACCTTTGACACAAATGGGGTACCTTGGTCAGTCAAGATTTCCTTGGGGATCCCCACCCTGGAAAACATATAAAACAATTCCCGTGCAATTGTTTTAGAGGCAGTGTTTCTTAGGGGTACAGCCTCAGGATAGCGGGTTGCGTAGTCTAACACAACTAGAATGTACTGGTGACCCCTAGCCGACTTTACAATGGGACCCACCAAGTCCATTGCGATCCGGTCAAAAGGTACCTCTATGATGGGGAGTGGGACCAAAGGACTGCGAAAATGCGACACTGGAGCGCTAAGCTGACATGTGGGGCACGACTCACAGTATGTTTTTATGTCAGCATAAATCGCAGGCCAATAAAACCTCTGGAGGACTCTCTCCTGCGTTTTATCCGTCCCCAAGTGGCCCCCAAGGACATGATTATGGGCCATGTCGAGTACCTGACGCCGGTACGACTTAGGCACCAGAAGCTGTTCCACAACCTCATCATTAATCTTAGTGACTCTATAGAAGAGATCATTAGTCATAGAAAAATGTGGAAACTTTTTCTCAGCTTCTGGTTCCTGAGGTACTCCATTCATAACAGTGACCTGCTCTCTAGCATTTTTGAGAGTGGGGTCCTGTAATTGTGCAGTACCAAAATTATCCCTAGACACCTCTAAGTCTGGAACATTCTGCGCAGTGGGAGGAGCCTGTTCCTCACCAGCCAGGACCTGCAAAGGAAAAGCATCATTTTCATCCTGTACATTTTTATCATTTACCGTGGGTAATGCAATAGACTTAGGGGTCTCCTCACTCCTTTCAGGGGATTGTTGTTTTCCCCATAGAGCCCAGAACAATGGAAAATCACGCCCCAATATCACATTATGCATAAGGTTTTTAACCACACCCACTTCATACTGTACAGCGCCTAGTTCAGTCCCGACATTAGCCAGTACTATAGGGTAAACCTTTGTATCACCATGTATGCATACCACACTCATATGTCTTGCTGGCACAAAGTCCCCAGTCACCAGGCTGGCATGCACCAAGGTGACAAGGCTTCCTGAGTCCAGCAACGCCTTAACAGGGAAGTCATTGACCGTAACAAAAGACGGTTCCGCAAATAGCGACTGACGCCGGCTAGCGTCACACTCCATGGGCTCAGTGGTAAGAGGGCAATGGGCAGACACATGTCCCGTCTCATGGCATCTCCAGCACTGGATAGGGCCTGGTCTCCTTGGCAAGGAGTCCTTTTTAGGGCCACTTAGCCACCGGGGACCATCACCAGTCTTTTGCCCCTGAGACGCCTCCTGAGCGCTCTTCCCTCTATCAGCACCCCTCCACACTCCCCCAATAGATGGAAGTCTCTTACCAGCTGAAGGCACAGGTCTGGCACTCCGGGGAGGTGAAGGTGCTGCAGGAACATCACGGAGGTAGTCCTCAGTCGCCTGGAACCTCTCCACAAGGTTGACAAGTTCGTCGGCACTCTTAGGGTCGCCTTGTCCCACCAAGCGTTGCAGATCAGCAGGAAGTGCGCGGAGGTAGCGATCCATCACGACCCTCTCTAGGATCTGGGCAGGAGTAGAGGTGTCTGGCTCCAACCATTTTCTTGCCAGATGAATCAGGTCATACATCTGGGACCTCGCTGATTTGCCCAGACTGTAGCTCCAGTTGCGGACCCTCCGGGCACGGACAGCAGCAGTAACTCCTAGTCGGGCGAGTATCTCTGCTCTTAGCCGAGGATAGTCCTTGACCTCTTGCTCACTGAGGTCATAGTAGGCTTTTTGAGGTTCGCCTGTTAAATAGGGAGCAATGACCTCTGCCCACTCAGTGGATGGCAACCTTTCTCGCTCAGCCACACGCTCAAAGACAGTTAAGTAGGCCTCAACATCGTCATCAGCCGTCATCTTTTGCAGCGCACGCTGCACAGCTCTTCTCACAGACAAAGTCTCTGGCGCGGCTGCTGCCACCAGCTGGGGATTAGCACCTGCAGACGCCTCTTGCTTTGCTATCAGGTGCTCAATAAGTCTCTGTTGTTGAGCCATCGCTTGCTGATGTGCAGCCATTGTCTGTTCATGGCGCAGGTTAGCATCTGTTAGAGCCTGTTGTTGCAGCCTATTAGCCTGCTCATGGCGCAGGTTAGCGTCGGTCAGAGCCTGTTGTTGCTGTTGCAGACTCACTTGCATTAGCTGCTTCATCATCTCCTCCATGTTGCTTGTCTGTTTTTGGAGTGAAGCCGCAGCCTTCACCCAGGACATAAGCAGCTGTAGCCAAGTTGATGCACACCGTTGCCCCTAGCAACCGTTTTGCCCGCTCCGCAGCACCAATTGTAGGGATCTTCCCGGGGGATGGTGTGTTAGGACACAGTTCAGGCAGCAAACTTGGACTTAAAAACCGCTTTGGTGTTTATTTGTAGCATAAACAGTCCATAACAGAAATATAGCAACACTGTGGTTAAAGACCAAAACAAAACAAAAGGTCTTGCCCGTCTGGGCGCTAACTAACACAACAGGTTACCTCTCTGGCACTTCGATAACAGTATCGCAGGGTATGGACAATCCCCAGCAGCAGTGGTATCCCTTGCTCCCAGCAAACACAGCATGCAGACTGTTTCCTCCTGGCTAAGAGCAAGGACCTGTACACTGTGTGAGCTTTTTGCCTTCTCAGGCTGATTGGGATCAGAGCTCACCTGATCCCAAAACCCACACTGGATCGAGGGGGAGGGAATGGCAGATCCCACTACCAACCTATCCGCCATTCCAGTAAATCCGGCCCGGAAAACTTAAACAACGACTCAGCAGCATATCACTGCTGAGCAACCGATCTCTCCCAGATTTACCATCTCACACTAAGCTGTAACCTAGGTGAGATGTACACCCCCTCGCACACTTTACCAGTGACATGTCTACAATATATATATATAATCACAGTGGTACCTTGGTTTAAGAGTAACATGGTTTAAGAGCGTTTTGGTTTAAGAGCGCACAGTTTTTCAAAATTGTGACTTGGTGTAAGAGCATTGCTTTGGTGTAAGAGCTCCCTGTACTGGGTGGGAGGGTGAGTGGGGGAGGGGTGTGGTACTGTACTCTGACCCAGGAAGTCTCCCTCACCTTCCAAATCATAGCAAATCCACTTCAGGCTGGGGCTTACATCAGGGGACAGGACTGTGGGAGTAATCTCTCCATAGCTGTAACCCCTCCCTCCCCGGACAGAGAGTGTGTATGTGCCCACATCTGCCCTGCTCATTCCTCCATACTCCCTGCAGTCTCTGTCCGCCCTTGTGTTTTCCATCTTCTCCATTACTGTACAGTAACTTATAATATCACAGATTCTGCTGTTTCTGAATGTTTGTTTCATCTGTTTTACATGTTATTCAGAATAATAAATCATTATTTTTGGGGGTGTGGAACTAATTGTCTGCATTTTTATGATTTCTTATGGGAAAATTTGCTTTGGTTTAAGAGTGGATTTGGATTACAAGCATGGCCCCGGAACGAATTATGCTCATAATCCAAGTCACCACTTGTATATATATTTATTTATATATACACACACAGCGCCATCTAGTGGACATACTTTTGAACACATAGGGGGAGATTTATCAAAGGGTGTCACTACGCTTACCTACCAAACCTTCTCCTATATCACTGACCTTACCTACCAAACCTTCTCCTATATCACTGACCTTACCTACCAAACCTTCTCCTATATCACTATCCTTACCTACCAAACCTTCTCCTATATCACTGACCTTACCTACCAACCCTTCTCCTATATCACTGACCTTACCTACCAAACCTTCTCCTATGTCACTATCCTTACCTACCAAACCTTCTCCTATATCACTGACCTTACCTACCAACCCTTCTCCTATGTCACTATCCTTACCTACCAAACCTTCTCCTATATCACTATCCTTACCTACCAAACCTTCTCCTATGTCACTATCCTTACCTATCAATCCTTCTCCTATATCACTATCCTTACCTACCAATCCTTCTGCTATGTCACTATCCTTACCTACCAATCTTTCTCCTATATCAATATCCTTACCTACAAAACCTTCTCCTGTCACTATCCTTACCTACCAAACCTTCTCCTATGTCACTATCCTTACCTACCAAACCTTCTCCTATGTCACTATCCTTACCTACTTACCTACCAAACCTTCTCCTATGTCACTGTCCTTACTTACCAAACCTTCTCCCATGTCTATAACCTCACCTACCAAACCTCCTATATCACTATCCTTACCTACCAAACCTTCTCCTATGTCACTATCCTTACCTACCAATCTTTCTCCTATACCAATATCCTTACCTACCTACCTACCAAACCTTCTCCTATGTCACTATCCTTACCTACTTACCTACCAAACCTTCTCCTATATCACTATCCTTACCTACCAAACCTTCTCCTATGTCACTATCCTTACCTACCAAACTTTCTACTATATCACTATCCTTACCTACCAAACCTTCTCCTATGTCACTATCCTTACCTACTTACCTACCAAACCTTCTCCTATGTCACTATCCTTACCTACCAAACCTTCTCCTATGTCACTATCCTTATCTACCAAACCTTCTCCTATGTCACTATCCATACCTACCAAACCTTCTCCTATGTCACTATCCTTACCTACCAAACCTTCTCCTATATCACTATCCTTACCTACCAAACCTTCTCCTATATCACTGACCTTACCTACCAAACCTTCTCCTATATCACTGACCTTACCTACCAAACCTTCTCCTATATCACTATCCTTACCTACCAAACCTTCTCCTATATCACTATCCTTACCTACCAAACCTTCTCCTATATCACTGACCTTACCTACCAACCCTTCTCCTATGTCACTATCCTTACCTACCAATCCTTCTCCTATGTCACTATCCTTACCTACCAATCCTTCTCCTATGTCACTATCCTTACCTACCAAACCTTCTCCTATGTCACTATCCTTACCTACCAAACCTTCTCCTATGTCACTATCCTTACCTACCAACCCTTCTCCTATGTCACTATCCTTACCTACCAAACCTTCTCCTATGTCACTATCCTTACCTACCAACCCTTCTCCTATGTCACTATCCTTACCTACCAAACCTTCTCCTATGTCACTATCCTTACCTACCAACCCTTCTCCTATGTCACTAACCTTACCTACCAAACCTTCTCCTATATCACTATCCTTACCTACCAAACCTCCTATATCACTAGCAATAAGTGACATAACCGGCGCTCAGTAAAGCCATGCTTGTTTGTGATTTTTAGGTCATCCATTATCTTATCATTTATAGAAATAATCTTGTACATTTGCAGCTACCGATGCTAGAATCCCTGACTATACATATTCCTATCCACGATTTCTGTGTCGCTGTCTGGAGAGGACGCCTGTGTTCTGTGTCTCCCTTCCCTACATCTTGGCAGTGTACAGCACAGTGTCCTCCCTCCCCTTCTCTGCTGCCATTGTTCCTCCATTCAGTACAGTGAATGGATTACTTCCTCTTCCTGTCCTCCTGGTAACTCTTTCAGTCCCATCGCTCCTCCTCACACACTTATATGGGGTCATACAAGGCACTGTAACCCTCCTATCCTGGGCGGTTCTTCCCCCTCAGCTAGCTGTGCCGCCCTCCCTTGTGATGTGCTGAGGGGGAGGAGGAGAAGGAGGAGGAGGAGGAAGAGGGGTCATGTTGTGTGGCAGGGGAGGAGACATGGTTACATGGTGGAGAGATATTTCCCTTATGAAGAATCAGAGAAGATCTCCTCACAGCAGCTTTCAGTTTCACTTCATTTTCCGTCATGGCTTGTGCTGACCTGAGGGACGAGTTGACCTGCTCCATCTGCCTTAACATTTTCACAGATCCTGTAACCCTGAGATGTGGCCACAACTTCTGCCTGGTGTGCATTGCTCGTGTGCTGGAGACACAGGACAGCATAGGAATATACAGCTGCCCCGACTGTAGATCCAGGTTCTCAGACCGACCCGCCCTTCAGGGTAACGTGACCCTGCGTAACATCGCCGAGCACTTTCTATATTTTCGGGCTGAGGAGATGGAGGGGACTATTTTTTGCACAAACTGCATCAACTCTCCGGTCACTGCGGTGAAATCCTGCCTGCATTGTGAGGCGTCTCTGTGCAACAACCACCTGAAAGTCCACA
Source organism: Dendropsophus ebraccatus (assembly GCF_027789765.1). NCBI lineage: Eukaryota > Metazoa > Chordata > Amphibia > Anura > Hylidae > Dendropsophus > Dendropsophus ebraccatus. The sequence goes on along the minus strand of NC_091467.1, from coordinate 64,695,101 downwards.
GCAAGTCTCCAGAACACGTCTTATGTGAGCCCACCATTACCTTCAGCAAAAGGAAGTGCTCCTTACACAACGAGGTCCTCAAGTACTACTGCTCAAATGACCGGACGTGCATCTGCGTCACTTGCTGCTTAGCGGGAGATCACACCGGACACAAGGTGGAACCTTTAAATAAAGCTTCCCAGAAGAAGAAGGCCATGCTGACAAATATTCTGAAGAACCTGTCCGTGTTATCCAGGGAGGCTGAAGAACGGTTGCAGAACATGGAGAAACGCCAGAAAGAAGTCCAAGAGAAAGCCATGGACATAAAGGAGAAAGTGGCCAATCTGTTCCTAGACATCAAGAGACAGCTGGAGATCCTGGAGAACAAGGTCCAGGCCGAGATCTCCCGGCAGGAGAACCAGGTATCGGATCTGATCCGGCAGGTGGAGATCCAGAAGAGCGAGCTCTCCTTGGTCAAGTGTCACATCGAGGAGCTGTGCAACATGACGGATCCCCTAACCCTATTACAGGAATGCGTCTCCGTACACTTTCGGCCCTCGGAGGAAAAGGGCAATAAGGTTCGAGAGGACGACCCCAGTGAGAGCTACATAGGAGATCTAGATGAAGGTCTGATCTCTGAGACCCTGCACACGGGATTATCCGATATCATGACCTTTGTGCGGAGACAGATCTACGTGAAGGAGAACATGTACACGAACCTGGACGAGGACACGGTCGCTAATAACCTGCTCTTATCCATCGACAAGAAATCAGTGTTTTGGGCCCAAAAATTACCGGATTTAGGTCACATGGAATTGCCGGTCAGGTTTCAGAATTGTTCACAGGTTTTAAGTACGGAAAGTTTTTGTTTTGGGCGACACTACTGGGACATTGAAACCAGCCATCACGGGGAATGGCGACTGGGGGTTGCCTACTCCACTATCGAGAGGGACGGTGACCGATCGTACCTGGGATGCAACGACAAGTCCTGGTGCCTATGTAGATCCAATAATAACCAGTATTCGGTGGTGCACGACAACAGAGAAATCCAGCTAAATCACAGCATTTCCCATTATAGATTCCGGATCTACCTGGACTATTATGGCAGCCGGCTGTCCTTCTACGAGCTGTGCACCCCCATAAGACACCTATACACATTCACTGCCGAGTTCTTAGAGCCCCTCCATGTTGCCTTCTATGTATGTGGGGTCAACACCTTTGTAAGAATCGGCTATTAGGCTCCAATAATCACCAGAACTCTGACGGTCTCAGTGGTGCAGCCTCAGGCTTCAGATCAGTAATGGTGCGTTTACACAGACAGATTTATCTGACAGATCTTTGAAGCCAAAGCCAGGAACAGACTATAAACAGAGATCAGGTCATAAAGGAAAGACTGAGATTCCTCCTCTTTTCAAATCCATTCCTGGCTTTGGCTTCAAAGATCCGTCAGATAAATCTTTCTGTGTAAATGCACCATAACGTCAAGTGATCAGATATCAGCCAAGAAGGAAGGTAGAGGGAAATAGTTTTCAGGTGGGATTATTTATCTGTTTGATGAGAGTGATTTCTCTTAAAGGGACAGTCTATGGTGCTCACTGTTGTTCTCACACGTTCAAGCATTGCAACATAGTGGAGGCCTGATCCAGGACCATGCACATATGAGAGGTTTTTGTAGTTTTGTATGGTTTTAATGACCTATTTCTGTGGATTATTTATCTGTTTTATATCAGGTTTTGTTGCCTTGATGGGTTTATGTATTACATTTTTAATATAATAGATATCTATATACTATCCCGTTGTCTTCATTGACTACATGTACACTTTATTTTATACCAGTGTGAGCTGCATTATTACAATATAAACTTATAGGAAAAAGGTTCTGTATTCTGCACCTGACCGATCTTATATTATAATACTATAATCACAGCACATACGCCTCTCTGCTATGCAGTGACATAGCTTTGGGCTGAACAGACTGGCACTGTATTGGGATCATGATTTACATAATACAGTACTATAGATGGTATGTGGAGAGAGAATGGGTTACTATGTGCTATGTGAGCAGAAAGGAAAGAGCAGCACGATCACAGTAGGGAAAGGGAGATGGAAGACTTGATTTACCTATGAGGAACATTGTGGACAGGGCCGAGAGGGAAGACTTGATTTACCTTTGAGAAACATTGTGGACAGGGGTGATTTTAGGCTAAATGAGGCTCTGGCCAAAATAAAAAGTGAGGCCTTAATAAAATATACCATGTTTGCTGTAGATTGGATGTGATGTTTTGTCATTCAGTTATACAGCATAGTTCGCAGCGTGAAATCTGTAGTGTAAAATCTGCAGCAAACATAGTACATGTAAATGTCCCCTTAAGGGTACGTCTAACAAGTTAGCAGCGGATCTCACACTGCACGTTTCCCGGCAAATCCGCTGGACTACTCTGTATCATTATGGACTCTGGCCCTGCTTTCTGAATATCTACTGTGATCTGTAGTGACCACCATGTTTAACTAATTAACTATAGGTAAAAATAATGGGTCCGGGTCTTTGCACTCAGCCAGTGTGCTGTCCGGCTGGAGCCTGTGATTGGCTGAGCGGCCATCAGTTTTAACAGTGTGTGAACATAGCCTTTCAGTGTTTTCAGTCCACTCCTGGTTTTGGTTGCAAAATACTGAGCAAAAATACTGTGTGTGAACATAGCCCAAATCTGCTTAAAAATCATTGGTGGCCAGAGGTGCGCGGCTGATGGCAGTGTAAAAATAATAATACAGTTAATACTTACCTATTCTCCCAGTTGTCCTGCAGCCTTTGTCTATGTTCCCTGCTCACTGTTGACACTTTTGGCCCCATCTCTTCAGTGACTCTTCAGCCAATCGCTGGTCAGGGGCGCTGTCCAGTCTCGGCCAGTGATTGGCTAAGCAGCCTGTCACTCAAAAGGTGGGGCTAGAAGTGTCAGCCATGAGCGGGGAACATAGGCAAAGGCTGCAGGACAACGGGGAGACTAGGTAAGTATTAACTTTACTTACCCGGGAGACTATTAAACTAACTTTGCGGGCTGTATGTACATGGGACGGAGGGTACAGGGGGATGTTTAGGAAGCGTGCTGGCTGATGTACCAGCACGTTTCCTTAACTTTATGGCCAATTTTAGTGTGATTGGTTCCCTTTAATACACGTGCATGCTCACCTTAGCTGAGAGTGCATGGGTTTTCAATGGGGAGAAGAGATAGAGCCGCTGACAGGCACCTTTGTCCCTTCCAAACAACCTCTGGTGGCTGCTGATCTTTGAGGAAAACAAAAGGATCACGTCTTGAAATTCAACTTGTATTAAGATATTGAAGGAGCAAGGCTCACAGCAGCACAGAGGATTTCCAGGGAGCACTGATCTGTCCCCTTGTAATTATATTCAGAAGGGAATTTACACAAGCAAAAAGTTTGAGGCAAAGTGAGAGGTAAGAATACGTGGAAGAGATTGTAGGTGTCAAAATGATAGAAAATACTATTTATAATTTTGCTGAACTGTTCTTCCCCTGAGACACCAGCAGATGGCAGTGTTGTCCTAGAATGTTCATTTTCCTCATAGGGAGAAGAAAGGCCTTTATTTTCACTTCAGGAGTAAAAGGCTCATATGTAAGTACATGATGGAGCCCGTCTGACGGTATCACACAAGATGGATTAGATACAGCAGATCTGCAGACAGTATCACACGTGATGGATTCGATACATAGCCCTGCTGACAGTATTACACATGATGGATTAGATACACATCTTGGCAGATAGTGTATGATAGTTCCACATATGATGGAATTAGATACATTTGCTATAGTAGACAGTATCACACATAAGGGTTAGATACACAGCTCAGCACACAGTATCACACATGACTGGATTAGATACATAGCTCTGCAGACAGTATCACACTTGATAGATTAAATCCACACATTGGTAGACAGTGTAGCACAGAATAAAATACATTTGCTCAAGAAGACAGTATCACACATGGCAGGGTTAGATACGCAGCTTAGCAAACTGTATCACATACTATAATTAAAGGGGAACTCCGGTGGAAAGCTTTTTCTTTCAAATCAACTGGTGTCAGAAAGTTATACAGATTTGTTATTGGCTTCTATTTAAAAATCTGCAGTCTTCCATTACTTATCAGCTGCTGTATGTCCTGCAGGAGGTGGAGAATTCCTTCCAGTCTGACACAGTGCTCTCTGCTGCCTCCTCTGTCCATGTTAGGAACTGCAAGAGAGGTTTTCTATGGGGATTTGCTGCTGCTCTGGACAGTTCCTGACATGGACAGAGGTGGCAGCAGAGAGCACTGAGTCAGACTGGAAAAATACACCACTTCCTGCAGGACATACAACAGCTGATAAGTACTGGAAGCCTGGAAAAAAAACCTTTTTGCTGAACCTCTTACTTCTGGCTGCTCTGACCATGTGGGCAGCTCGAGCACAGGTGGATCCCATGTGGAGTGGGGAGCTGTTTCCTCTACTTTATTATCACACATGATGGGATTAGATACACAGCTCAGCAGCAGTATCACACATGATGGGATTAGATACACAGCTCAGCAGCAGTATCACACATGGTCAGCTTAGATACATTAGGCCCACCATGTCCTGAAAGGCTGGGAATAGCTGGGTGAGGACTCCTGACGCCCACAGGGGTTATCCCCTGCCGCTGCAGCTCAGGTAGGTGCAGACACCGGGGTCACCTGACCTGGAAGTAGCTGAGACCTGAGAGGGGTCGTAGTGTTAAGGCCCTATTCCACCAACAGATCTGATGAAAGATTATCTGCCAAAGATTTGAAGCCAAACCCAGGAACAGACTATAAACAGAGAACAGGTCATAAAGGAAAGACTGGATTTCTCCTCTTTTCAAATCCACTCCTGGGTTTGGCTCCAAATCTTTGGCAGATAATCTGTCGTCAGATCTGTTGGTGGAATAGGGCCTTCAGAATGATGGCGGTTAGCATGGGACGTTCCCCTTTAAATGCCTAATAACAGCGCCGTCTCCTCCATCCTGCACCGGGAGTCATTTACCACAGAATTATATCTGCACAATAATATTACAGCTCCAAGATGGAAGAGCGACCAACGGCCATTGAGGAGCCAGCGACCAACACAGTGAGACTGCGCGACCCCCCGGGAGTATCCCCCCCACCATCTGCTGACTGAGATAATTAGCGTGTCCTGTACCCCAAGTATCATTATCCTGTACCCCAAGTATCATTATCCTGTACCCCAAGTGTCACTATCCTGTACCCCAAGTGTCACTATCCTGTACCCCAAGTGTCAGCGTGTCATTATCCTGTACCCCAAGTGTCAGTGTGTCACTATCCTGTACCCCAAGTGTCATTATTCTGTACCCCAAGTGTCATTATTCTGTACCCCAAGTGTCATTATCCTGTACCCCAAGCGTCAGTGTGTCACTATCCTGTACCCCAAGTGTCAGTGTGTTATTATCCTGTACCCCAAGTGTCAGCGTGTCACTATCCTGTACCCCAAGTGTCAGCATGTCATTATCCTGTACCCCAAGTGTCACTATCCTGTACTCCAAGTGTCGACGTGTCACTATCCTGTACTCCAAGTGTCAGCGTGTCATTATCCTGTACCCCAAGTGTCGGCGTGTCACTATCCTGTACCCCAAGTGTCAGCGTGTCACTATCCTGTACCCCAAGTGTCAGCGTGTCACTATCCTGTACCCCAAGTGTCAGCGTGTCATTATCCTGTACCCCAAGTGTCACTATCCTGTACCCCAAGTGTCAGCGTGTCACTATCCTGTACCCCAAGTGTCAGTGTGTCATTATCCTGTACCCCAAGTGTCATTATTCTGTACCCCAAGTGTTAGTGTGTCACTATCCTGTACCCCAAGTGTTACTATCCTGTACCCCAAGTGTCACTATCCTGTACCCCAAGTGTCACTATCCTGTACCCCAAGTGTCACTATCCTGTACCCCAAGTGTCAGTGTGTCATTATCCTGTACCCCAAGTGTCAGCGTGTCATTATCCTGTACCCCAAGTGTCAGCGTGTCACTATCCTGTACCCCAAGTGTCAGCATGTCACTATCCTGTACCCCAAGTGTCAGTGTGTCATTATCCTGTACCCCAAGTGTCATTATTCTGTACCCCAAGTGTTAGTGTGTCACTATCCTGTACCCCAAGTGTTACTATCCTGTACCCCAAGTGTCACTATCCTGTACCCCAAGTGTCAGCATGTCATTATCCTGTCCCCAAGTGTCAGCGTGTCACTATCCTGTACCCCAAGTGTCAGCGTGTCACTATCCTGTACCCCAAGTGTCATTATCCTGTACCCCAAGTGTCAGTGTGTCATTATCCTGTACCCCAAGTGTCATTATTCTGTACCCCAAGTGTTAGTGTGTCACTATCCTGTACCCCAAGTGTTACTATCCTGTACCCCAAGTGTCACTATCCTGTACCCCAAGTGTCAGCGTGTCACTATCCTGTACCCCAAGTGTCAGTGTGTCATTATCCTGTACCCCAAGTGTCATTATTCTGTACCCCAAGTGTTAGTGTGTCACTATCCTGTACCCCAAGTGTTACTATCCTGTACCCCAAGTGTCACTATCCTGTACCCCAAGTGTCAGCGTGTCATTATCCTGTCCCCAAGTGTCACTATCCTGTACCCCAAGTGTCATTATCCTGTACCCCAAGTGTCACTATCCTGTCCTCAAGTGTCATTATCCTGTACCCCAAGTGTCACTATCCTGTCCCCAAGTGTCATTATCCTGTACCCCAAGTCTCAGCATCTCGGTTATTATACACCTCCTTACTCTCCTGTACATCCCATTGATTTGGCTGCGGCTTCTTTGTATAACTGGGCCTCCTCCTCATATCTGTAAGGCTGTATAACCCAGATGTGGCTGCGGCTGCGGCTCCCCTGTGGACGTCCCAGTAATGAAAACACTTCATCACTGCGAGGAGTCAGCCGCACAGAACTCAATAATGTATAAGAGAAACCAGGGAGCGTCCAGCATAACACACGGGTAATAGAAGGATCCGGAACCTGGGGGATGATGGCGTCTCCTGGGTGACCTACGACCCTTGGGTGCGAGGACAGAGGTGAGCACATACAGGACACTTAAAGGGCTACTCCAGTGTTCACTATCACTCTCCAGGCTTCTCTGCAGTGAGGGGTTGTGGCCCTCAGACAGATGCAGATACAATAAACCACCACATCAATGAGCAGCTTTATTGCAGTTGTTCTTTACTTTTAGGGGGAGATTTATCAAACATGGTGTAAAGTGAAACTGGCTCAGCTGCCCCTAGCAACCAATCAGATTCCACCTTTCATTTTCCAAAGAGTCTGTGAGGAATCAGAGGTGGAATCTGATTGGTTGCTAGGGGCAACTGAGCCAGTCTCACTTTACACCATGTTTGATAAATCTCCTCCTTAATGCTACAAATCTCCGTAGAGGCACAGAAGCTTAGTGGTTACCGTCACACCAGGTGACGCATTGTCTTAGATGCTACTGCTATATAAATATTATTAGTATTAAAGGAGGTACTGTGGTGAATTTTTTTTCTTTCAAATCAACTGTTTCAGAAAATTATATAAATTTGTATTTTACTTCTATGTAAAATCTCCAGTATTCCAGTACTTATCAGCTGCTGCATGTCCCGTAGGAAGTGGTGGATTCTTTCCAGTCTGACACAGTGCTCTCTGCTGCCACCTCTGTCCATGTCAGGAACTGAGCAGAGCAGGAGAGGTTTTCTATGGGGATTTGCTGCCACTCTAGATAGTTCCTGACATGGACAGAGGTGGCAGCAGAGAGCGCTGTGTCAGACTGGAAAGAATACACCACTTCCTGCAGGACATACAGCAGCTGATAAGTACTTGAAGACTAGAGAGTTTTAAATAGAAGTACATTAGAAATCTATTTAACTTTCTGAAACCAGTTGATTTGAAAGAAAACGATTTTTGCTGGAGTACCCCTTTAATTATGTTCTAACAATACTCTACCTTACAGCCTGATGCCAGGATCCTGTTCCCTTCACAGGAGCCTCCATCTATTCTGTGTTACTTCCACACTCCTTCCCAGGTTTCACCTATAGCAGGGGTATGGAACCTTGGCTTTCAAGCTGTGGCAAAACTACAACTCCCATCATGCCTGGACAGCCAATGCTAAAGCTTTGGCTGTCCAGGCATGATGGGAGTTGTAGTTTTGCCACAGCTGGAGAGCCAAAGTTCCCTACCCTTGAGCTGTATGTTTGGCAGCTTCTCCCTGACCGCAGAGGTGCTGGTTACTGTCCCTTTAAGCCAAGGCTCCTCCCACAGCTTCCTTATATTTACTGCATCTTGTCCTCCATGTTAATGGACATAATAAGTAAATCCCATCCTTCCTGTCTGATGATGATGATCATGATGATTGGTCGGAGCTCTTATAGATGTATCCTCCTGTCGGGGCTGTGTCACCGCCATCGATCTGATGTTCTTCTCCGCAGTCTGCTCACATTTTAGTCTCTGCAGAATAAATAAGAATCTCCACAATTGCTGAGACCGTATATCAGTCACGTTCCGCTTCTCGCATCCTGGTGAATCTGCTTTTTCACCCTTTGTTCTGAGGCTGAAGAGTGTCTCTATTTGGTCCTGAGCAGGTGCCCAGGGGTTATTTTTATTTCAAATCAACCGGTGCCAGAAAGGGCCAGAGATTTGTAGTTTACTTCTATTGAAAAAAATCTCAAGTCTTCCAGTACTTATCCGCTGCTGTATGTCCTGCAGGAAGTGGTGTATTCTTTCCAGTCTGGCTAGTACCTAAAGGTGGCCAGGCTTTGGTAAAGGGGATCAAGTGACAACCCTGTCTATGCTGGGCAGCTCTTCTTCACTTATCCTGAGGATCATTCCAGGTACAAGTCAGTAGTTAAGCTAAGTGCAAAGGCCGAGTATCTACTACAAGCTTCTAGGTTTCCTAAGTGGTTGCGCCGATCGCTTGCTCTACTCACAAGGTGTGGCCTATATAACTGGATCTGTGTCACTCTGTGCCTATCGACATCTTTAGGCGGAAGTTCATACCTGTAGGTGTAGGTAACTCTTCTCTAAAGCCCCCACAGCTGAGAATCCAAGGATCTAAACGTAGCTAGAGTAACTCAGCAGTACCCTGAGTCAAGTTATAAGTAAAATCTTTACTAGAGATGAGCGAATACGATTCGATCGAGTAGGTATTCGATCGAATATTGCAGTATTTGCAAGATTCAAATTCAGTCAAGTAGTGTGACGAATATGCGGGAAACATTCGAAAGCCCTCCCATCGCATTTGGCTCTTTTTTTTAATCCAATGACCCTGGGAGTACGCACGCAGCGCGAAAAAGGCGTCTATCCTCATTGGATGGCTGAACCACATGACCTCGAATATTTAATTAATTAGAGAAGGTGGAGACAAGCTCCGAATGCCTATATTTATCTTGGGGGTCTAAAACTTAACTTTTAATAAATACTTATTAATATATTAGAAAAAAGTGCTCAACTAAACATTACACCAGTGAAAGAGTGTTTTAAAATATGTCGACTAATAATGCAACTTACAAGACACGGGCTATGGCAGGGTTGTAGAGTATATCACCCTGCAGTTTAGACTCTAGATGCAAGTGGTCTGGTCTGAATTTACTATAGGAGTACTCTGGCCATAAGTACTAGACTAATAATATCGAATTTACAAAACACACTAGATCAGTGATAAAGCTCAAGACACACTGTCTAGATAGGTAACAGGCTCCGCTCACTTGCTATAATCTACAGCTATCAGCTAAGAAGTCTTAAGGACCATGGCAGAAAGATAGTTTTTTAACCCCTTAGCGACCCATGACGTATCTGATACGACATGGTGCCGCTCGGGGTGTTCAGAGAGGGGTCCCGCCGGGACCCCGCTCTGAACGGCGCTGATCCCGGCTGACACGTGCAGCCGGGCAGTGCCTCTATTAGCCGGCGCGGGTCCCGTTGCCGCGCCGGCTAATTAAGCCTCTAAGTGCAGCTGTCAAACCTGACAGCTGCACTTAGATGCTGTGCTCTCCGTGTCCCTGGTGTCTAGTGGGACGGATCTCTCCCCCGCGATGCGATCGCGGGGGGGGGGGGGGAGATCCGTTCTTCTGCCCGTGCCGGGCCTCAGCGTCGGAATGACGCTGATCCCGGCTCGGCAATAGATTGCTATGGCCTGCAGCAGGCCATAGCAATCTATGACCGATCTAATGGATCATTGCTGTGTATATACACAGCATTGATCTCTATGAGAGATCAGTGCTGTCTATATACAAGTCCCCCAGGGGGACTTCTAGTTACAGTAAAAAAAAAAGTAAAAAAGTGTTTTTATTAATAAAAAATCCCCTCCCCTAATAAAAGTCCAAATCACCCCCCTTTTCCCATTTTATAAATATAAATAAATAAATAAATAAACATATTTAGTATCGCCGCGCGCGTAATCGCCAGAACTATTAATTAATCACATTCCTGATCTCGCACGGTAAACGGCGTCAGCGCAAAAAAATTCCAAAGTGCAAAATTGCGCATTTTTGGTCGCATCAAATCCAGAAAAAATGTAATAAAAAACGATCAAAAAGTCGTATATGCGCAATCAAGGTACCGATAGAAAGAACACATCATGGCGCAAAAACTGACACCTCACACAGCCCCATAGACCAAAGGATAAAAGCGCTATAAGCCTGGGAATGGAGCGATTTTAAGGAACGTATATTTGTTAACAACGGTTTGAATTTTTTACAGGCCATCAGATACAATATAAGTTATACATGTTATATATCATAGTAATCGTAACGACTTGAGGAACATGCATAACAAGTCAGTTTTACCATGGGACGAACGGCGTAAATGCAAAACTCCCCGAAATCAAAACAAATTAGTTTTTTTTTCAATTTGACAGCGCAAATGATTTTTTTCCGGTTTCGCAGCATATGTTATGGAAAAATAATGCCTGTCATTGCAAAGTACAATTGGTTTCGCAAAAAATAAGCGCTCATATACGTCTCTAGGTGAAAAAATGCAAGCGCTGTTGACTTTTAAACTTAAAATGGAATAAGCAAAAGCGCAAAAACGAAAATTGGCTTTGACCTTAAGGGGTTAAAGTTGTGTGTTGAGCGCCTTTAGCAAGTATGGGGTGGTTACGATGCGTATACCAAATCGCATCTAGTTAGAGTCCTTAAGACTTCTTAGCTGATAGCTGTAGATTATAGCAAGTGAGCGGAGTCTGTTACCTATCTAGACAGTGTGTCTTGAGCTTTATCACTGATCTAGTGTGTTTTGTAAATTCGATATTATTAGTCTAGCACTTATGGCCAGAGTACTCCTATAGTAAATTCAGATCAGACCACTTGCATCTAGAGTCTAAACTGCAGGGTGATATACTCTACAACCCTGCCATAGCCCGTGTCTTGTAAGTTGCATTATTAGTCGACTCACACATATTTTAAAACACTCTTTCACTGGTGTAATGTTTAGTTGAGCACTTTTTTCTAATATATTAATAAGTATTTATTAAAAGTTAAGTTTTAGACCCCCAAGATAAATATAGGCATTCGGAGCTTGTCTCCACCTTCTCTTGCTATAAATTGTGCCTCTTGGACAGGGTGGGGATCTCCCCCTAATCGAATATTTAATAATTGACTTCCACCTCTCGACCACAGATGCGCTTTCATCCTAGCCAGGGAGAGATCTTGGAGCAGGGAGAGAGAGGTTTTAGTAGCGTTTTGTTTAGGCAGGATTACTACAGAACCCAAAAGTCCTTTTCAGGGCTAAGATCCAGCGAAAAAGTTATCTCTGCATCCAAAGCTTCTCAGTGCTAAGAAATAGATGATATAACAGCAGCATCAGCATCAGGTGTATTCATTCCAGTACCCTGTGTGTACAAGTGACTTATAGTGCCCCTGTTTAACACCACTAAGGGCACGTTATACATATTGTTCCAGTCGCCCACTAAGGGCACCTGATATATACTGTTCCAGTAGCCCACTAAGGGCACCTGATATATACTGTTTCAGTAGCCCAGTAAAAGGCACGTCATACATACTGTTCTAGTAACGTTCGTACAGCATGATGCGTGATACGCGCGAAAAACGGGACACGCTACGGACACACATTGGAATCATGTAAGTAAGAAATACGAAGGAAATGTGTGAACATTGCCGTAAACATTCGTAAAGCGTTCGCAGATATTTTTCATTCGCAGCTACGGAGAGTGGCATTATACTGTGATTTTGGGGTGTTGTGTGCACCCAGGCATGCTCCCCCTAATGTCCCAGTGTCATTCCGGAGGCGTTGGCATCGTTTAGGGAGGTTTCATGGGGGACTTGGTGACCTCCAAGTGGTCGAATTTGGATTTCCAAGTGCCGAGAATTTTTTCCCCATAGACTATAATGGGATAGAATACTCGTTCGAACAGTCGAATCTCGGTGCCTATTCGATTCGAATTCTCAAAAGTCGAATATTTCACTACTCGCTCATCTGTAATCTTTACCTGTTTCATGTTATTGGGACTCAGTACTTAATACGCAACACCTGCACTGCCTACACCTGTCCTACACAGCCAAGAAGCCGTGCGCCAGTGTACCCGGGGGTGGGCAACATACCACTCCAGACAACCGAGACCCCCCCCTTCCCCCAGTGGCTTAGTTTAGAGCAGTGGGCTTCAGTACGTGGCAGGACTGCCAAGCTGCTGCTTTCCTGCCTGCTCTCAGGTTAGACGGCCGTCAGAACATGCTGGGAGTTGTACTTCTGCAGGTTGGGGTAGACTGGGAAACAAACTGGTATCAAGTCTCACCCTTCTCTCCCTGTACAGACGGATGAATGGGATGTGATTTCCGCCTATAACTTTCCTAAATACCAATTAATCTGTGGATAGAAGTGAAGCTGGTTCCAAGGGACAGAAGGCAGATGAGAGCGAGGCCCCGGAGCCGCCTGCTGTCTCCGCACCACACAATGGATTACTCAGCGGATGGAGCTGGGGGCAGAATTGGCCGATATTGTGGAAGTGCTGGCAGTGCGGCTCCA